>NC_090395.1:67158923-67530881 GCF_036365525.1 Heterodontus francisci | reverse complement strand
GATTTTATAAGCCTGTAGATTGGAGGGAGGAAAGCAAAACTGGGAAAAATGTGGAATTCCACAGTTTTGACATGCTAGAAAGAAATAAGTTGGATTGGGATTTCAATACAATGAGGATGCAGGGAGAGGGCAGGATAAGTAGGATGCCCTATTTAATCCTTACAGTAGTTTTGTACGCGATATACCTGATTCCGGGTGATGCAGCTGTTCCTGATGATCTATGAGAGCACGTTTAGTTATGAACAGCTGAAGTTCTTGGGTGCAGTGGGTGAGCACACTGTGCTTTCAACAAGGTCTAGCTTTGAATCCAGCCTTGATTTGCTTTGGATGAAGTTTCCTCTTTCTGGTAGCTAAAGAAAAATACAAAATGTGATAGAGCAGTTAATTGAGTTCCTACTTGATATTACTGTTTCCTGTAAAAATTGCCCCTACGTCAGAGCAATTTGGCAATCTCACTCTATGGTGCCATAAGGATGGCTGGTTTGGAAAGTGGCAACATTCACACAGCAGCAATGTATTTCAAGGTTAGAGGAGTATAAGAGGACCTTTTACTACACACCTGGCCTGGCATAACTTACCACTGTGTGCATGCCTCTCACTGAGGTGACTGGAAAGTTTTCTATTCTCAGCACTGATGCCTTGCACTTTGAGCTCAAAAAATTGCTGATAATGTTAAATAAGGAAGAATTGTCATTTATTATTGAGTAAGAATATGGAGTAAATACATATGCAGCAGGTCAAGGATTCCTCACTCTGTAATTATGCAGAGCACTTATTTGAGTTATTGTAAGTTACATCACAATGTGACTGCATAGAGCTTCTGTTTATTCTGCAGGCCTTCACTGTGTATCTGAGCCAGGCAGGCAGTAGATGAGCAAAGCTTTTCCTCTGCTCATCTGCATTAGGATGCGAAAATCTGCGCGGATTTCTGCTCTTGATTGCTACTGAAAGATACCTCTGAGCCGGTATTAGATCAGGACAGAATCTGGCTTGCCTCCCAATACCCCACACTCAAACACCCTGCTGAGATACTCAATCTAAGCTCACAACTCAAGACAGGCCACTTTTTGTAAGGTATAGAAAGGCAGCTGGAGTCCATTGAACTGTACACCAGTGTGATTCAGTCCCTTCAGGGGAGGGTGAACACTGATTTGCTTTCAGGCTCCTGCCGTTATTGCTCCTGAGCTGGGCATCGATATCTATACAAGAGCATAGGCCAATGATGACTGCCAATATGTATAGAGCTCTTATTTATGGAGCAGGGGCTGGAGGAGAGTTCAAGTGGAAGCTCGAATAGCTGTTCACAACAAAGTGAAAATTTGCAAGAAATCAATAGACTTTCATAGAAAATGGGCCATTCAACCCAACTGGTCTATGCTGGTCATAGAGTTATACAGCACAGAAACAGGCCTTTTAGCCCATCATGTCTGTGCCGGCCATCAAGCACCTATCTATTCTAATCCCATTTTCCAGCACTTGGCCCGTAACCTTGTATGCTATGGCATTTCAAGTGCTCATCTAAATACTTCTTAAATGTTGTGAGGGTCCCTGCTTCTACCACCCCTTCAGGCAGTGTGTTCCAGATTCCAACCACCCTCTGTGTGAAAAATGTTTTCCTCAAATCCCCTCTAAACCTCCTGCCGCTTACCTGAAATCTATGCCCCCTGGTTATTGATCCCTCTGCTAAGGGAAAAAGTTTCTTCCTATCTATCCTATCAATGCCTCTCATAATTTTGTATACCTCAATCAGGTCCCCCTCAGCCTTCTCTGCTCTAAGGAAAACAACCCTAGCCTATCCAGTCTCTCTTCATAGCTGAAATGTTCCAGCCCAGACAACATCCTGGTGAATCTCCTCTGCACCCTCTCCAGTACAATCACATCCTTCCTATAGTGTGGCAACCAGAACTGTACACAGTACTCCAGCTGTGGACTAACCAGCGTTTTATACAGCTCCATCATAACCTCCCTGCTCTTATATTCTATGCCTCGGCTAATAAAGGCAAGTATCCCATATGCCTTCCTAACCACCTTTATGTACCTGTGCTGCTGCCTTCTGTGATCTATGGACAAGTACAGCAAGGTCCCTTTGACCCTCTGTACTTCCTAGGGTCCTACCATCCATTGTATATTCCCTTGCCTTGTTAGTCCTCCCAAAATGCATCACCTCA
The DNA here is from genome assembly GCF_036365525.1 of Heterodontus francisci. NCBI lineage: Eukaryota > Metazoa > Chordata > Chondrichthyes > Heterodontiformes > Heterodontidae > Heterodontus > Heterodontus francisci. The sequence continues at coordinate 67,528,713 of NC_090395.1, read as the reverse complement.
CACTTCTCAGGATTAAATACCATTTGCCACCGCTCCACCCACCTTCCCAGCGCATCTATATCATCCTGTAATCTAAGGCTTTCCTCCTCACTATTTACGACATCACCAATTTTGGTGTCATCTGCGAACTTACTGATCATACCTCCTATATTCACGTCTAAATCATTAATGTACACTACAAATAGCAAGGGTCCCAGCACCGATACCTGCAGTACACCACTGGTCCCAGGCTTCCACTCACAAAAACAACCCTCGACCATCACCCTCTGCCTCCTGCCACTATGCCAGTTTTGGATCCAATTTGCCAAATTGCCCTGGATCTTATAAACTCTTACCTTCTTAACCAATCTCCCATGCGGGACCTTATCAAAAGCCATACTGAAGTTCATGTAGACTACCTTCCCCTCATCTACACATCTCGTCACCTCCTCAAAAAATTCAATCAAGTTTGTTAGACATGATCTCCCCCTGACAAAGCTGTGCTGACGATCCCTGATTAATCCCTGCCTATCTAAGTGGAGATTAATCCTGTCCCTCAGAATTCTTTCCAATAGTTTCCCTACCACTGTTGTTAGACTCACTGGCCTGTAATTACCTGGTTTATCCCTGCTACCCTTCTTGAATAATGGTACCAAATTCGCTGTCCTTCAGTCCTCTGATACCTCTCCTGTGGCCAGAGAGGATCTGAAAATTTGTGTCAGAGCCCCTGCTATCTCCGCCTTGCCTTCCATAACAGCTTGGGATACATCTTATCTGGGCCTGGGGATTTATCCACTTTTAAGCCTGCTAAAACAGCTAATACTTCCTCCCTTTCAATGCTAATTTGTTCAAGTATATCACAATCCCCCTCCCTGATCTCTACACCTACATTGTCCTTCTCCATAGTGAACACAGATGAAAAGTAATCATTTAAAACCTTACCTATGTCCTCCGGCTCCACACACACATTGCCATTTTGGTTCCTAATGGGCCCTAATCTTTTCCTGGTTATCCTCTTGCCCTTAATATACTTATGAAACGCCTTGGGATTTTCCTTTATCTTGCCTGCCAGTGTTTTTTCATGTCCCTCTTCGCTCTCTGAATTACTTTTTTAAGTACTCCCCTACACTTGCCATACTCCTCTCATGCCTCCGCTGTTTTCAGCACTTTGAATCTGCCATAAGCCTCCTTTTTTTTCCTTATCCAATCTTCTATATCCCTTGACATCCATGGTTCCCTGGACTTGTTGGCCCTACCCTTCACCTTTACGGGAACATGTTGGCCCTTAACTCTCACTATTTCCTTTTTGAATGACTCCCACTGGTCTGATATAGAATTTCCTACAAGTAGCTGTTCCCAGTCCACTTTGGCCAGATCCTGAATTATCATATTGAAATTGGCCTTCCCCCAATTTAGTACTTTTATTTCCGGTCCACCTTTGCCCTTTTCCGTAACTACCTTAAATCTTAGCGTTGTGGTCACTATCCCCGAAATGGTCCCCCACTGACACTTCTACCACTTGTCCAGCTTCATTCCCTAGGATTAAGTCCAGTACCACCTCTTCTCTTTTAGGACATTCTATGTGCTGGCTCAAAAAGCTCTACTCTATGCACTTTAAGAATTCTGCCCCCTTTAAGCCTTTTGCATTAAGACTATCCCAGTTGATATTGGGGGAGTTGAAATCCCCTACTATTATTACCCTATTATTTTTACACCTCTGAGATTTGCCTACATATCTGCTGCTCTATCTCTCCCTGACCTTTTGGAGGCCTGTAATACACTCCCAGCCAAGTGATTGCCCCCTTTTTGTTTTTAATTTCTACCCATATGGCCTCATTTGAGGAACCTTCTAAGATATCATCCTTCCTTACTACAGTAATTGACTCCTTGATCAACAGTGCAATACCACCTCCTCTTTTACACCCTCCCCTGTCAACACCTGAAGATTCTTTACCCTGGAATATTGAGCTGCCAGTCCTGCCCCTCCTTCAACCATGTCTCTGTGATAGCAATAATATCATATTCCCATATGTTAATCAATGCCCTCAATTCATCTGCCTTACTAGTAAGAGTCCTTGCATTAAAATAGATGCAATCCAGCCTTGCATTATTCGCTTGTGCCTTAACAGGTCTATATTTGCTCTGCCTTCCAGACTGACTCGGTTTCTCTCCTATATTTGACTGTGCATCACCCTCTACTGTACCTCCACTCTGTATACCATCCCCCTGCCAAATTAGTTTAAACCACCCCCCACCTCCTGCCCCCCCCAACCGCACTATCAAACCTCCCAGCAAGGTTGTTGGTTCAGTTCTGGTTCAGGTGCAACTGAACCGGTGTTTTATGCTCCATACCAGGCTTCTTCCACTCTACTTCATCTAACCTTATGAGTTGGATTTGGAAATACAATAGTACACTGATGGATTTTATTTATCTATTTTGCTTTTTGTAGATTAACTTTATTAAATCAACAACAGATGAGAAAGCAATTGGGTAGTTGCCATATTATCTGGTCCCTGGGTGGTCCCTTTTATTTCTGTCAGGAATTTAAGAAACATTTCCTGATTGGCTCAGTTAATAAAGGCATCATCAAACTATCGTCATACAGTCTAGATTCTACATTTGGTTACTGGCATGTACTGAATTAACTGATCTCAGCTGGGGTAGGAATGAGGGTACGGCATTTAACCTCAGTTCCTTATAGGTTGGTGGGGTGTGGGGAGAATATCATTTAGAGTTCTGTCTCTTAATCGCTGCCTCATGATATTTTCTGTAAGTACATGGGTGTCTAATGAGGACATAATCAGGTTCAGTTGTAATGCATCTCTCCATGGTTTGATAACCTGGCAACACCCAATGTCTAGGCATACACATGAAGTGTGAAGACGCTTGTGTGAAGTTTTGGAGGGGAACTGGGTACCCTTGAAGCCAGTGCCAAGGAGTTCCTCAGTAACTGAAAGCTCTACATTACCCACTCATAGATTTTTTTAAAAAAGATCCTCTAACAGAGCAGAATTACTTATTACATTGTGTGTGTGTCATCTGTGTGGTAACTAGTCCAGCTCTCAGTGGAATCATATTGTGAAGGTCAGTGGAGAAGAGATTGAAATCTGCTGTTCTCTGTAGGCTTCGAAGCAGCTACACCTGTGATGGTGCAAAAAACATGGGATTAATCTGGAGTCCAGTGGTCATCCGAAATGACCAACATGGAGATGGCATCAGTCTGAAAGTTACTGTGTCTGCCAGCAGTCTTTCAGAGCCACTTACGTTCACATGCGATGGTGAGTTTTGTATTTGGCACATAACTATTCCAGTTGTTGCAAAGAATCTGATTGATGTAGCTAGGACTACAAGTGTTATTTAATTGAGACTAGTGTAGAGTTTATTTTCAGAAGCTTTCTCTGTTTATCCTAGTTGGGAACCAAATTAAATTGCTAAATGTATTTTTGTCCAGTTCAATAAAATAAATCAATAAAATCTGTTTATGTTAATGCATCAAACTTTTATTGACAGGCAACTCCATGGAGTGTTCCTGCTCAGCGTTTTTTGCAGTTTGTGCTGTATTCAGATTCTCTGATATTTATGCTTGTCCTGTGATTCACATTTGACATATAATGCATCAATCAATCAACAAGCTTTCTTAACTGAGTTCAACTCTAACTTTGTCATGAATTTGACTTTCATGCTCTCCTCTTGCCCTCTGTGATGCAGCTATTTTTTTGAGGGGCTGCGTTGGATCAGTCTTGAGGTTTTCATCTGGCTTCTCTACGTTAAACATCTCTTACTGATTTGCTTTCAGGCTACTGCTGTTATTGCTTCTGAGCTGGGCATTGATATCTATACATGAGCATAGGCCAATGCTGACTGTCCATTTGGATTTTTCTTCTGCACTGCTGTGGGATCTGGCCTTTGCTTGATATTTCCCCATTCTGCAGAGGAAATCATTCCCCAGATGAATTTGATGCAGACAACTCAGAGGCCAGGACAAGGACAGCATTACATCTGCTTGGATTGGCAGTAGTCCCAAACCACGGCTGGCATGGATTAACTACCAGTTACAACATGATTTCTCATTTATTGCATCTTTAAAAACATTACCCAATAATCTAGCCACAAAGGCGATCTTAAAAAATGGCCCATTCTTCTTAAAGGTGCCAATTTCAATGGCGCCGTAAGTAAACCCAATGGGTGACTGAGCCCCACAATTGCAAGGTTCCCAGGTTTGATTTTTAGTGTGTGTGTGGTGTTAGCTGATCTGAGCCAGCCTGGCAGTAGATGAGCAAAACTTTGCCTCTGCTCATCTGGATTAGGATGCGAAAATCTGCTAGGATTTCCGCTCTTGATTGCTACTGAAAGATACCTGCTGAGCTGGTATTAGATCAGGACACAATCTGGCTTGCCTCCCAAAACTCCACACTCAAATACCCTGCTGAGATACTCAATCTAAGCTCTCAACTCAAGACAGGCCACTTTTTGTAAGGTATATAATGGCAGCTGGAGTCCACCAGTCTACACTAGTGTGAGTCAGTCCCTTTAGGAGAGGGAGAACACTGGAGAAGGTTCTTTTTTTTACTTTACAACTTTTGGATCCATTTTTAAATCAATCTATTGTGAGGAATTATTAACATATCATAATTTTGTTTCAAATAGCGAGGGTGATGACCTCCTCAGGGAACTGGCAAAGAGGAGGTTGCTGAACCAGTTAGTGTGAAGAAACTAAATTAACATCTGCAAATGGGCACAAAACAAAAATACTTCAGTAGACCTGTCATTTTACTGTACATGTATTTATTTGTCAGTTTAATGACAGTTTGAAGGAGAATTGCGCGATAAAGTGTCATCAGGGGACATTTGTATGCATATCAGAAATTCCATTAATAAACTTATCTAAATTGATTCATCAATATTGATGCAATATGCTGCCTGGCCAATATCACTGTGTGACACAGTTATGGGTTTTTCCTGTCAGTGGGTACTAAAGTGTGTGTGTACATATTCACAAATGCAGAGTACATGCTATTTAAAGGCTGGCAGTTCACTCATATCAGGCGCGCTGCTATTAGTGTCTAATAGTTGCAGTTTCTGCTCGTGTCATGTAGGACAAACTGCACCTTTTCTGTACAAGGAGCTGATGATTGAGTGCAAGATAATATCTGGTGCTGGAGGAGCTCAAATGGAATTTTTGTGTCATCTGGGATAAAAACAAATCTGCCATCTACATGCCAATCAATTGTGCAGATGGGACTATCTCCCTGAGAAATGGCACGTGCAGTACGGGATACCAGTGCCCTTGCTTGTGAGCTCACCTCTGTTTGCTGTTAAAGGATTTAGAAAGCTGCTTTTCTTCAAAGGCCTCCTAGTTCCATCTCCATAACGTCGCCCATCTCTGTTCCTGCCTCATCATCCTCATGCAACCTCTAAACTCTCCTGGTCGGCCTTCCACCTTGCACCTTCTGTAAACCCATCCAAAACTCTACTGCCCGTATCCTAATTCGCACCAAGTCCTGTTCACCTTTCACCCCTGTGCTTATTGGCCTACATTAATTCCCAGTTTACTAACAGCTCGATTTTTTTTTTGTTAAATTCTCATCCTTGAGTTAAAATCCTTCAATGACCTCACCTCTTCCTATTTCTGTAACCTCCTCCAGCCCTACAACCTTCCGAGAACACCTGCACTCCTCCAATTCTGACCTGTTGTGCACACCTATTTTAATCGTTCCACCATTGGCAATCATGCCTCCAGCTGCCTAGACACTAAACTCTGGAATTCACTTCTCCACTTCCTCCTTTTTAGGATGTTCATTAAAACCTACCTCTTTTTAATCAAGCTTTTGGCCACTTGCCCTGATATCAGCTTGGTGTCGGCTTCTGTGAGGAACCTTTGACTAAGTTAAAGGCTCAAGATAAATGCAAGTTGTTGTTTGTTGATTGTGATGTTGCCTTCTTTTCCAGGGGGTTCAACGGTGGATCTGATCATCTATCAGACTCTGTGTTACATTTATGACGACCTCCGTGGCATTAACGTTGACAACTTTGTCTTGAAGATATGTGGATTGGAAGAATTTCTACAGAAGTAAGTTGCTTGCTGAAGATTTAATGCATGAACAAGTAGTTTGCATGTGGATATGGAGAACTTAACAGAAGCATTAAAAAGAGTGGGTATGCTGTCATGCTAGAAAAGAGAACATGAAAGGAGGTGACTGGAGAATGGTTAAAGTGGTTGGTTTATTTTGAGTATTTTTCACTTCTTTATAAATGTCATGCTGTAATATGAATTGGTGAACTACTCAGAACTTGAGGGTTTTTTTTTTCCTGCACCGCTCTCCTGAAAATGATATTTCCCAGGATAATTGCAGATGCCAGTGGTTCTCCAACAACTTGTCAAAGTGCCTATTCCTCATTTGTGAGCCTAAACAGACACTATCTTTGGAGAGTGAGGGGAAGTAATTCACAGCTAAACTTGGCCCAGCCCCTTGTCTGTCATTTGTACACTCAGTTTCCAACCAGGAATTCATACAGCACAGACTGAGGCCATTCGGCCCATCGTCCCTGTGCCACGTGTTGGAAAGAGCTATCCAATTAATCCCATTCCCTTGCTCTTTCCGCATAACCCTACAATCTTTTCCTTTTCAAGTATGTATCATATCCCTTTTCAAAATTTTATATTGAGTCTACTTCCACTGCTCTTTCTGGCAGTGCGTTTCAGATCATAACTTGCTGCATAAAAAAAATTCTGCTCACTTCCTCTCTGCTTCTTTGCCGCCTTTAATTGCTCCACTTACTGAAATCCTGCATCCATGGTACCATTCTCGTAAATCTACAAGGCCTTGACATCCTTCTTAAAGTGTGGTGCGCTTGAGCAACTTCGGCTCAGAGTTGCTGAGCTGGAGTCTGAGTTGCAGACATTGCGGGGGTTCAGGGTGGCGGAGAGTTACTCGGACACTTTGTTCCGGGAGGCAGTCACACAGGTTAAGAGAAACTTTCGAGTTGGTCAGGGACAGGAGGACATTACTGTGAGCCAGGCAGGTATGGGGTCCAGCATGTAGTGATGGAGGCGCCTCAGCCTTTAACTTTGACCAACAGGTATGAGGTGCCTGCTGCCGTGTGGATGAGAACAAAGACTCATCTTTGTGGGTGGATGAGCAAACTGACCATGGCATCTTGGTGCAGGATGTCATTCAAGTGGGGGGAACATAAAGGAATGTGGTAATGATAGAACAGTATTGTTGGAGGGATATATACTGTTCTCTGCAGCCGAGTACGGGAGCTCCGAAGGTTGCTTTGCTTGCCCAGTGCCAGGGTTAAGAACATCTCGTGGCTAGAAACAACCTTGAAATGAGAGGGGGAGGATCCAATTGTCATGGTTCACGTAGGAGCCAATGACATAGGTAGAATTAGGAATGATATTCTGCTGAGAGAGTTTGAGGAGTTAGGGTCGAAATTAAAATGCAGAACTGCAAAGATAATAATCTCTGGGTCGCATGCCAATTGGCATAGAGAGAATTAAATGCATGGCTCAAAGAGTGGTGTGGGAAGAAGGGGTTTTAATTCATGGGCAGTGGCATAAGTTGTCGGGAGAGAGGGAACTGTTCTGTTGGGATGGGCTCCACCTAAACTGGGCTGGGTTCAGTGCCCTGGCAATATAAATAAGTAGGACTAAAAACAAGAAATGCTGGAAATACTCAGCAGGTCTGGCAGCATCTGTGAAGAGAGAAGCAGAGTTAACGTTTCAGGTCAGTGACCCTTCATCAGAACTTCACTGAGATGCTGAGTGTTTCCAGCATTTCTAGTTTTTATTTCAGATTTCCAGCATCTGCAGCATTTTGCTTTTATTATATAAGTAGGATCATGGATAGGGCTTTAAACAAACAGGGATGAGGGGAGGTTGTGGTGGCAGCAAAGGGTTCAGGTGTGGTAGATTTAGAAATCCAAAGGGAAAAGTTGGGAGGGTAGAACATTATAGCTAAAAAATAATAGTACAAAGATATTAAAGGCTCTTTATCTGCATGAAGCATCTGCAATAAGATAGATGAACTAGTGGCACAAATAGAGATAAATGGTTTAGATCTAATCACCATTACGCAGACCTGGTTACAAGGTGACCAAGGTTTGGAAATAAAGACGATAGGATATACAACATTTTGAAAAGACAGGCAGAATAGAAAAGGAGGAGGAGTAGCCCTGATAATAAAATGACATAAGGACAGTAGTGTGAAAGAATCTTGGTTCACAAGTTCAGGAAGTAGAATCAGTATGGGTGGAGATTAGGAATAGCAAGGGTCAAAAAACACTGGTGGGAGTAGTTATAGGCCCCCAAGCAGTAGTTATACCATTGGATATAGCACTAAGTAAGAAATTATTGAAGCTTGTAAAAAAGGCAATGTAATAATTGTGGGGGACTTGAATTTTCATATAGACTGGACCAATCAAATTGGCAAGAATGGTCTAGGTGATGAGTCTGTAGAATGTGTGTTTTTGTGACAGTTTCCTAGAACAATACATTGTGGAACCAACTAGGGATAAAGCTATTTACGATCTATTATTGTGCAGTGAGGCAGGGTTAATTACTAATCTTGTAATAAAAGATCAGTTGGGAAAAAGTAATCATAGTACAATTGAATTCCATATTAAGTTTGAAAGCAACATACTCCAGTCCCAAACACAAGTCTTAAACTTAAACAAAGCCGATTACTTGGGTATGAGGGGAGACCTGGCTAAGGTTGATTGGGTAAATAGACTAAAAGGTATAGCAGTAAATGAACAGTGGGGCCGATTTAAAGAAACAATTCAAAATGTTCAACAAAACTGCATTGTGCTTAAAAAAAAAAATCAGCAAGAAAGATCCATCCATGGCTTACAAAGGAAGTTAAGGTAAGTATTAGATTAAAAGAAGGGGCTTATCGTGTTGCAAAGAACAGGAATAAATTTGATGAAATGGGGAAAAATCGACTGAGAGTAAAATAGCCAGTAATATAAAAACAGATTGTAAGAAGTTGTACAAGTATATAAAAAGGAGAGTAGTGTTATGGCCAGATGGGAGTTGATGAGGATGGTTTCGCTTTTTTCACCTCTCAACTGACCAAAGACAGCGATTTTTTTTTTAAATGTGTTTTATTTCCTGAGCATTTTAATGGTCAACAAACAGACAAACGACAGGTTTTCTCGTAAGTTTAAAAGAAAGATAAATATTTATTATACAACACCAGGAAATGTACACAACTTCACCATTTCTCACGCATACAGATATACACGCAAACATACGCACGAAAAGGTAGAGATTAAAAGATAACATGCAATTAGGTCTGATGGTTAAAAGTGTCCTCGGTTTAACTTGCGTTTCTTCGGGGTGAAGACTTGTAACAGTGCAGGCCTGTATTCTTTTCCCTTGTTCACTCAGTAAAGACTTTCAAGGATTAGGAAGACAATGCACTGTTAGACTGCTTTTGTTATATTCCAGCCAAAGATCACTGGCGAAGTCCTGGTATGATTTCTCAGGGGCTGCATTTGCTGACGACGCGACCACTAGGTGACGCTGCAGTGACACATGCTCAAATGCAGCCTGTGCCACTAAAACGTCACAGTCTGCGACATCAGGCAGCTGCCAGGACAAAAGATGGTGCTGCTCAAATAATCACATGAAGGCAACCTAAAAACATGGCAGCACACAATGGGTGGAGGGAGAGAGCAAACGGGCCGAGGAGGGACTGAGCGAGTAGGTCAAGAAGGGAGTGAGCGAGTGGGCCTGGGGGGGGGGACAGGGAGCGAGCAGGCCGGCGGGGTGGGGAGGGGGGGTGGAGGAGCGAGCGAGCGGGTGGGACCCAGGGGGCGGGGGGGGAGCCAGCGAGCGGGCGGGCCGGGGTGAGAGCGAGCGAGGCGGGCCGGGGTGATGGGGAAGCGAGCGAGTGGGTGAGGGGGGGTGGTGGGGAGGGGAAGGTGGTGGAGGAGGAGGAGGAGAGCGCACCCACCGCCACCACCAAGGTCTTCGGCCATGCTCTCCCCGCTTCCCCCACCCCTGCTGTCTGCCCGCGTTACGCGATGACGTAATCTGTGCATGCGCCAACCAATCCTGGCAATGCGGAACGCAGCACATGCGCAGAGAGTAGGAGCCAATCTGCGTATATGTGCAGATTGGCGCCGTCTGTTGACGTCAGCTGCCGGCTGCGTTGTCAATAAACACTTTGTTTCTGTAATGTGACCAGAGTTACACACTCATTGTTCTTATAAATGGTGTCTGGTGGTGAGGCCATTGTAGGACAATGGGGTCTGGGTGTCACTCATCTTCATACCTTTTTGATAAAGTGAAGTTTTTTCACACTCATTCTCTCGAATTTGAATTTGGAGTCGTAAGTCTGCAATGCCATTGTTGGAGAGAAGTAGCCATTAACATAGAATGTGTTGTTTACATTCAAATTCTAATGCTTTCTCCAAGACTTGTCCAGACATGAAGATTGGCTCAGGGTCCTTGCAGTTTCCATGTGTGTTAGCAGTACAGGATAAGGTCACCTGACCTCTGAACTCCATTTTGTTTTCTAGGAAAAGTGTCCATTTTGAGTTTGTATCATAAGTTCATAATTTCTCTTCGTGTGAGCGTGACAGTAGCTTAAAGTAAATTTTGGTCCCTTAGAGGCAGAAACAAGAGAAATTATCATGGGAAATGAGGAAATGGCAGAGACATTAAACAAATATTGTACCTATCTTCACAGTACAAGATGCAAGTTACATGCCAGAAATATAGAGTAACTTAGAGGCTAATAAGAGTGAAGAAATTACGGTAATTGATAAATGTTGGAAAAACTTAAGGGACTAAAATCCGACAATCTTAAGGACCTGGTGGACTACATTCTAGGATTCTAAAAGAGGTAGCTGCAGAGCTAGTGGGTGTGCTGGATATGATTTTCAAAATTTCCTAGATTCTAGAATGGTCCCAGCAGATTTGAAGTTAGCAAATGTAACATTGCTATTCATGAAAGGAGGGAGAGAGGAAAGAGGGAACTGCAGGTCAGTTTGCTTGACATCAGTTGTCGTGGAAATGCTAGAATCTATTAAGGAAGTCTTAACAATGCACTTAAGAAAATCATAGTATGATCAGATAAAGTCAGCATGGTTTTACAAAAGGAAAATCATGTCAGACAGATTTATTAGAGTTTTTTGAAGATGTAACTAGTAGGGTAGATAAAAGGGAACCAGTAGATGTATATTTATTTATTTAGAGATACAGCACTGAAACAGGCCCTTCGGCCCACCGAGTCTGTGCCGACCAAGAACCACCCATTTATACTAACCCTACAGTAATCCCATATTCCCTATCACCTACCTACACTAGGGGCAATTTACAATGACCAATTTACCTATCACCTGCAAGTCTTTGGCGGTGGGAGGAAACCGGAGCACCCGGCGAAAACCCACACGGTCACAGGGAGAACTTGCAAACTCCGCACAGGCAGTACCCAGAATTGAACCCGGGTCCCTGGAGCTGTGAGGCTGCAGTGCTAACCACTGCGCCACTGTGTATTATACTTGGATTTCCAAAAGGCGTTCTATAAGGTGCCACACAAAAAGTTAATACGCAAGATAAGGGCTCGTGGAGTTGGGGGTAATTTTTAGCAAAGAGTAGGGATAAATGGGGCATCTTCAAGTTGGCAGGCTGTAACTAGTGGAGTGTTGCAAGGATTGGTGCTGGGGCCTCAGCTATTTACAATCTATATTAATAACTTGAAGAGACAGGGAGTTATGTATCTTAGTTTGCAAAAGATATAAAGCTAGGTGGAAATGCAAGCTGTGAGGACACAAAGAGGCTGAAAAGAGATATAGACAGGTTAAGTGAGTGGGCAACAATGTAGCAGGTACAGTATAATGTGGGGAAGTGTGAGGTTATTCACTTCGGTAGTAAGAATAGAAAAATAGAATATTTTTTCAAAGATGTGAAACTTGTAAATGTTGATGTTCAGAGGGACTTGGGAGTGCTTGTACAAGGAACAAAGAAAGTTAGCATGCAGGTACAGCAAGCAATTAGGAAGGCAAATGGCATGTTGGTCTTTATTACAACGGGAGGTAGTACAGCGAATGTTTACTAGATTAGTCCCTGGGATGAGAGGGTTGTTCTATGATGAGAAGCTGAGTAAATTGGGCCTATACTCTCTGGAGTTTAGAAGAATGAAAGGCATTGAAACATACAAGTTTCTGAAGGGGCTGGATAGGGTAGGCACTGAGGTTATTTCCCCTGGCTGGAGAGTCTAGAACACAGGGGCACAGTCTCCAGAAGGGGCTGATCAATTAGAACTGAGATAAGAAATTTTTTCACTGAGTTGTGGGTTTTTTTGAATTTTGTACCCCAGAGGGTTGTGGATGCTCCATCATTGAATGTATTTAAGGCTGGGATGGATGGATTTTTGGTCTCTCAGAATCATGGACTAGGGGGAGCAGGCGGGAAAATGGAGCTGAAGCCGAAGATCAGCCATGATTATATTGAATGGCAGAAGAGGCTTGACAGGCCACATGGTCTACTCCTTTCCTATTTCTTAAGTTCTTGTGTTCTTACGATTTGCTAGGTGAGGCCTAAACAGTGATTTTAGGAAGGTTCAGTATACCTTGTTTTTGTTAAAGTTCTATGCCTCTATTTATAAAGCCATGGATCTCATATGCTTTTTTAACGGCTTTATCAACTTGCCCTGTTGCTATCAAATGATTTGTGTACATGAACGCCGAAATGATCTCTGTTTCCTGCACCCCCTTTAAAATTGTACCATTTGGTTTATATTGCCTGTCCAAAATGCATCACTTCACAGTAGTGAGAGTCAGTAGATCATGATCTGGAGACCATAACAGCTCATTTTACCTTCCTACCCACAAAACATTCTAGTGCCCTTACAGCTGCCTTTCTTGAGATCTGTTGCTCACTGGTCTAACTACAGGCTTTCCTGTTCTGTGGTAGGAAACAGAATCTTGGGTTTTGCTCAGCTGTCTTCCAGTGCCATTCACTGTTCTGGTAACCCTGCCATTGCCATTTTGATAGCTCTGTCAGTGCCAAATTATTCTTGAAAAGCTATGAGTGCAGCTGGAGATTCTAACTGACGGGTGTATTTGAGCCATCCATTTTTTAATGATAAGAGTATGTATGGGTAACATATCTGTCCTGCGTTTAAATGTTTGACAAGTCCTGGTAGTTGACTGGGCATTATTCATGATATTTTAGCTGGAAAAGCAGACAACCTCAGGATGAGGTTCAGTGAGGGACTATTAAGAGTCTCCTGAATAAAGGGAAGCACCTGAACTTTATAATGCACTGAAGTATGGATATAGAACAAAGTGATCTGTCAGAGGAAGATCATCTAGAAGGTCACAATGTACTTTTAGGTAGTAAGAGATTGAAGAGCAATTGAAAGACAAAGGAAGGATACTTTTGTTGGAGCATTGCGTCCTGCTTGTTGTCCCTTCTCTTTCTCTCCCCACCCCACCCCCACCGATCAAGAGGACTGTCCAAAAGAACCACATCAATCGCTCCATTTCTTTTAACTTTGTCCCTTGGGGGCCCTTCGAACTGTGGTTATAATGATTGGATGGTATCGATGATGGTTGGCAATAACTGGGTGTATCTTGAGAGGAGGAAACATTTCTAAAAATGTGTTCTCTGGCTGTAGATGGCTCTGGCAAGGCCACATTCATTACCTGTGTCTACCTATCCTCCCTTTGGAAGGTAATGCTGGAACATGTCTTTGAACCCCTTCTGTTCTTGTGGTGATGGTGCGTCAGCAGCAGTGAAGGAACAGTGGTATATATCCAAGTCAGGATGATGTGAGACTTGGAGAGAAATTTGCAGCTGATGATGTTCCTATGATGTTGGAAGGAGAGGCCATGTGGTTAGAATGTGCTGTTGAAGTAAGCTCATCAAGCACAGTCATAGTCTGCCGGTGGTAGAGGGGTTGTATATTGAGTCTAGTGGTAGGGACACCAAGAAAACAGGTTTGTCTTGGATGGTGACGAGCTTCTTGCCTGTTGTTGCGGTTGCACCCGCCCCAGGCAAGTATTGAGGGAGGAAAGTCCTCTACTTATGGATATCCTAGTGATAACAGTAGCATTTCAGTGAGCACTTGGATTCCAGATGCTAGTCTGATGGGATCTTCCACTCCCGCTTTCCCAGGAACAACTTGAAAAGAGGGCGGCTGCTAATGAACCTGTGAAGACTGGCCCCATTGGATACAAGAACATCAAGCTCCTTGTTGTAAAACTTGTGTTCCATTTCCTCCACTTAGAAGCAACTTTTTAAGGTCTTAATGAAAGTACACAACAGGGTTTCAGAAGACCAGCTGTCTGACCACATAGATGTAATTGCAGATCAGTTGATACTCTGAGTTACAAACCACATTTGCAATAGATTTGCCACTTTTTACTAATTTCCCAGGTTGGTCTCAGACTGATGGGACCGATCTAGTACAACAACAATAACTTGTATTGATACAGCGCCTTAACAAAATAAAACACCCCAAGGCGCTTCACAGGAACGTATAACTGAAGGTTACAAACATGGTTTGAGTCCTGAGATATGCTTCACTGGTGCCTGGAAAGCATTCCATCGTCTATAATTAATGCTCCCACGCCATTTGTCACAGAAATAAGTTAGGGAGGAAATATTTTAAAGTTAAACAACACACAAAATTGACCTTTAGGTAAAAGTCAGATGTTTGGTTTGTATTTTAAAAATATCTAAACTGCTCAGTGGAAAAACTAGACTACTGTTTCAAAATGGAGCAGGAAACAACCCCTAATATGCAGCAGCTTTGCAGAGATCTGCAGACCCACACAGCTCGTGTGTTACTTTCAGTCTGAGTGGATTCTCTATAACCACAGTCTGTGAATGGAGCTTGGTTGGCAAGTTCTCTTTTTGATTTTAAAAAAATATTAAATATTTAAATATTAGATTCTATTCACAGTTCTTAATTTTCCCCAGTTTATTCAGAAAGTGTGACAGCCTCAAATACTGCTGCTAATTTTTATTTTAAAATCACTCAGCTGGTTTGTGTGTGCCTCTGCATACATGCATGTGCCTCTGTCTGCGTGCATGCACACTTTGTACGCCTCTGTGTACTGAGTGTATCATTTTTCTTCTGAGGAGGTGGTTGCAATGTAACTAGTCTTGCAGAACTGGTTTATTTTGATGAGGAAGATTCCTGATCTTAAAGGCACCTTAGCATGTGTCTAAGCATTTTAGAAATATTTCTGCATCATCACATCCCTGAAAAAGACGGGAGTTTCCATTTAAACTTACTTTTTATCTGAGCATTACAGAGCTATGCTTTTCTGCGAACACTAACCACTCACCCAATTAAGTGGCTTTCTGAAATGAGCATATCTAACATTCAATGGAAAACTCTAGGAACTCCCTAGTCTTGGACCGTTCTGTTCATGTTCCTGTTAATGAAGAAACCCAGTGTGGTACTGAGCTACACAGACCAGGATAGCCCCAGACACAATCACTAGTCTCTGCTGAGTTAGCTAGTCCCATGAGGGGTAGCAATATACAATCTACTAATTATAATCCTGCAAAATTCCCTAGATTCTGGAAAGATTCCAGTGGATTGGAAAACTGCAAATGTAACACCTCTATTCAAGGAAGAGGGGAGACTGAAAGCAGGAAACGAGAGGCCACTTAGCCTATATCTGGCATTAGGAAAATGCTCAAATCCATTATTGAGGAAGCAGCAGCAGAGCATTTAGAAAATCATAATGCAATCAGGCAGAGTCAACATGGTTTTATGAAAGGGAAGTCATGTTTGACAAATTTATTCGAGTTCTTTGAGGATGTAATAAGCAGGGTAGATAAAGGGAAACCAGTAGATGCATTGTATTTGGATTTCCACAAGGCATTCGATAAGGTGCCATATAAAAGGTTACTACACATGATAAGAGCTTATGATGTTGGGGGTTATAGATTAGCATGGATAGACTAACAGGAGACAGAGAGTTGGGATAAATGGGGCATTTTCAGGTCTGCAAACTGTAACTAGTGGGGTGCCACAGAGATCAGTGCTGGGTCCTCAACTATTTGCAATCTATATTAATGACTTGGATGAAGGGACCGACTGTATTTTAGCCAAATTTGCTGACAATGCAAAGTTAGGTAGGAAAGCAAGTTGTGAGGAGGATGCAAAGAGTCTGCCAAGGGATATAGATAGGTTACGTGTTTGGGCAAAAATTTGGCAGATGGAGTTTAATGTGGGAGAAGGTGAGGTTGTCCACTTTGGTGGGAAGAATAGAAAAGCAGAATATTATTTATATGAAAAGAGACTGCACAATGCTGAAAGATCTGGGTGTCCTTGTACATGAATCACAAGAAGTTAGCATGCAGGTACAACAAGTAATTAGGAAGGCAAATGGAATGTTGGCCTTTATTGCAAAGAAGATAGATTATAAAAGGGATGTCTTGCGACAACTGTACAGGACATTAGTGAGACCGCACCTAGAGTACTGCATACAGTTTGGTCTCCTTACTTAAGGAGGGATATATTCGCATTGGAGGCAGTTCAGAGAAGGTTCATTTGGCTGATTCCTGGGATGAAGGGCTGTCTTATGAGGAAAGATTGAGCAGGTTGGGCCTATACTCATTGGAGTCTAGAAAAATAAGAGGTGATCTTATTGAAACATATAAGATTCTGAGGTGGCGTGACAGGGTAGATGCTGAAAGGATGTCTCCCTTCTTGGGGGAATCTAGAACTGGGGGCACAGTTTCAAAATAAGGGGTCTCCCATTAAAAATGGAGATGAGGAGGAATTTCTTCTCTGAGGGTTGTTGATCTTTGGAATTCGGTTCTGCAGAGAGCAGTGGAGGCTGGGTCATTGAAATATGTTCAAGGCTGAGTTAGACAGATTTTTGATCTACAAGGGAGTAAAGGGTTATCGTGCCCAGGCAGGAAAGTGGAATTAAGGCCACAATCAGATCAGCCACGATCTTATTGAATGGCGGAGCAGGCTTGAGGGGCCAAATGGCCTACTCCTGCTCCTATTTCTTATGATCTTATGAGTTGAGATGAATAGTATAGATGCATGTATGGGGAAGTCAGATAAACACATGAGGGAGAAAGGAAGAAAAGTTTGTGTCGATGGGGTTAGATAAAGGATGGGAGGAGGCTCGTGTGAGCATAAACACTGGCATGGACCTACTGGTCTGAATAAGTTGTTACTGTGCTATAAATACTATGCGACACAAAGAGTCTCAGTTTCCCCGTCCAGGACTGGGGGAAGGGAGGACAAAAGAAATCAGCTGTGTTCCTAATCACTGTCCAGTCCCTCCCTCCAGAACAATTCACACATGGATCTGCGATAAGGACAGATTTGGCTGTGATGGCCTTTCTGATACAGCAACTGCTGACACAGAGGGCATTAAATATGAAATCAGGAAGGGATTTCCACCCACTCAGTTGATCCACCACTGACTTCAGCAAAGATCCCAGGGTTGGCCTTATTTCCACATCTTTAGCCAGCAACTGGCGTGGATTCCTCATGCATCAGAGGATGTCATTCAAAGCTGCAGGATAACGAACTATGAGAGCATTTAAAGAAAACTATTATATGCGTTAAGGTTGTGGGTTCAAGCCGCCCATTCCAGAAACTTGGGTGGTAGCTGATTCCATAAATAATTTTGAAAAGAAGTTGGGCAGGTACTTGAGGATGCAAAACTTGCAGGGTTAGGGACAGAAAGTAAAAGCAAAATGCTGCAGATGCTAGAAATCTGAAATAAAAACAAGAAATGCTGGAAATACTCAGCAGGTCTGGCAGCATCTGTGGGGAGAGAAGTAGAGTTAACATTTCAGCTCAGTGACCTTTCATCAGAACTGGCAAAGGTTAGAAATGTAATAGGTTTTAAGCAAATAAAGCGGGGGTGGGGCAAGACGTAACAAAAGGGGAAGGTGTTAAAAGACAGGGTCACAGAGAATAACTGATAAGGAGGTCATGGAGCAAAGGCAAACGGTATGTTAATGGTGTGCTGAAAAACAAAGCATTAGTGCAGAGAAGGTGTTAATTGACAGAAAAATGAACAGTCCTGGCCCAAAGCACAAGCATGAAAAAAAAACAGTGGACAGGCACATAGTAAAAGAAAAATGAATGATGAAACAAACTAAAATAAAATAAAAAGAAAAAATAACAAAAAATAAAAAGAGAAGCCATCATGTTCTGAAATTACTGAACTCAATATTCAGTCCGGCAGGTTGTAGCATGCCTAATCGGTAAATGAGATGCTGTTCCTCGAGTTTGCGTTGATGTTCACTGGAACACTGCAGCAAATTCAGGACAGAGATGTGGGCATGAGAGCAAAGGTGGGTGTTGAAATGGCAAGTGACAGGAAGCTCGGGGTCATGCAGGTGGACTGAGCGGAGGTGTTTCGCAAAGCGGTCACCCAATCTGCATTTGGTCTCCCCGATGTAGAGGAGACCGCATTGTGAGCAGCGAATACAGTATACTAAATTGAAGGAAGTACAAGTAAATTGTTGCTTCACCTGAAAGGCGTGTTTGGGGCCTTGGCTAGTGAGGAGGGAGGAGGTAAAGGAGCAGGTATTACACCTTGTGCGATTGCAAGGGAAGGGGACAAAAAGTGATGGTGTTAGACTAAGCACAGCTGCTCTTTCTAAGAGATAGCACAGGCATGATGCACTGATTGGCCACCCTCTGTGCTGTAGGTTTCTATGATTTTGTGAATTGGCATAGGCCATTCAGCCCCTTGAGCCTGTCTGCCATTCAATGAGATCATGGCTGATCTCCATCTTAATCCCATCCACCTGACTTGGCTCCACATTATTTTATATCCTTGTCTGGCAAAATCCAGCAATCTCAGATTTAAAATAACTAATTGTGCTATCATCTTGCTGCTTTGTGCGAGAAAGTTCCACACTTCTGCCACTCTTTGCATGAAGAAGTATTTGCCAACATACCATAATCTAGGCTGATGCTTCAGTGAAGTGCTTGAATTTTTATGGTACTGTACTCTCACTGTACATTGCTCTCTCCACCCATCTGATTCAATCAGCGCTGTTTCAGGAACCTACTGGGGCAATCAGTGTTGCTGTGTGAAATGTGAAGCTGAGACCCTGCATTGCTGTGATAAAGGTCTGCAGAGGTGGATCACACAGCTGCCACACGCGACCTGACAAGCTGGCACTTTGACCAATTTGTGTGGTCAGGTCCAGCGGTGAGAATAAGCCGCCTCCTCATGACGGCAGGATATGTGGCATTGAAAGATAAGTGCGAATTTGACTGTAAATCATACAGAGACGGAAGGTGCAACATCCTGTGTTTCAGGCAGTCCAGCTGGGAGGTGGCAAAACTCAACCCCTCAGACCTCCCTTCAACAAACATTTTCTTTTAGAGCTCATAATATCAAGATCAGTTCTTGGCCTATTTAAAGGGCAATTTTCCCAGCACTGAAGAACTCACATCAGTATTGAAGTAAGAATCATTAACCATATAGGGCGATTTCTCTATCTCATGACTGTAGTCCAGGAGTTTGTGAGTTCAAAACCTGCTGTACGTTGTGCAATTGAATTCAATAATTCAAAGAGCTGGCACAAAGACGATGGGCGGAATGACGTACCTCTGTGCTGTGTGATTCTCTGAAATCTGGTAATTTGTGGACTGGGGACAACAGTTGTACAACAGATTGTTTTAAAAACCCAATTGGGTCACTAATCTGTTCGGGGAAGAGAACCTGCCACCTCTACACAATCTGACCTCCTTGTGACTCCAGTTCCACAACAACAACTTGTATTTATATAGTACCTTTAATGTAATAAAACGTCCCAAGGTGCTTCACAGGAGTATTACAAAGCCAAATTAGACACTGAGCCACATAAGGCGATATTAGGGCAGATGGCTAAAAGCTTGGTCAAAGTGGTACATTTTAAGGAGTGTCTTAAAGGAAGAAAGAGAGGCAGAGGTTTAGGGAGGGAATTCCAGAGCTGAGAGCCTAGACTGGAGTCTGCAGCCTGTAGCCCCGGAGCTTCATGCGGCTCTTTATCATCTCATTTGTGGCTCGCAACCTTTTTCAGTTGGATTGCAATAACATGAAAAAAAAACAAAAAAGAATTAAGTCAAGAAAAGAGCCATGTTTTTATTGTGGTGATAAAAGGCTATTCATTACGCTAGTCATTACAGTTTCAAATTAGTATTTTAACGAAAAACATGCTCTAAATAAATCTGTTTGAGTGGTATAGCTACACAATGGTTATAGATAATGTCTTTGAGTCGAAGAGCAGGTTTTATGGTAGCAACCATTATTGTTTCTAATGTAGCTGAGATGATAAATTATGCTGAATTTGCTATTAGAAGCTATTTTTTATAACAAGAATCAATAGCCAAAAATTTTTTATTAATTCCACGTGTCTTAAGTTAAAGTTTGTTTTAAAGGTGACTTTACCGACAAAACTATAGTTTAAAAAAAACATCAAAATACGTGATAATTCAGAGTTAGGTGTATTTTCATTTTGTCTTTTTTTTTCTATTGATATATAAATTCAACATGTATTTGTTTTATTATATGTGCAAATTATGCATTCTACCAGAGACACTTGGCAATTTGTCAATTATTTGGTTTAGAAATGCCAAATTTTCATCTTGCAGCTCCCAATAGTTTTTATTTTAAGCGTCTTTTTATTTAAAGGCTCTTCAGGTTAAAAAAAAACGTTGCCGACCCCAATCTAGATAGCTGAAGGCACGGCCGCCAATGGTGGAGCAATTAAAATTGGGGATGCTCAAAAGGCCAGAATTTGATGAGCGCAGGTATCTGAGGGTTGTAGGGCTGGAGGAAATTAGAGATTGGGGATGTGGGGGCCATGTAGGGATTTGAAAACAAGGATAATCATTTTAAAATTGTAGGAGCTAATGTCGGTCAGTGAGCACAGGCGTGATAGGTGAATGGGACTTTGTGCAAGTAAGGACACCAGCAGCAGAGTTTTGGATGACCTTGAGCTTATTGAGGGTAGAATGTAGGAGTAGAGGCCTGCTTTAGGTCAGGAAAAAGAACCTGACCTGAACCTGACCGAACCACAGCGGGCCCGACCCGGGCCGAGTCCCTCCGATTTTGCCCCGAGCTTGACTCGACCTGACCCAAGCCCGACCCGACTGTCCCTTTACTTACCTTCCTGACACCAAACCTGCAAGAAGCAGCAGCGCATGCATGATGACGTCATTGTGATATCACTTGCTCAGTGCGCAGACTCAGTTTCGTCCCGGACTCCCAGCTCAGGTAAGTTTTAAAAAAATTTTTAATACTTGCCAGCAGAGCACTTACTGTGTGTGTCCGGCCCGACCCGACCCAACTCGACTCGACCTGGACTCAGCCCGACCCGACCCGAGCCCGAAAACCAGCCCCAAAAGATGGGTCCGACCCGACCCGACCCGAACCCGACACATGTCGTCGGGTCCCATCTGGTTCGGGTCGGGTAGCAGGCCTCTATGTGGGAGGCCAACCAGGAGTGCTTTGGAATAGCCAAGTCTAGAAGTCACAAAGGCATGAATGAGGGTTTCAGCAACAGATGAACTAAGGCAGAGCGAAGTCGGGTGATGTTATGGAGGTGGAAATAGGAAAGTCTATATCTTTCCCCGCTCCTCCCTTCTAATAACCTGTAGCAGAATCTTAGCACAATGTCAATTAGGCAAGGATCATTTGATTTCACACTGGACAACAGAAGGTGATCCTGTGCTGCCTTATGATTTCCCTCACCTACCAACCGGGTATGAATCATTACTGCTCTTGCAGCTGCATATACAGAGGAGTCTCAATAACACTGGGGTCGAGCAGACTTGCCAAGACTTTGATATATGGACGTCCCAGCAGCAGTCTCTCTCTCTCTCTCTCTCTCTCTCTCTCTCTTTTTCATACACACACTCTATCTCTCGCACCCTCTTCCCTGGACGTTGCCTATACCTGCTGCAGTTTTGCATGTTGGACCTGCAGCCCAGGAGCTAGAAAGTGGACAGTTGCAGAATTTTACCCAGGCGCACCGGGGATTCACAGTCAGTGCTCCAACGTGATCCAATCTGGTCCCTTCTGCTTCAGCACACAACCACAGATGAAGGTTATTCAGGAATAGGACTCTCTTCTGGAAAAGCCCAGAGGCGGAAACAGTTGATGAGCCAATGGAGAATAAAACAAACAAACAAGTAGAGCACTGCTGGATCTGTGAGGCAGCGCAGATGTCTGACACGTGCTTCCTGCTTCAGCACTAATCATTCACTTTTTTTTCTCTCTTTTGTCTCTTCCTCTATTTTGTATGTGTGTCTCTCATATCTCTCTCTCTCTCTCTCTCTTTCATCTCTCATTTCTCTCCTCTCATTTCTCTCATCTCTCTTCTCCCTCTCTCATCTCTCCTCCCCTCTCTCCTCCCCTCTCTCCTCCCCTCTCTCCTCCCCTCTCTCCTCCCCTCTCTCCTCCCCTCTCTCCTCCCCTCTCTCCTCCCCTCTCTCCTCCCCTCTCTCCTCCCCTCTCTCCTCCCCTCTCTCCTCCCCTCTCTCCTCCCCTCTCTTCTCCCCCTCTTCTCCCCCTCTTCTCCCCCTCTTCTCCCCCCCCTCATCTCCCCCTCATCTCCCCCCCCTCATCTCCCCCCCCTCATCTCCCCCCCCTCATCTCCCCCCCCTCATCTCCCCCCCCTCATCTCCCCCCCCTCATCTCCCCCCCCTCATCTCCCCCCCCTCATCTCCCCCCCCTCATCTCCCCCCCCTCATCTCCCCCCCCTCATCTCCCCCCCCTCATCTCCCCCCCCTCATCTCCCCCCCCTCATCTCCCCCCCCTCATCTCCCCCCCCTCATCTCCCCCCCCTCATCTCCCCCCCCTCATCTCCCCCCCCTCATCTCCCCCGCCTCATCTCCCTCGCCTCATCTCTCTCGCCTCATCTCTCTCGCCTCATCTCTCTCGCCTCATCTCTCTCGCCTCATCTCCCTCGCCTCATCTCTCTCGCCTCATCTCTCTCGCCTCATCTCTCTCGCCTCATCTCTCTCGCGTCTCTCGCCTCTCCTTCCCTCTCGCCTCTCCTTCCCTCTCGCCTCTCCTTCCCTCTCGCCTCTCCTTCCCTCTCGCCTCTCCTTCCCTCTCGCCTCTCCTTCCCTCTCGCCTCTCCTTCCCTCTCGCCTCTCCTTCCCTCTCGCCTCTCCTTCCCTCTCGCCTCTCCTTCCCTCTCGCCTCTCCTTCCCTCTCCCTCTGCCGCCCCATGCATTTGGTTTACGAATCCATCATAATGCAGTAGTGAAGGAGCTGGAGTAGAGAGAAATGGGAATTAAAGAAGAGGGACAAGTGATGGGGAAAGAGATTGAAATAGAAGCGAATGAGACAACTTTAGAAAATTTAAAAATAACTTGTTTCTCTCAGAAATGATTGTTACTATGATTACTGTGACTTGAGTAATCCATGAGGCAGTGATAGCCCTAGGCATAAGAGTTAGCTGTTCGTTATCCTCAAGGGCTGGAGATAAGGGAATGGAAAGGGTTCCAGGGCACTTGAATGATGAAGGGTAATACGTCTTCGAACAGCATTGTTCATTGCTAGGAACATGCAGATTCAGCAGTGACTGTGGTTAATTTTATAAAGCGTAGTGATTTGGCAAAGAATACCAGCTGCCCCATGCTTTCAATCTTTGAAATTAGGTCTACCATCCTTTTTTTCAAACACAAGCCTTTAGGGCTAGTGTGTTTTGGCTGCAGAGTGGTACATTGTGGAGGAGCTGGAAACTGAAGGCGTCTGTGCCATCGGCTCCCATTTCAGCCGGTGGCTGTTGAGTGGCTGGGTTGCTGCAAGTACTTAGTGTTGACAAAGGCCGTCGAGTCTTTCGAGGCGAGTAAAACTCCCGGGAGCGACGGCTTACCGGTCGAGTTGTACTCGGCCCTGTGGGACTGGGTCGGCCCGGACCTGCTGGAAGTATACGAGAGTATGCTCCTGGCCGGTAGCATGTCAGAATCCATGAGAAAAGGCATCATCACCCTCATTTACAAGCAGAAGGGGGAGAGGGTAGAAATCAGAAATTGGCGGCCCATCTCACTGCTTAATGTTGATTACAAGATTCTGTCCAAAGTCATAGCCAGTCGAGTCAAGTCTGCTCTGGAGCTGGTGATTCACCCCGATCAGACCTGTACTGTACCCGGCAGGAAGATCTCTGATAGCCTCGCGCTACTCAGGGATACGATCGCCTACGTACGGGACAGGAGGGTGGACACCTGCCTCATCAGCCTGGACCAGGAGAAGGCTTTTGACAGGATATCGCACACCTACATGATGGACGTGCTTTCCAAAATGGGGTTTGGGGAGGGAATCTGCAATTGGATCCAACTGCTCTACACAAACATCAGTAGCGCAGTCTCAATCAACGGGTGGGAATCTGAAAGTTTCCCGATCAAATCTGGAGTCAGACAGGGCTGTCCTCTTTCCCCGGTCTTGTTTGTTTGCTGTATTGAACCCTTTGCTGAGTCTATTAGGAAGGATGCGAGCATAAGAGGGGTGACAATCCCAGGCAGCGGAGGCACTCAGGTCAAAACCTCCCTGTACATGGATGACGTCGCCGTCTTCTGCTCGGATCCGCTGTCCGTGCGCAGACTGATGAGCATCTGCGACCAGCTCGAACTGGCCTCGGGAGCCAAAGTTAACCACGGCAAGAGCGAGGCCATGTTCTTTGGGAACTGGGCTGACCGATCCTTTGTCCCCTTCACCGTCAGGTCAGATTACCTGAAGGTGCTGGGGATATGGTTCGGAAGTGCCGGGGCGTGCACCAAAACATGGGAGGAGCGAGTAGCCAAGGTACGACAAAAGTTGGGCATGTGGGGGCAGCGATCTCTCTCCATTGTGGGTAAGAACCTGGTCATCAGGTGCGAGGCGCTCACGTTGTTGCTCTACGTGGCGCAGGTCTGGCCCATACCCCACTCCTGCGCCGTGGCAGTCACCCGAGCCATTTTCCGCTTCATCTGGGGATCTAAAATGGACCGGGTCCAGAGGGACACGATGTTCAAATCTCTGGACATGGGCGGGAAAAATGTACCCAACGTGGCCCTCATCCTGATGACCACCTTCGTGTGCGGCTGCATCAAGCTATGTGTAGATCCCCAGTACGCAAACTCCAAGTGTCACTACGTGCTGAGGTTCTATCTGTCCCCGGTGTTGCGAAGGATGGGCCTGGTCACATTGCCGCGGAACGCTCCGTGCAGTTGGGACGTGCCGTACCACCTATCCTTCGTGGAGCAGCTTCTGCGGAAAAACACCTTTGACCACCGGTCCATCAGGCAGTGGTCTGCACGGAAGGTCCTCAAGGCCCTACGGGAAAAGGAAACGGTGGATCCTGTCGGATGGTTCCCCGAGCAGACCGTCAAAGTCATTTGGCGGAATGCCTCATCACCAGAACTTTCAAACAAGCACCAAGACGTAGCTTGGCTGGTGGTGAGAAGGGCCCTCCCCGTCAGATCCTTCATGCACACCTGAAGTCTCGCCCCCTCCGCACAGTGCCCCCGCGTTGGCTGTGGTGGGGAAGAGACGGTCGCCCACCTCCTCCTGGAATGTGCCTTTGCAAAGCAGGTGTGGAAAGAGATGCAGTGGGTTTTGTCAAGGTTCATCCCAAGCAGCTCTGTAACACAGGAGTCTGTGCTCTACGGGCTGTTCCCAGGGACGCACACCGAGACAAACATCAACTGCTGCTGGAGGACTATCAATTCGGTGAAAGACGCCCTTTGGTCTGCCCGAAACTTGCTGGTCTTCCAGCGCAAAGAGTTGTCCACCACCGAATGTTGCAGACTGGCACATTCCAAGGTCCAGGACTACGTGCTGAGGGACGCACTAAAGCTTGGGGCAGCCGCAGCAAAGGCTCAATGGGGAAAGACCACAGTGTAAGGTTCCCCCACCAAGCTAGACTGAGGGGCTGGATCCATGGGAAACCCCTCGAACTGTATCGTTAATATTCTGAATTGCTGTAAATGTAAAACTGTAATTGACATGACAATTGAGAAACGGAAGGGTTGGGAAGAAACTCATGACAGTATTGAAGGAAACTGATCTCCCTTGCAATGTTTGTATTTTTTGGTGCTGTTTGGAAACTGTTTGGCAATGTAATTTTTACAGATTTTTATGAATAAAGTATATTTTGGAAATAAAAAAAAAACTTAGTGTTGCATCACTAACATGCCAGAATACCCTAATTGTGCCCTGAGCAATGTTTGTGATGAAAATAATGTGGTCTGACCACTCCAAGAATTGTAAAATAGATCAGCACCTGGATCCAGTGTAATTCCTCCCTGACTCCATAGAGATTTAGTCATTTGCAGTTCATGAATAAAGCTCACTGCTCCTAAAGCTTAGACACTCCAGAAAGACAGTGTGTATGTTCATAAGCCTGGTCCAATATCGATGTTGTGTTTGCCTCCTCCTCTGACTCCAGTGTACTGATCAGTTGCTCTCCTCACTTTGATTGACACTCAATGCAAGAGTACAGTTCAAGAAAGGTTCTGTTTCTCTGGCACTCCATTGTTTTATTTGGGCCCAGCAGCATAGAATGATACAAATTACAGCAAAGAAGTGAGGGTATTTGGCCTGTTGCCCAATGCTGATGCTAGCTGATCAACTGGAGCTATCTAATCATATCACATTTTTCTGCCCTTCCCTGGTACCATTCTTCCTTTTTAAAAACTTGTCCCATTTCTCTTTAACTGCACCTCTGTCGTCATTTGTGGTAAAGCTTTCCATGTTCCAATAATCCTCTGTGCAAAAAAAAATTAATAATTTTGAGTTTTTTCTGCTTGTTACTGATGCACCAACCAGTGGCCCACTTTATTCTGTGAAAACTTTTCATGCTCTTGGAAAACTCCTACCAGATCCCACTGGAATATTCTCTGTTCAACTGAAAAAGCTCCTAACTTTTCAAGCCTTTTTTAAAATGTAGAACCCCTCAATCATTGTATTTTCGTAGAGAATAGTCACGGTACCTGTCCATGGCTCTAACAGTCTAGAATGGCAGGCAGTACTCCAGTTTTGCTCAAGAACACAAGAAATAGGAGCAGGAGTATGCCATTCAGCCCTTCGAGCCCGCTCCACCATTCTGTGAGATCACGGCATTGTGGCGCAGTGGTTAGCACCGCAGCCTCACGGCTCCCACGACCCGGGTTCGGTTCTTGGTCCAGCATGTGTGGAGTTTGCAAGTTCACCCTGTGACCGTGTGGGTTTCCACTGGGTGCTCCGGTTTCCTCCCAAAGCCAAAGACTTGCAGGTTGCTAGGTAAATTGGTTATTGTAAATTGCCCCTAGTGTAGATAGGTGGTAGGAGAATTGAGGGAAGGTGGGGATGTGGTAGGGAATATGGGATTAATGTAGGATTAGTATAAATGGGTGGTTGTTGGTTGGCACAGACTCAGTGGGCCGAAGGGCCTGTTTCAATGCTGTATCTCTCTCTCTCTCTCTCTCTCAACACCATTTTCCTGCACTATCCCCATACCCCTTGATGTTTTTCATATGTAGAAATCTATCGATCTCAGTCTTGAACATACTCAATGACTGAGCCTCCACAGCCCTCTGGGGCAGAGAATTCCAAAGATTCACTATCCTCTGAGTGAAAAAATTCCTCCTCCTATCAGTCCTAAATGGCCTGGCCCTTATTCTGAGGCTGTGTCTCCCGGTTCTAGACTCCCCAGCCAGGGGAAACATCCTTACTGTATCCTGTCAAGCCCTGTAAGAATTTTGTATGTTTGAATGAGATCACCTCTCATTGAGGGCTAGCCAATGACTGGCACAAACACAACATTGTTTCTCTGCTTTTGTATTCAGTGCCCTTGTACAGAAAAGCCAGAATATTGTTTGACTTTTTTTATATCCTTTTCTACCAGGGCTTCCACCTTTTAAAGATCTACATATCTGCACCTTGGATCTCATTGTTCCTCCACCCTGTTAAGAAGCCAACTCACTTAGGCCATGCTTCTTTTTGTTATTTTCCCCCAAAATGTATTACTTTGTATTTCATGCATGAACTGCACCTGCCGCCTATCTGCATACGCTGTCAACCTGCCTATCCGCTCCTGCATCCTTCTTCACAATTTGCCATGCTCACTAATTTGGTATCAACAAACTTGAATGTCATTCTGTTTCTGCATTTGTCCAAATCAGTATAACTGGAAAATAAAGGAGGTCCCAAAACGGATCCCTGGAGAACTCCACTACCCACATGTGCCAATCCCAAAAGGTACCCTTTCTCCCCTTCTCATCCCTCTCTCAATGCAACTGTATTCCCCTTTCATGCCATATGCTTTCATTTTTGCAGCAAGTCTTTTATGTGGCATCTTATCAAACCACCATCTGAAAATCCATAGTTACAACATCAACCACATTTACTTAATGCACTCTTTAATTTCCTTGCAAACTTCAGTTAATTGAGCATGATGTACCCTGAAAAATCCACGCTGATTGTTCTTGACCAGCTCATGCCTTTCTAAATGCTTTGTGTTTATTACAAATAAATGTGGTTGAAATAAAATTCTGGCTTTTTTCACCCCTTTTTTAAAAAAAGATTTGGATAAATGGTTACATGAAGACGGTGTCACTTTAAAAAAAAAAAAATGTTTTGACTGATGGGTGGCGCTGAGTATTTAATTTTTGCTTTCTATTTCCAGTAATGTAGGTACTGTGTCACAATATCTCAATCCATCAGTATCCAGGCAGTAAGCTATTGTTCTGAGATTAGCTGCTGTATTGGCTTAGTCCATTGACCTTGTGTTCCAGGGTTTCTCAGACCTGCCTCGCCCAGGCGCAGCTGGCACACAGGCCTAAAGCCGTTAGAATGTCTGCTAATCGGAGGAACACACCTGCTTACAATACTTCTGCATCTTCCAGTACAGCTTTTAACAAACATATGACTCATAGCGCCAGACCATGCCCATTTTATAAGAGGTAGCAAGGGCTCGAGCTTAATACAGGTGACATACTCTTCACATTTGCAGCAAAGGGCCTAACACCTGTTTCAGGAAGCCTTTATAAAATTGGGCTACCCCAAGTACAGCTGCCACTGGGTGAAATAACTTCTAGGCCAGTTAAGGCACTGGATATTGGATAGCATTATATGGGGGAAACTGCTGTAAACACATCAAAGCCATATGATATAAGGAGGGCTGCTTTACCATGTGAAGTACAAAGTGTCCAAGCAAGATCTGTTTTCATTCACTGCATAAAGTTATTATGATCTCTCCATGGCCTCACCCCCTCCCTATCTCTGCAATTTCCTCCAGCATTACAACCCTCAGATGTCTGCGCACCTTCAATTCTGGCCTGTTGATCATCCTAATTTTAATCTCTTCACCATTGGTGACTATGTCTTCAGCTGCCTGGGTCTTCATCTCTGGAATTCCCTCCCGAAACCTCTCCACCTCTTTACATCTCTTGCCACCTTCAAGATGCTCCTTAAAATCTACCTCTTTGACCAAGCTTTTGGTCATCTGCCCTAATATCCCCTTATGTGGCTTGGTGCCACATTTTGTTAATTTTCCTGTGAAGTGCCTTGGGATGATTTACTACATTAAAAGTACTATATAAATGCAAGCTGTTGTTGATATAGGATGCATTACCTGAAAAGGTGGAGGAAGTAGATTCAGTAGTAGTAGCTTTCAAAAGGGAATTGGGTATATATGTTAAAAGAAAACATTCACAGGGCCATGGGGAAAGAGCAGGGGAATGAGACTAATTGGTAGCTCTTAACAGAGAGCAGGGAGAGACACGATGGGCTGAATGGTCTCCTTCTCTGCTGTATAATTCTGTGAAGGACCATATGCTTTCTCCTGAAACTTGCTGCTAAATAAGACTGATATCAGTTGCTGAGGCATTACTTATTTTACACTGATTGGAAATTTACCTGAAATTACTTTTCATTTAATTGGATGAAGGTCAATAATTGTGAATGGTTGGTTGAAATATTTACTCATCACATTAGTTGCACTTGACCCTTTTCCAAAACAGCTTCAGAAATTTCCATGGGGAAAGTGAATCACTTTACTTAGGATTGTAATTAAATCCATTCTTTTCCAGTAAACAGACAATCGGGAGTCACAAATATATTCAGTTTTGCCATAAGTTTGATGTGGACATTAAGCTTTGCCTGGTGGAACTCAAGGCAGTTCGCAAGGACCTTATACGCACGGTAAGTGTGTTAAAATTCCAAATTCTGATTCCGTCAATAACTTCATCTTAAAATCAAGTTACGAGTTGGGGAATTCAGTAGTATGAAAGACTGTTTATCCAAGTTATTGGAAATGACCCTAAGTTAAATATTTGGATTGTCTTAAAAGAAATAATAAAAGCACTCAAGTTTACCTTTTGTGAAAGGTGAAATGCTATCAGTTTGTTCTTCCCAGTTGGAAAAATTATGGTTAATTGGGACATTGTGTACCCATTTGTGGGAATTGGAAGCTGGCTACCAGAAGCTGTGTATTTTTACGAATTGATTGGCCTTCTGTGTAATTGTCCAAGGTTGATAGCAAGAAAGTAGTTCCTCTAGTGAGGGAATCCAGAACAAGAATATAGCTTTAAAATTAGAGCTGGGCCACTTAAGGGTGACATCAGAAGGCACTTCTTCACACAAAGCCTAGTGGAAATCTGGAACACTCTTTGCCCCCCCCCCCCCCCCCCCCCAAAAAAAAAGCTGTTTAGGCTGGGAGTTAATTGAAACTTTCCAAACTGAGATGGACAGGTTTTTGTCAGCTAAGGGTATGTTGGGTTACAAACCAACGTGGGTAGATGGAGTTCAGATACAGATCACCCCTGATCTCATTGAATGGCAGAACAGGCTTGAGGGGCTGAATGGCCTCCTCCTGTTCCTATGTCAGAGGATACATGTAGTGATGTTAGGCCTTTCTACTGCATTGGGCTCATCAAATCTTATCCTTATTGTGCTGTTCACATGTGATGCTCTGTTGCCTCGCAATCTTTGAAAATGCTTACTTACTGTCAGTGGGGAACATTATGGAAGGTTACAAATAATGAATTTATTAAAAATTTTTAAAATTGTAATTATTGGAGCTGATGACACAAATGAATTGAATGTAAAATTAGTTGTAAAAGATGATTCAGGTATTACATATTCATGACTGGATATTTTAAAAATAGTGACTAAATGCTGATGTATTTATAAATCAGAGAAATGGCTGACTATACATGGGAAAAAGAAATGGGTAGAGGCCATACTGCAGAGGAGGGCACCTTGGAAGCCCCATCTCTAATTTCCCAGGAGTGGCATCCAGGGCTGGTGGTAGGGTGGGAATTGCCTGGCGACCTGATCATTGGCTGGAAAGAGAAAGTGGCCAGTTTGCCAATTAAAGGTTTCTGTGCATTTTAACATGAAAGAAAGAAAGACTTGCATTTATATAGCGGTAATGGATGATGTGAAAATTGATGGGCAGGATGTACTGGAAAGGCTGGCTATGCTGGGTAAGTTTCTTGGTCCAGATTGCTTGCATCCGAGGTTGCTGAAGGAAGTGAGTGTGGAGATAGCAGAAGGGCTTGCCATAACTTTACAATCTTCCCTAGATATGGGGCAAGGTACCAGAGGATTGGAGAGTGGAAAATGTGACACCCTTATTCAAGAAAGGGTGTAAGGCCATTCCTAGTAACGACCGGCCAGTCAGTTTAATGTCTGGTGGGTAAGGTTTTAGAAACAATCAGAGAAAAAGACAACAGGCACTTGGAGAGGTTTGAATTAATTAAGGAGAACCAGCACGGATTTGTAAAAGGCAGATCGTACTTGAACAATTGAATTTTTCAATAAAGTAACAGAGAAGTTTGATGAAAGGAAGGCAATGAATATTGTCTGTATGGATTTTAAGAAAGTGTTTGACAAAGTACCACTTATGGCTGGATACCAAAATTGAGGCTCATGGAATAGGAGGGTCAGTGTCAGCTTGGATAAAAAATAGGCTTAAGGACAGAAAACAGTGAGTCGTGGTAAATGGTTGTTTTTCAGACTGGAAGATGGTGGACAGCAGTGTTCCCCAAGGTTCAGTGCTCGGACCACTCCTTTTATGATGTATATAAATGACCTGGATATTGGAATACGGGATAACATTTCAAAATCTGCTGATGCCACCAAACTTGGAGGTGTGGCAGACAGTGAGGATGATGCCAAACAACTGCAACAGGACATAGATAGGCTAGCAGAATGGGCAGATAAGAGGCATATGGAATTTAATACAGATAAGTGTGAGGTGATGCATTTTTGCAGAAGGGATAAGGAGAGGCAATTATAAACTAAATGGCACAGTGCTAAAGAGTGTACAGGGACAGAGGACCCTGGGGGTTATGTGCACAGATCTTTGAAGTTGGCAGGACATAGTGAGAGAGTAGATAGCAAAGCAAATGGGATCTTGGGCTTCATACAGGCATTGAGTACAAAAGCTGGGAAGTTATGCTGAACCTGTATAAAACTCTAGTTAGGCCACAACTAGAGTACTGCATCCAGTTCTGGTCACTGCAATATGGGAAGAATGTGAGGGTCCTTGACAGGGTGCAAAGGCGATTTACCAGAATGGTTCCAGGGATGAGGGATTGGGGGGAATATACTGGCATGGATTGAGAACTGGTTAACAGACTGAAAACAGAGAGTAGGAATAAATGGGTCATTTTCAGGTTGGCAAGCTGTGACGTGTGGGGTACAGCAAGGATCAGTGTTTGGGCCCCAGTTATTCACAATCTATATCAATGATTTGGATGTGGGGATTAAATGTAATATTTCTAATTTTGCAGATGATACAAAACTATTTGGAAGTGTGAGTTATGGGGAGGATGCAAAGACGCTTCAAGGGGATTTGGAAAGGCTAAGCGAGTGGGCAAAAATTTGGCAGATGGAGTACAATGTAGAGAAGTGTGAGGTTATCTACTTTGGTGGGAAAAACGGAGTATTTTTTAAATGGTGAGAGGCTAGGAAGTGTTGAACTTCAAAGGGACTTGGGTGTCCTTGTTCATGAGTCACTAAAAGCTAACATGCAGGTACAGCAAGCAATTAAGATGGCAACTGGTATGATGGCCTTTATTGCAAAAGGATTCGAGTATAAGAGTAAAGATGTCTGACTGCATTTATATAGAGCCTTCGTGAGACTGCACCTGGAGTCTTGTGCTGCACCTGGAGTCTTGTGTGCCGTTTTGGTCTCCATTAGGTCATGAAAAATATACTTGCCATAGAGGGAGTGCAACAAAGGTTCACCAAACTAATTCCTGGGATGGGGGGATTGTCCTATGAGGAAAGATTAAATAGACTGGGCCTTTATTCTCTGGAGTCTCGAAGAATGAGAGGTGATCTCATTCAAACATACAAAATTCTTACAGGGCTCAACAGGGTAGATGCAGGGAGGATGTTTCCCTGGATGGAGAGTCTAGAACCAGGGGACACAGTCTCAGAATAAGGAGCAGGTCTATTAGGACTGAGATGAAGAGGAATTTCTTCACTCAGAGGGTGGTGAATCTTGGCAGTTCTCTGCCCCAGAGGGCTGTGGAGGCTCAGTCATTGAGTATGTTCAAGACTGAGGTCGATAGATTTCTACATATTAAAAATATCACGGGATATGGGGATAGTGCAGGAAAATGGTGTTGAAGTAGAAGATCAGCCATGATCTCATTGAATGGCGGAGCAGGCTTGAAGGGCTGACTGGCCTACTCCTGCTCCTGATTCCTATGGTCTTCTTTTAACTACAAGGTTAGGTTGAAGAAACTGGGATTGTTCTCCATGGAGCAAGGGAGGTTGAGGGGAGATTTGATAGAGGTGTATAAGATTATGACAGATTTAGATAAGGTACACAAAGAATAGCTGTTCCCATTAGCTGACTAGGGGACAGAGATTTAAGGTTTTGGGCAAGAGATGCAGTGAGGATGTGAGGAAGAACTTTTTTATGCAGCGAGTGGTAATGACCTGGAACCTGCGAGAGTGGTGGAAGTGGAGTTGCTGAATGATTTCAAAAGGAAATTGGATGAGCACTTAAGGGAAATAAACTTGTGGGGCTAAAGGATAGAGTGAAGGAATGGGACCGAGTGGATTGCTCTGCAGAGAGCCGGCATAGACTCGATGCGCCGAACGGCCTCCTTGTGTGCTGGTATGACTCTACGACTCTTTCACCACCACCTGATGTCTCAAAGCACTTTGCAGCCAATTAGGTACCTTCTAAGTGTACACACTGTTGTGATGTAGGAAATGCGGCAGCCAATCTGCACACAGCAAACTCCCACAGACAGAAAAGTGATAATGATCGGATAATCTGTTTTTACGTGATGTTAGTTGAGGTACAATATTGGCCAGGACAACGGTCATAACTCCTGTGCTGTTCTTCAAAATAGTGCCATGGAATCTTTTCTGTCCACCTAAGAGGGCAGACAGGGCCTCGATTTAATGTCTCATCTAAAAGACGTCACCTCCAACAGTACAGCGCTCCCTCAGTACTGCACTGGAAGCGTCAACCTTGATTTTTGTGCTCAAGTCTCTGGAGTGGGCTGGAGGATCAGGAATAGATTATTCTTTCCCTTCAGCAGCCATATCACCTCCTGGGAGAGGGAAAAAACACAGATATAAACCGAGACACTTGCTGTCTTCAAAAATGGCTTGTACATTTTATAACTAAGAAAATAAGTTTGTAAGGACTGTGCCTAGAGGCCCCAGCAGCAGATGAAGAGGTGACCAACAGGAGGAGGAGATAGAATTTTAGATTTTAACTTTTGGAGGAGGGCAGGTGGAAAGACCCTTAAACAAAATGTAAAAAATGTAAAATGTTTTTTTGAAGAAAAAGTTTTAAAAAGTACGTAAATCTGTGACTGACCTGAAGAAACACCAAAATGATGGATGAAGTACCTGAAACTTGGGAGACTGGAGTTTTTCAGTCTCTGTCTAGTGGTAGAAATGTGGCAGGACTGTCTGTATGACAGCTAACTGAATAACAAGAAATCCTATTGAGGTACCTGTCCAGAATGACGATGCCCAAAAAAGGAATGCGTGCTATAGCAAATTTAAGATGATGTTATGGATGTACAACAATGTACTTCATATCCATTATTCAAGATGGACACTAATGTGCAAGGGTTGTACCTGCTACCCTGTATTCCGTGCTGGCAAGCTTACTAAACGTGGACCTCTGTTCGGGATACTGATTCTGGTTGGTCATATCCCTTGGAGGTTTCATTGCATGACCTCTGTGGAGCTCTGGTTGGGCCGCAACTGGAGTATTGCATCAGGGTCTGGAGGGATGCGGGGATCCTTGGGAGGATGCAGAAGAGGTTTACCCGAATGGTTCCAGGGATGGGGGATTTTAGTTGCAAGGTTAGGTTGGAGAAAACGGGGTTTGTTCTCCTTAGAACAAAGGAGATTGAGGGGAGATTTGATAGAAATGTGCAAGATTATGACAGGCTTAGATATGTTAAACAAGGAGAAACTGTTCCCATTAACTAATGGTATAAGGATGAGGGTTTGAAAGTTTTGGGCAAGAGATGCATGCAGGGGCATGTGAGGAGGAACTGTTTTTGCGCAGTGGGTGGTAATGATCTGGAACTCACTGCCCACAAGGGTGGTGGAGGCGGAGACAATCGATGACTTCAAAATGACTCTATGACTCTTGCCTTCAGCTACCCACCCAGTCAAGCAGCCCTTCTTCTTCATCTCGAAGATTCTTATAACTAATAGATTAAAATGCACTGAGATAATGGAAGAAACTTTTTGTGCTGCAATGTTTTTTTCTTCTGGGCTGCTCGCAGCAGTGTCTGAGATTAATTTTCAATTCCTGGAGCTTTGGCAACCTTACAGATCATGGATGCAGCACACTTCACAAAGCTGCTGCATGTAATGTTGGAATATGCACTTCAAGCCTGCAAGGCTCAATACTAGGAGTACGCAGTGGGAAAATTCTTTATCTGGTACCAGGCTGGCATGGTTGTGAAGCAAAGCGATTGGTGTGTCTGGTGCAATTTAAGCTGAGTGGAGAAGACTCCAAGTACCACTTCATGTAGAAGGCAAGGAAGCACGTTAAACTTAGATTTTCTGGCTATGATACAGTATTTGTCTGGGGTGTGACTGGCACAGAGCTGGTGACTGGCTTACGATATGGTGGGGGAGGTGGGAATTCAACACTACACTCAGTCTGCAGATGAGGTTTATCACCAGGGTAATAAAGGGGTTTATTACTCTCACTGTTTATCACACTGCCTCATTTTTGTGAGTTGTACCTTGTCCATTTGTAGACCCCACTTTCCTTGGTGCAGCTTCCCTTCCTGCTTAATCTCCTCCTCCCAAAGGACAGGAACGGATAGACTGACTCATGTTAGTCACAATTGACACTCTGTTTTCACAGATCAATGATGACAAGAGTCATTCAACTCTTAACCATTTCATACACCTGCAAGAGAGGCCCTTAAAACAGACCATAACCAGGTGAGAGAGGAGTGCAAGTCTGCAGCGGTCAGTCTGTGTGTGTTTTGCACTCTGTTACTTCCATCATTAATGATGCCTGATGTTTCACCTGTAACTATGTATATGTCTGCATAGTTCCTAGAATTTGTGCATGTCTAACTCATGGAGTGTCTCTCCTTACAATCAGATATTTGTAAAAGAGACCAATAATTACCAGAATATATCATCTCTGCCTACAGTGTGTGCATGTGAGGGCTTGTGTAATGGGTGCAACAGATAACAGCTGTTCTGTCTGCCTCGGTTTAGTAACAAGGAATTATTTTACTGCTGGTTCATTAGCTGTTTTTAATTTCATGCAGGCAAGCTCTGACCCTCCTCTTTGACACCTATCAAAATGAGGTGGATAACTTTCTGCTGGCTGAGGTAGGTTGCATGGCAACAAGACAATGCTTTGAGAACCTTTTTGTTTGATGCTCTGGGTAGATCTGTGTTTATATTGCATTAATCGCATAACAATCTTGAATGTCTTGGTTAAGCCAGTAAAACTGTTGGCTCTAATCCCTGCTAGGAGGGATTTCTTTGTTCTTTGTGTTCCCCTGAAATTTTCCTTCATTTTTCTTTCCTCTGAGGGAGCTGAGTCCTTCTGGGTTCTCAAAGTTTCTGTAGTCCTTTGGTACCTCACCCGAGCAGTCATTCTTTGTTATTGGCTTCGACAGTGAGTACTGTCAGGAGCAGAAAATAGCAATAATCAGGCCTTACCTTACCCTCGCTCAAAACCTATGCTTCCATCACTCCCAGCAGTGACCGCTGAACACACTAACCCATGCGCGGTGGTCAGTCGTGATGTGGGGGTAGATTTTCCACTTTGGGTGCAATCAGGAAATTGCCTAAATTTTGCTGCTTAGGTTACAGTTCAAGTTTCCAAGAAAATTAATTTCCATAATCACAAATGTAAAATCTTCAATGAACCAGTGTAATTGGGCAGTAAAAGAGAACATAATTATTTTTTTCTTTGCATTTAAAAGCATTCCTCTATGCATTTAAGAGTGCTAACCTGGTGGAGCTTTATTAATACAGCTGAAAACGGGTTTATCACCATAAATAAGTTTTTAATACATGTCTACTCCTCCACCTGTGATTAACCTAATTTATAATCACTGAAGATGATTTTTAAAAAACTATACTGAACTATTCAATAGTTTTATTGATGTACACCAGTCAGCTTAACAGTAAATTAAATATTTTTTGATATGCAAAGTCTTTTAAAACATGCCTGTTAGTAATTGTGCACCTTCGGAAAATGAGCACAATTGGAAGAGCCTTCCCAAACCAGTGCAATTGGTGGAATCTAACAATTTCACCTTTGGGGGAGTTGGGACGTGATCAATTTTGTGTGTGGGGCCTGATTCAGGTGAATTGAACTGTAAACCAGCATAAAAGATTGTGGAAAACATGATCATAAGTGATTTTGGGTGTAACTTACTTATGTTTAAAATCCCCCGATCTTTTACATTGGTTTGGCTGATCCTACCTGAATTGCGCTGATGTTACTGACGTAACCGGGCAGAGATTTGATCCCGTGGTCCTGGTTTCATAAGGAACTTGGTTTGCTTGTGTAAACTGCATGACTGCAGTTTTTGCCATGACTGCAAAATTATACAATCATAGATTGGTTACAGCACAGAAGGAGGCTATTCGGCCCATTGTATCTGTGCCAGCTCTCTGAAACAGCAATTCATCAAGTCCCGCTCCCCCACCTTTTCCCCATAGCCCTGCAATTTTTTTATTTTCAGATAATTATCTGGTTCTTTTTTGAAGACCTCAATTGAATCTGCCTTCACCACACTCTCAGGCAGTGCATACCAGTTCCTAATCACTTGCTGCGTAAAAAGGTTTTTCCTCATGTCGCTGTTGCTTCATTTGCCAATCATCTTAAATTGGTGTCCTCTGGTTCTGGATCCTTTGGCCAATGGAAACAGTTTCTCCCTATCTGCTGTATCCAGACTCCATGATTTTGAACACCTCCATCAAATCTCCTTTTAATACTTTTTTCCAGGGAGAACAGCCCCAGCTTCTCCAACTTATTCACATAACTGAAGTTCCTTATCCCTGGAACCATTCTCGTGGATCTTTCCTGCACTCCCTCGAATGCCTTAACGTACATCTGAAAGTGTGGTGCCCAGAACTATGCAAGTTTATCATAACTTCCTTGTTTTTGTACTCTATGCCCCTATTTATAAAGCTCAGGATCCCATATGCTTTATTAACCACTTTCTCAACCTGTCCTGCAACCACTTTAGAATTGTACTCTTTAATTTATATTGCCACGCTTCGTTCTTCGTACCAAAATGAATCACTTCAGACTTTTCTGCATTAAATTCTATCTGCCATTTGTCCACCCAATCCATCAGCCTGTCTGTCTGTCTTAAAGTTTATCACAATCTGCCTCACAGTTCACAGTACTTCCAAGTTTGATTCCATGATTGAGAAAGATCATAAGATAGAGTAGGCCATTTGGTCCCTCGAGCCTGCTCCGTCATTCAATAAGATCATGGCTATTCTGATTGTGGCCTTAACTCCACTTTCCTGCCCCCATAACGCTTGACTCGCTCGTAGATCAAAAATCCTTTTAACTCAACCTTGAATATATTCAGTGACCCAACCTCCGATACTCTCTGAGGAAGAGAATTCCAAAGATTAACAACCCTCTGAGAGAAGAAATTCCTCCTGATTTCTGTCTTAAATGGAAGATCCCTTATTTTACAACTGTTCCCCGCACACCCCCCCCCCCCCCACCCCCTGCAGTTTGGGACTCCCCCATGAGGGGATAAAAAGAATCCACCAAGAGAGCAGACAGGGCCTTGGTTTAATGTCTCATCCGAAAGTTGGCACCTCTAACAGTGTAGCACTCCTTCAGTACTGCACCAGAAGTGTCAGCCTAAATTTTTCTGCTGAAGTCTCCGGAGTGGGACTTGAACCCCCAATCATCAGACTCAGAGCTGAGAATGCTACCAACTGAGCCATGGCTGATGACTGTCAAAGCCCAAAGACTCCTGTTTAACATCTCATGTGAAGATGGTGCAGTAGGTGGTAGGCGGTGGCGTATTGGTATTATCACTGGACCAGAGACCCAGGGTATTCCTCTGGGGACATGGGTTCGAATCCCACCACAGCAGAAGGTGGAATTTGAACTTAATAAAAATCTGGAATTAAAAACTAGTCTAATGGCCATGAAACCATTGTCGATTGTTGTAAAAACCCATCTGGTTCACTAATGTCCTTTAGGGAAGGAAATCTGCTGTCCTTACCTGATCTGGCCTACATGTGACTCCAGACCCACAGCAATGTGGTTAACTCTTACATGCCCTCTGAAATGGCCTAGCAAGCCACTCAGTTGTACCTAACCGCTGCAAAGTCTATAAAAAGGAATGAAACCAGACGGACCACCCGGCATCGACCTAGGCACCAGAAACGACAACGGCAAACCCAGCCCTGTCGACCCTGCAAATTCCTCCTTACTAACATCTGGGGGCTTGTGCCAAAGTTGGGAGAGCTGTCCCACAGACTAGTCAAGCAACAGCCTGACATAGTCATACTCACGGAATCATACCTAACAGACAATGTCCCAGACACTGCCATCACCATCCCTGGGTACGTCCTGTCCCACCGGCAGGACAGACCAAGCAGAGGGTGGTGGCACAGTGGTATACAGTAGGGAGGGAGTTGCCCTGGGAGTCCTCAACATCAACTCCGGACCTCATGAAGTCTCATGGCATCAGGTCAAATATGGGCACGATAACCTCCTACTGATTACCACCTACCGCCCTCCCTCAGCTGATGACTCAGTACTCCTCCATGTTGAACACCACTTGGAGGAAGCACTAAGGGTGGCAAGGGCACAAAATGTACTCTGGGTGGGGGACTTCAATGTCCATCACCATGAGTGGCTCGGTGGCACTACTACTGACCGAGCTGGCCGAGTCCTAAAGGACATGGCTGCAAGACTGCGGCAGGTGGTAGGGGAACCAACACAAGGGAAGAACATACTCGAACTCGTCCTCACCAATCTGCCTGCCGCGGATGCATCTGTCCATGACAGTATTGGTAGGAGTGACCACCGCACAGTCCTTGTGGAGACGAAGTCACGCCTTCTAGCAATGCAAAACTGGGCATCCATGATGCGCTGTGGGCCATCAGCAGCAGCAGAATTGTACTCAACCACAATCTGTAACCTCATGGCCCGGCATATCCCCCATTCTACCATTACCATCAAGCCAGGAGACCAAACCTGGTTCAATGAAGAGTGCAGGAGGGCATGCCAGGAGCAGCACCAGGCATACCTCAAAATGAGGTGTCAACCTGGTGAAGCTACAACCCAGGACTATTTGCATGCCAAACTGCATAAGCAGCATGCGATAGACAGAGCTAAGCGATCCCATAACCAACGGATCAGATCTAAGCTCTGCAGTCCTGCCACATCCAGCCGTGAATGGTGGTGGACAATTAAACAATTAACTGGAGGAGGTGGCTCCACAAATATCCCCATCCTCAATGATGGGGGAGCCCAGCACATCAGTGCGAAAGATAAGGCAGAAGCATTTGCAACAATCTTCAGCCAGAAGTGCCGAGTTGATGATCCTCAGCCTCCTGCTGAAGTCCCCAGCATCACAGATGCCAAACTTCAGCCAATTCCATTCACTCCACGTGATATCAAGAAACGACTGAAGGCACTGGATACTGCAAAAGCAATGGGCCCTGACAATATTCCGGCAATAGTACTGAAGGCCTGTGCTCCAGAACTTGCCGCGCCCCTAGCCAAGCTGTTCCAGTACAGCTATAACATTGGCATCTACCCTGCAATGTTGTAAATTGCCCAGGTATGTCTTGTACACAAAAAGCAGGACAAATCCAACCCGGCCAACTACCGCCCCATTAGCCTACTCTCAGTCATCAGCAAAGTGATGGAAGGTGTCATCAACAGTGCCATCAAGCGGCACTTACTTAGCAACAACCTGCTCAGTGATGCTCAGTTTGGGTTCCGCCAGGGCCATTCAGCTCCTGACCTCATTACAGCCTTGGTTCAAACATGGACAAAAGAGCTGAACTCAAGAGGTGAGGTGAGAGTGACTGCCCTTGACATCAAGGCAGCATTTGACCGAGTATGGCATCAAGGCGCCCTGGCAAAATTGAGGTCAATGGGAATCAGGGGGAAAACCCTCCGCTGGCTGGAGTCATACCTAGCGCAAAGGAAGATGGTTGTGGTTGTTGGAGGTCAATCATCTGAGCTCCAGGATATCACTGCAGGAGTACCTCAGGGTAGTGTCCTAGGCCCAACCATCTTCAGCTGCTTCATCAATGACCTTCCTTCAATCATAAGGTCAGAAGTGGGGATATTCGCTGATGATTGCACAATGTTCAGCACCATTCGCAACTCCTCAGATACTGAAGCAGTCCGTGCAGCAAGACCTGGACAATATCCAGGCTTGGGCTGATACGTGGCAAGTAACATTCGCGCCACACAAGTGCCAGGCAATGACCATCTCCAACAAAAGAGAATCTAACCATCTCCCCTTGACATTCAACGGCATTTCCATTGTTGAATCCCCCACTATCAACATCCTAAGGGCTACCATTGACCGAAAACTAAACTGGAGTAGCCATATAAATACCGTGGCTGCAAGAGCAGGTCAGAGGCTTGGAATCTTGAGCTACTGCCACTGTGCGTCAGTGGTGAAGGGAGTGAATGTTTGTAGATGGGGTGCCAATCAAGCGGGCTGCTTTGTCCTGGATGGTGTCGAGCTTCTTGAGTGTTGTTGGAGCTGCACCCATCCAGGCAAATGGAGAGTATTCCATCACCTCCTGACTCCCCAAAGCCTGTCCACAATCTACAAGGCACAAATCCTTCCTATAGTGTGGTGCCCAGAACTGTACACCGTACTCTAGCTGTGGCCTCACTAGCGTTTTATACAGCTCCATCATAACCTCCCTGCTCTTATATTCTATACCTCGGCTAATAAAGGCAAGTATCCCACATGCCTTCCTAACCACCTTATCTACCTGTGCTGCTGCCTTCAGTGATCTATGGACAAGTACACCAAGGTCCTTCTGTACTTCCTAGGGTCCTGCATTCCATTATGTATTCCCTTGCCTTGTTAGTCCACCCAAAATGCATCACCTCACACTTCTCAGCATTAAATTCCATTTGCCACAGTTCTGCCCATCTTACCAGCCCATCTGTATCATCCTGTAATCTAAGGCTTTCCTCCTCATTATTTACGACATCACCAATTTTCGTGTCATCTGCGAACTTACTTATCATACCCTCTACATTTACGTCTAAATCATTATTGTACGCTACAAACAGCAAGGGTCCCAGCACCGATCCCTGTGGTACACCATGGTCACAGGCTTCCACTTTATAAAAAAAAAACTACCCTCGACGATTACCCCCTGTTTCCCGCCACCAAGCCAATTTTGGATCCAATTTGTCAAATTGCCCTGGATCCTATGGGCTTTTACCTTCTTAACCAATCTCCCCTGTGGCACCTTATCAAAAGCCTTACTGAAGTCCATGTATACCACATCAACTACTTTACTCTCATCTACACATCTAGTCACCTCCTCGAAAAATTCAATCAAGTTTGTTAGACCCGATCTCCCCCTGACAAAGCCGTGCTGACGATCCCTGATAATTCCCTGCCTCTCCAAATGGAGATTAATCCTGTCCCTCAGAACTTTTTCTAATAGTTTTCCAACCACTGATGTTAGACTCAGCGGCCTCTAATTACCTGGTTTATCCCTGCTACTCTTCTTGAATAATGGTACTGCATTCGCTGTCCTCCAGTCCTCTGGCACATCTCCCGTGGCAGAGAGGATCTGAAGATTTGTGTCAGAGCCCCTGCTATCACCTCCTTTGCCTCACATAACAGCCTGGGGTACATCTCATCTGGGCCTGGGGATTTATCCACTTTAAGGCCTGCTAAAACATCTAATACTTCCTCCCTTTCGATGTTAATATGTTCAAGTATATCGCAATCCCCCTCCCTGATCTCTACACCTACATCGT
This sequence comes from Heterodontus francisci, assembly GCF_036365525.1. NCBI lineage: Eukaryota > Metazoa > Chordata > Chondrichthyes > Heterodontiformes > Heterodontidae > Heterodontus > Heterodontus francisci. The sequence goes on along the minus strand of NC_090395.1, from coordinate 67,485,313 downwards.
GGTTCTCCTCAGTGAAAACAGATGAAAAGTAATCATTTAAAAACCTCACCTCTGTCCTCCGGCTCCACACACACATTGCCACTTTGGTGCCTAGTGGGCCCTACTCTTTCCCTGGTTATTCTCTTGCCCTTAATATACTTATAAAATGCCTTAGGATTTTCCTTTATCTTGCCTGCCAATGTTTTTTCATGTCCCCTCTTCGCTCTCCTAATTACTTTTTTAAGTACCCCACTACACTTTCTATTCTCCACTAATGCCTCCACTGTTTTCAGTGCTCCGAATCTGCCATAAGCCTCCTTTTTTTTTTACCTGATCCAATACTCTATATTCCTTGACATCCATGGTTCCCTGGACTTGATGGTCCTACCCTTCACCTTAATGGGTACATGTTGGCTCTGAACCCTCACTATTTCCTCTTTGAATGATTCCCACTGGCCTGATGTAGACTTTCCTACAAGTAACTGCTCCCAGTCCACTTTGGCCAGATCCTGTTTTATCATTTTGAAATCGAACTTCCCCCAATTCAGTACCTTTATTTCTGGCCCATCTTTGTCCTTTTCCATAACTACCTTATATCTTTCAGAGTTTTGACCACTATCCCTGAAATGCTCCCCCACTGATACTTCTACCACTTGTCCAGCTTCATTCCCTAGGATTAGGACTTTCTTGTAGGACTTTCTACGTACTGGCTCAAAAAGCTCTCCTGTATTCATTTTAAGAATTCCTCCCCCTTTAAGCCTTTTGCACTAAGACTATCCCAGAAGGAGAAGTTAGCTATAACTCTTGGGTCTACAGGGATCAAAGGGTATGGGGCGAAAGCGGGAACAGGCTACTGAGTTGGATGATCAGCCATGATCATAATGAATGACGGAGCAGGCTCGAAGGGCCGAATGGCCTACTCCTGCTCCTATTTTCTATGTTTCTATGATATTAGGTATGTTAAAATCCCCTACTATTATTACCCTATTATTTTTACACCTCTCTGAGATTTGCCTACACATCTGTTCCTCTATCTCCCTGACTGTTTGTTTGGAGGCTTGTAGTTCACGTCCAGCCAAGTGATTGCCCCCCTTTTGTTCTTAAGTTCTACCCATATGGCCTCATTTGAGGAACCTTCTAAGATATCATCCCTCCTTACTGCAGTAATTGACTCCTTGATCAACAGTGCAATACCACCTCCTCTTTTATCCCCTCCCCTATCACGCCTGAAGATTCTATACCCTGGAATATTGAGTTGCCAGTCCTGCCCCTCCTTCAGCCATGTCTCTGTGATAACAATAATATCATAATCCTATGTGTTAATCAATGCACTCAATTCATCTGCCTTATTAGTAAGACTGCTTGCATTAAAGTATATGCCATCCAGCCTTGCATTTTTCACTTGTACCTTAGCAGGTCTATATTTGCTCTGCCTTCCAGACTGACTCAGTTACTCTTCTATATTTGGCTGTGCCTCACCCCCTACTGTACCTCCACTTTGTATCCTATCCCCCTGCCAAATTAGTTTAAACCCCCCTAACAGCACTAGCAAACCTCCTAACAAGGATGTTGGTCCAGTTCCGGTTCAGGTGCAACCCATCCAACTTGTACAGGTCCTACCTTTGCCAGAAACAGACCCAGTGATCCAGGAACCTGAAGCCCTCCCTCCTGCACCATCTCCTCAACCATCTGCTCTATCTTCCTATTCCTATACTCGCTAGCACGTGGCACAGGGAGTAATCCAGAGATTGCAACCTTTTGAGGTCCTGATTTTTAATCTGCTACCTAGCTCCCTAAATTCTTGTTGCAGGACCTCATCCCTCTTTCTACCTATGTCATTGGTACTTGGGTGCGTATTTGTTTCTCTTGTTTATGAGATGTATTTCTGTTACTTGCAGATCGATCATTCACAGAAAGCCGAGAGGGTGGTGCAGTCTGTGATGGCCATTTGCAACGCACTTGCCTTCATCGAAACACAGGAGATAACCAGTGCCCTGAATCAGTTGCCACCCTGTCCCTCTCGGCTGCATCCCAGGATACAGAAGGTGCGGAAACCCACATCATTACTTCTGAACTCCCAAGTGCAGCTGATGCTTTTTATCAGTAGCTCACATGTTAACACTGTTTAAAGGAACCCAAAAGACAAGTGGCTATCTCTGATTAGAAGCATTTTTTTTCTTCCTCTTGGCTATTTTTATGCATGCTACTGTTTCCTGGTGACAAGTTTTGTGCCAATGTGCTACCTCAAGATGACACATCATTTACCCCGTTTCCGGCTCACATCACAGTGTTGGTCATGTCCTCCTGGCTGTTGGCAGAAAACTTTTTTTTAAAAAATTTCTGAAACAGTGCAAGAAATAAAGTAAGTGCTTGCATTTATATGGTGCTTTTCTCAACCTTGGGGTGTCCCAAAATGCTTTACAGCTGATGGAGCACTTTTGACGTGTAGTCACTCTTGAAATGTAGGAAATGCGGCAGCCGCGGCAAGATCCCACGAGGACCAATGAGATAAATGACCAGAAATCTCTTGTTTATTTTAGTGGTAGTGGTTGAGGGTTAAATATTGGCCAGGTCATCAAAGAGAACTCCCTTGCTTTTCTTTGAAATAGTGCCATTGGAACTTTTATATCCACCTGAGAGGGCAGACAGGGACTCAGATTAATGTCTCATCCAAAAGTGTCACCTCTGACAGTGCTACTGCATTCAAGTGTCAACCTGGGTGGATTATGCGTGCAAGTCTCTGGAACTTCAGCTAACAACCTTCTGACACAGTGGTAAGCATGCTACCCACTGAGCCACATCCAATGCCCTGTACTGTCATAGGTTACATTTTCCAAGCCCTTTACCTGTTATTTTATTACTTTTGTCATCTTTTAAAGGGACGACTCGCATTAGGATAAGGTTACACAGGTCAGCCTTCTGATATCTTATGAGCGATTATTTCTCACAAATCAACTAGCGTGAGGTACTGTTAAGCTCACTGGACCACAGCATAAAATGCATTTCACCTAGGATCTTTGCAGCTGGTGGACAGATTGGGCTTTCATCCTGTGAGTATGGGTTGAACCCAAGAGGTGAAAGGTGAAGCTACTTAACCCACTGTGCCACCCAGACTGCTAATTTTAAAAACAGGAGTTGATGTTTTGCATTCAGACTAACAGTAATATGCATGTTTTTATGAATAATTAAAGGACTGCTCTCCCTTTTCATATTGCAAAATTCAGACTGAAAGCAACTATTGCTTTCAGCTGTTGTATTTTGAAATCTGTTCACATTTCAAACAATTGGAGTGTTGATAAACTTCCAACCCATTTATGGAACAGAATCATTGCTATTGTGGAGGTAAGGAATTGGTGCTGAATCCATGTGCACACCTCCACCCCTGTTTCTGATATTGGCAAGATGTGGACTCCTCTGGAAGTTTCACCCAGTGTATCGTCAACGATGAGTATGCTTGCATGACAATTGTAAAAACAGCCCTTGTCTGCTCCCTGCCTCATCAAGAATTTCCTGCCTAAAAATGCAGTGTGTTTTGTTGAACAGTGATATTCGCATTAAGTTGTAGAGGCCATTTGTAGCCCACTTCCCCTTCATCTACGACCCTTGACATACTTGGAACTCTACATGCACCTTCGGACTCAGCCGTTCGCTTTCTTTTTCTTGCTTCTCAGCAAAAGAAAGTAAGGAAGTCATGTGATAAATGTAGATGAGGAAGGTTACTCGGCCAATCTTAGTTCATTACTGGGGGTCCAAGAGTAAAGGGCACCCGGATAGAGTAGTGGAGGCGAAAACCCTGGAATTCAGGACGGAGGGAGCATTTTATTGAAGTCGTAGAATCATAGTCATTTATGGCATAGAAGGAGGCCAGTCAGCCCATTATGCTGCCTCTTTGCTGAGCAATCCAGTCAGTCCCACTCGCCCGCTCAATCCCCCTAGCCCTGCAAGTTTATTTCCTTTATGTACCCATCCAAATTCCTTTTGAAACCATTGATTGTATCCGCTTCCACTACACTCATGGGCAGTGAGTTCCAGGTCATTACCACTTGCTGTGTTTTAAAAAAAAAAAAAAATCTTTCTCACATTCCCATTGTATCCCTTGCCCAAAACCTTCAATCTGTGTACCATCAGTTAATGGGAACAGTTTTTCCTTGCCTAATTTATTTAAACTTGTCATAATCTAGATGATTATTACTATTCAGAACTGGTTAATCTGTTCTGAAGAAAGATCATTGACCTGAAACATTAACTCTGTTTCTCTCTCCAAGATGCTGCCAGACCTGCTGAGTATTTCCAGCATTTTCTGTTTCTGTTGTCTGGTCATTGCTGTTTGTGGAATCTTAATGTGTGCAAATTGGCTGCCATGTTTCCTACATTCCGACAATGACTACACTTAATTAGCTGTAAAGTGCTTTGGGATGTCCTGAGGTTGTGAAAGGTGCTACAGACATGTAGATAGATTCTTGATAAGCAAGGGGGTGGAAGGTTATCGGGGGTAGGTGGAAATGTGGAGTAATCAGTTCAGCCATGAACCTAATGAACGGCGGAGCAGGCTTGAGGGGTCGAGTGGCCTACTCCTGCTCCTAGTTCATATGTTCGTAAATATTTCATTCTTTCTTCAGAGACTGATCAGATGGAATTGGGAGAAATTCCTAATGAAAACTGTGGTGTGTGATACTTGTATATTTATACATGCTTTTTAGGTATTTATGTTTAATGATTAAATACCAGCTGTGTTTACCTCAAAATGTCCATATTGCTGTTGAAGTTGAGAGAATGAATTGGCAGAGAGAGCTTGAAGCACAAGCAATAATCTTTCCTGCAGTGTGTAGCAAGCTTGCTGGTTAATCTAAAAGCAAAATACTGCAGATGCTGGAAATCGGAAATAAAAACAAAAACTGCTGGGCCTCTGTTCAAGGAAGAAGTGGAGAGCCCTCAAAGCTTGTTGGTGGGGGATGGAGGTGTAGTCCATAGTGAAAAGGAGGCGGTTAGGGCCAGGAAACTGGAAATTGTCAAAATGACGTAGGGCGTCAGAAGAGTCACGGATGTAGGTGGGAAGAGTCCCCACCCACCACCACCCTCCTCCGCTTGACTGAACTTGTTCTCACATTGAACAACTTCTCCTTCAACTCCACTCGCTTCCTTCAAGTAATTGCTATTGGTACCCACATGGGTCCTAGTTATGCCCGTCTTTTTGTGGGATATGTCGAACATTCAAGCCCCCTCCCCCAATTCCTTTTTTTCTGGTACACTGATGACCGTATCAATGCCATTTCCTGCTCCTGCCCTGAACTGGAAAACTTTATCAACTCCAATTTTCACCCTTCTCTCACCTTTACATGGTCCATCTCTGACACTTCCCTTCCCTTCCTTGACTTCTCTGTCTCCATCTCTGGGGATAGGCTGTCTACTAATATTCATTAGAAGCCCACCGACTCCCACAGCTACATTGACTACACTTCTTCACACTCTGCCTCCTGTAAGGACTCCATTCCATTCTCTCAGTTTCTACATCTCTGACACATCCGCTCTGATGATGCAACCTTCCACAACAGCACTTCTGATGTGTCTTCCTTTTTCCTCAACCGAGGATTCCCCCCGACTGTGGTTGACCGGGCCCTCAACTGTTTCTAGTGCATTTCCCACACCTCTGCACTCACCCCTTCCCCTCCCTCCCAGAACCACGACAGGGTTCCCCTTGTCCTCACTTTCCACCTCACCAGTCTCCATATCCAAAGGATCATCCTCCGTCATTTCCACCACGTCCAGCGTGATGCCCTCCCCTCCCCTGTCAGCATTCCAAAGGGATCGTTTCCTCCGCGACACCATGGTCCACTCCTCCATTAACCCCAACAACTCGTCCCCTTCCCGTGGCACCTTCCCATGCAATCACAGGAGGTGTAATACCTGCCCCTTTACCTCCTCTCTCCTCACTATCCTAGGCCCCAAACACTCCTTTCAGGTGAAGCAGTGATTTATTTGTGCTTTCAATTTAGTATACTGTATTCGCTGCTCACGATGCGATCTCCTCTACATTGGGGAGACCAAACGCAGACTGGGTTACCGCTTTGCGGAACACCTCCGCTTAGTCCAAAAGCATGACCCCAAGCTTCCTGTTGCTTGCCATTACAATACACACCCCTGCTCACATGCTCACATCTCTCTCTTGGGCTTGCTGCAGTGTTCCAGTGAACATCAACGCAAGCTCGAGGAACTGCATCTCATTTACCAATTAGGCACGCTACAGCCTGCCGGACTGAATGTTGAGTTCAATAATTTCAGAGCATGACGGGGCTCCCCTTTTTTATTTTTATTTTATTTTAGTTTGTTTCATCATTCATTTATTTACCATGTCTTTGCCATTGTTTTTTTTCATGTTTGTGCTTTTGGCCAGGGCTGTTCGTTATTCCGTCATTTAACACCCTTTCTGCACTAATGCATTGTCTTTCACCACACCATGAACGCACCCTTTGCCTTTGCTCCATGCCCTTCTTGTCAGTTATTCCCTGTCTTTTCAACACCTTCCCTTGTGTTAACTTTTGCCCCATCCCTGCTTTATTTGCTTAAAACCTATTACGTTTCTAACCTTTGCCAGTTTTGATGAAGGGTCACACCTGAAATATTAACTCTGCTTCTCTCTTCACAGATGCTGCCAGACCTGCTGAGTATTTCCAGCATTTTTTTGTTTTTATTGCTGGTTAATCTGCTCTCTTTCATATCTCTGCAGGATCCCAGCTTGCTGTCAAGAAGAGAGAATCGAGGTATGGGATTGAACTTTTCATTAGCTCTGTATGTTAATGGTTGATTCTGTGAGTGCAACCCATCAGGAAGAGGAAATACAGAGCCATAGAATGCATCATATTCCACCTCATCCATGAAGACCTTTGTCATCTCCCAAGGGCACTCTCAGTGGTCTGAAGTGCAAAAGGTTATTTTTTGTGTTGCATCAAAGAGCATCCGAATTTTGCCCCCAACCAACACTTTAAGTGCTCCACACTGGCCCACTTGAACAGTGTGGAGAATGGGTTGAGTGCCAGCTATGGAAGAGGAAATCTTTACTTCTCTACAACAGGCATGAATCCTAGGGCTTAAAAGGTGAAAGGTCACTTTGTAGCCATCAATTCCATTGGCTACTGTACAGCCCTTAGCTGATTGCACATGACCTTTGTATTCATGTTCATTTCAGCTTTTCAATCTCTTCCACCATGCCCTCTCTCCAAAGCTAACCAAAGCTAAGGTAATGTGGGTATCAGCAATCTTGCCTAAGTGGCCATTCTTCATGTGAGTGCTGGAAGGCTGTTCAACTGTTGAAGGCATCGCACCCAAGCCCAATCTGGTCCTCACGTGATATGTAAACGTGTCCGTTCGTCCAGCAGGTGTTACTGGATATCAATCAGTGGTAAATGTGCATTCTTCCCCCAGCCCTTTCTGTAGCCTAAGGGGTACTGATCCCCATTGTAGCTCTCCAGCTGAGGCACCTAACCCAACAGAGACTAGGAATTGGACCTGGGACATTCTGGTTTGTATGGCTGAGGAGCAGATCAGGTGAATGCCGAAGGAGAAGCCAGCATACTGAAGGTTCAGACATGTTCCGCATTGGAAACTGAACTGAGAGAATGCCTTTTGTGCACAAAGCTTCCTGTTAAAGTTGCTGGAAGGAAATGATCAAGATCAGGAAAGGATTAAATATTCAGCTGCTTTGTCTTTTGAAGTTCATACCAAAATATAATTGAAAATTACTTAGATATACAGCACAAACAGATCATTTGGCCCAACAACAACTTAAATTTATATAGTGCCTTTAACAGAATAAAACATCCCAAGGCGCCTCATAGCGTTATAAAACAAAATTAGACACCAAGCCATATAAGGCGTGTTAGGGCAGATGGCCAAAAGCTTGGTCAAAGAGGTTGGTTTTAAGGAGCATCTTGAAGGAAGAAAGCGGGTTAGAGACGCCTAGAGGTTTAGGGAGGGAATTCCAGAGCTTAGGGCCTAGGCAGCTGAAAGCATGGCCACCAATGGTGGAGCAATTGAGACCAGTTCATGCTCCACTCTTTTATGCTCCACTTGAGCCTTCTTCCATCCTTCATCATCTAACTCAATCAGCATAATCCTCTATTGCTTTCTCCCTCATATACTTATCTAGCTCCCCTTAAATGCATCTTTATTATTTCTTAAATACATCTATACTACATTTTCTATATCAGCCCTTTGCCATCTGGATAAGTGTGGGTTATATACCACACGTTAAAATGTGGCAGTCGACTTCTGCTTGTTTCCTCCTCATTGGTTTTACTGACTGAGTTTTTGGATTTTATTTTTAATGCTTCTTCCCTCATAGGCTGAATAGGTTAAAGGCAACAGCCAGTGAAATAATGAGGATTGCAGACCAAGGTGCCAGATTCAATTGTTGACCTCTGCTGGATTAGCTGATTTCAGTGTGGTACCTCAGTGACTTTATTAAGGAGAATTGCCAAGGATAACTCCACTCTGGATTGCTATTGAACGACCTCTTTGCCTACTCCTGTCCAAAGGATGGATGAGGAACAGAACAGCCTCTGTTCCGATGGTCCGCTTGGATGGTGCCCCCAGATTAAGAATGTGTGCTTTGGTGAGGCAGTGGATGGCTGTTGACACCAATAGAATTGTATCCCAGTGGGAGAGCGGGGTTGTGGAGAAGGCAGGAGGAGGTTGGGGATGGGTGGAAAGTTTACTTTAGGTTAGTTGTGCTCCAGAAGGTCTAATTTCATCTGCTGCACAGTTGTCATTATTTTGATTTGAGAATTTCCCTCTGTAAAACCTTCAGACTACAGCAAGCTTTCCATTTTACTTTCAAAAACAGCTGTCAGCTTTTTAGCTTCAATTACATGCATGGTGTATTCGGTCATCCTCTTGTTTAACCTTCACCACGAGAAATAAACTTCTCTAAGGCTTCTGGGAAAAGATTTCTGCTTGCAGTTCCAACTTTAATGCTGTATCATTCCTAGAAATCTTTCATAATTGAAAACTCATGGGATGATTGCTTTGGCCTTTCACCTCAGAATCTTTAAGAAGTAGCCTTCAGGGAACAAACCTCCAGTTCATAGAGAAGATTGAGCGTTGCATGTTTGCCCTAAAGGGTGACTAAGATTTTGCAGTTTCTTGAGATCCATTTTTTCCCAACGAAATCAACTCGTTTTGAGTCTTTTTTTAGATCCTTTTCTCGATCTCCCTAAAGGCACTAACTCCTGCTAGCTGCATTTCTATAAGTGCCAGGCGCCCTAGAGTATCTCTCACAAATGAACATTCTATTTCTTTGAGTCTAGACGGTGAACGGCTGTGGGCTAAATCTTCCATTTCAGACATCCACGCATGCACTTTCTGGCAGGAGTCATGGATCAGGAAATTAGCTCTTGACTGATTTTTCCCTTCCATAGCCCAGAAGTTACCACTCTGACTGAGATTAGCTTATACAGCACAGACCAGCAGGTCAAACCTAAAACCTCTTTGATTCAGTTGCCTCCATCAACTGAGGCATTAGGGGAACCCCTCAGTCTCTGGTAAATGACATTGATGTTCAATGCCAAACCGGAATACAAAGTGTTGATAATAGAGCAAGATGAATTACTATCTCTTTCTCTTCTGTAACAGCTAAAATAGCGGAAGCTCTAACAGCCGCCATCTTGGATCTGGTGGAACTCTACTGCAACAGCTTCAATGCAGACTTCCACACAGTGGTTCCATGTCGGAAGGATGCTCAAACGCAGAGCGCTTCCCTCGTTGAAAGTCCTCTCAATTTCACCATCTATGCAGCACACAGGATTCCCATCTCATGGGCAACTAGGTAAGGATATTAAGTTTAGCCTGTCAAATAGAAATTAACATTGCTCTCTTATTTGGGCATCTGCACAACATGTGGAAGAGCCTGGAAAAGTATTGGCCATTTCCATTTGGGTGTGGAAGTTGGTGCATTAGCTTTCCCAAGAAGATAAGCAAACCACTTTCTTGATTTAATATTGTTTTTTTCTCATGAGATGTGGCTGGTCATCAATAAAATGTTCTGGAACTCTGCTGAGCTGAAAATGAAGAAACGAAGAAAATTACTTGCATTTATATCATATCCAGAAATATCCCAAAGTGCTACATATACATTGAATTACTTTATGTATAGGGCTATTGAGTACAGAAGCAAACAAGTAATGCTAAACCCATACAAACCACTGGCTTGGGGGCAGTTTTGGGAGATTTGTGTCCAGTTTTGGGCGCCCTACTTTAAGAAGGATGTCAAAACCATGGAGAAGGTGTAGAAAAGATTCACTGAATATGAGTAATGATGGGCTTTGATTATGAGGGGTAATTAGAGAAACGGCTGCTTCCATAGAACAAATAAGGTCATGAAATTTGATGGAAGTATATAGAGAAAAACTATTTCCACTGGTCGATGAATCAGGAGGTAAAAAATTTACGGTCGTTTAAGAGGTTCAGAGAAAGTTTGTTACGTGCCAAACCGGAAACAGTGTTAAAAGCAGAATCCATAAAGTTTTTAAAGGTGAAATCGATAAATAATTGGAAAAAAAAATATTGAAAAGAATATGGAGAAAAGCAATGGGACCAAGTGGATAGCTCTTTCGGGCACCCAGCATAGGCACAATGGGCTGAATGGACTCCTTCAATGCTGTAAAATTCTGTGATTCCATTGGCAGAAGTTGAGTCTTCCAACTGCTTTTTTGATGGGGAGAAGAGGAGTGAAAAGAGACAGACTGGAAAATGAGATAGACAGTACTGCAGTGAAATACTACAATGCAGAAGCATTGAATATTAAAAGGGAATTCAGATCCCTTCGTGAAATCTCCTTACTACTTCTCTCTGTTATACAACTAACTATAACTTAGCTTCCTGTGGTTCCGCAATCGCAAGAAGCCTAAATCAGTGAATGCAGTTTCCCTGCTTAAGAATTGGACATAAACGATGGATGCTTTTTCTGTGTACTGCCAAGCCGCATAACGACATTCCCACTTAAATATTGAAACAATAATTGCCAGCTGGGGACGGAGAGATGAAGTTCTATGCAGAGATTGAGTTCCAGCAAACTAGCACAGTCTGGTTACATTGCTGTCTGCTCACCTTTGGCGGCTGGATTTAAATTCTGAATAGGCTGAGAGGAATTACATTTTACTGTTGAAGTCAGCACCTCCAATAGTCCAACACTCCCTCAGTACAGCATTGCAGAGTCAGCCTAGATTTTGCGTTGAAGCTCGAGTGGAGCTGCTGACTTGTGAGAGGACTAACACTGAACCAGGGCAAGAAAGACTGACAAAGAGAGAAAAATAATTTGCATTTCGAAAGTGCCTTCCATGACCTCAGGGCGCCTTAAAGCACTTTACAGCCGATTAAGTACTTTTTGAAGTGTAGTCACTGTTGTGATGTACGAATCGTGGCTGCCAATTTGCGCATAGCCAGCTCCCACAGACAGCCATGTGAAACTGACCAGCTAATATGTTTTAAGTGTTGGTTGGAGAATAAATATTGGGCGGGACACCACATGCTCTTCTTTGAATTTTTTTAATTCATTCATGGGATGTGGGTGTTGCTGGCTAGGCCAGCATTTACTGCCCATCCCTAATTGCTCACCGAAGGCATTTAAGAGTCAAACACATTGATGGGGTCTGGACTGACATGTAGGCCAGACCAGGTAAGGACGGCAGGTTTCCTTCCCTAAAGGACATTAGTGAACCAGATGGATTTTTTTACAACAACTGATAGTGGTTTCATGGTCACCATTAGATTAACTTTTAATTCCAGCTTTATGAAATTAATTCAAATTTCACCATCTGCTGTGTTGGGATTCAAACCCATTTCCCAGAGCCTTAGCCTAGGCATCTGGATTACTGGTCCACCCTAGGCATGTGGATTACTTGTCCAGTGCTGTTACCACTGTGCCACCGACTCCCCTCATAGTGTCATAGGAACTTTTACGTCCGCCTGCGATGGCAGAAAGGGCCTGGATTTAATGTCTCATCTGAAAGACCGCATCTCCGTCCGTGCTGCTGTCCCTCAGTACAGCACTGAAGTGTCGGCGTGAATTATGTGCTCAAGTCTCTGTAGTGAGACTTGAGCCCAGAACCCTCTAACACCTACTGGGAGGAAAAAGTAGTTGGCATAGGCTCTAAACTTAGAACAAAGTGATGGTGTGCGCACTGTAATTGGTCTTTAGCATTCCTGGGATAGGGAGAGCATTAGCCTGGTCTCTTGCTCACTATCCAGCGATGTTGCTGGAAAGTGCTTCTGTTGGGTGTGGACAGCATTAAGTTTGGATATGGTACCATTTGTGGTCGAGTAGCTGCCATTCACAAGACTCACACATAAAAATCGATACCTTTGGTATGGTGCTGGTTGGTTGCAGGCAACTGCGAAATCAGCATCTTACGGAGAGCAGGGGTTGGTGGTGCGGGGGGTGGGGGAAGACATTTATAAAGAAATAAAGGTGGCTGGTTCAATGGCTAATGCCGTCCACACAGTATCCTGGGAGTGAAATGCTGGGACAGCAGATGGTGCCCAGTAGATGCTTAGCGACACCATCAAATAGAGCTGTTTCTTTTTCAAGAAAAAAAAATTGGATCTTACACACAAGGTGAAGTGTCCAAAGCAGAAGCCCTTGTGATCTTGAGAGCATCTGTTTAATCACAATTGGCCAGTGAAAGGGTTAATCCTGTGCACTGGCCTGCGGCTGGAGCTGTGACAGGGACAATAGCCTTTCTGCTGTTTCTTTTTCCGTTCTTAACAAATGGCAGACAGCGTGGCTCAGTCTGAAGGGTAAAGGTATCAGCCAATGCTTGTTGACCTGCTTTTTGCTTTGGAGTCGCCGAGGGGGTTTGTTTGAATCTTGGGAAACTTCCCACAGTGTCTTTTTTCTCTCTCTTCCCAAGGCCCCGTGTGATAGAAAAGGCTGATAGAAACTGTTGTGCCCCTTGGGACCTCTGCCATTGTGTGGCTCTAATGTATGCTGATTGACGATTGGCTCTGATAAACGATGTACCCTGGGAAACTCTGTTTGCCCTTTGGCCTTTGTCCCCAGATGTAATCCGCCCCCTACTTGGCGCCAGGCACCTGTCACATGCTTGGTCTGTGCTGAGAAGCATTTTCTGTACAGGCATCTTGAATGGACAGATGTCCTTCTGCCTCTCACTGGCTCCCACACTACCCTCGAGGTAAAGATTTGGTGGGGGAGGGGCAGAGACTGCCCCACCACTCCTTTGTCAACCTGAAGTGGTTTAACTCTCTGAGAACATTCGATGATTTTAATTTGGTTGCTTTTTAAAAACAGGTTACGTATGTTTTTTATTTATTCAAGTAATGAGGTGCCCTTGCATTTCACTGACTCCCTTTTATAATTAGCGCTCAAAGTTTTAAACTGAAACTGTGTTGCAGAAATCTCTCCATCTCACCTCGCTGTAGCACTAAATATCTTTGTATGTTTTGGTAACTACCTTAGAGCTATCAAATTTTGTTTGATAATGCTCCTGTGAGGCATCTTGGGATGTTTTACTATGTCAGTGGCGCTATATAAATGAAGTTGCCATTGGAAGGCATAGAATATACTTACAGAAATGAAAACCAGTTTGCCAACCCAGACATAAAGCCATTGTAGCAACTTGGTCTGTTATGTTCCCAAAATTTGTTGACAGTTAACTTTGTTTATCCTCCACCTCTGCCTGCAATGGTCCATTTCTATTCACTTACACAGTGAGTAATCATGACCCTGCTGCAAGACGGCAACTCTGTACCCTTAAACTGAACCTGTACTGTGCAAAATAAATAACAGCAATTTGAAGTTGTACTGTGAGTAATCCTGCAGAATTAATAGCTGTTCTCTATATAAAATACACTCCTTAATTCAAATTATCTGTTAATTCAAAACCAAAAATGCAAGAAAAAGATTGCAATGCTGTTTGATTAAAATTGCTCCTGGATAATACAATTTTTTTCTGAAGAAAAGTACACATTGGATAAACAGAAGTAAAGCTTAGTTGCAATGTGCATGGTCCTAATCTTGCTCAATAAATAAAAACTGTACGGGTATGCAATAAGTAGCCCCCCCACCTTGCTGAATAAATAACTGCAGTGTAGATTTGCACAGTGAGTAACCCTTTCTTTGCCAGCAACTATGTATAATTATACAGACCATGCCCCAATCCCTTGGAAGAAGCATGGTTTCCAGTTAGCACAAGAAATGTAGTGTTTTGAGCCTTGCAGGGGAGCACAAGTGTCCTGAATGGAGTGAATAATGGTTAATTAAACGGTGAAAGAGATTGATTACAGTATGCTGCTGATGTGGTGTGCTCCGTATTGCAGGTCTGAGTTTGGAACATAGGAACAGGGGTAGGCTATTCAGCCCCACAGACCTGTTTCACCATTCCCTTCAATCATGGCTGATTTGCATCTCAACTCCCCTTTTCCTGCGTTTGCTCCATATCCCTATCTCGGTCTTGAAAACTCCAATTGTCCCCAGCATTCACCGTCTTTTGGGGGAGAGAGTTTTCCAGATTTCTGTGACCCCTTGTCTGGAAAAAGTTAGTACTGCATATGTGCTGTGTTATCGTTACAGTTTCCGTCTTTGGTCCTCACAATTTTAGTGTACTGTTTTGGACACTTACCTAAGAGAGGGTTCCGAAGAAGGGTCACTGACCCGAAACGTTAACTCTGCTTCTCTCTCCACAGATGCTGCCAGACCTGCTGAGTATTTCCAGCATTTCTTGTTTTTATTACCTAAGAGAGGATCGACTTGCCTTATAGGAAGTTCAGCCAAGGTTCCTGGGATGAGGGAATTGTCCTGCAAGGAGAATTGAGTAGATGAAGTCCTTAGAATTCAGAAGAATGAGAGCTGATCTCATTAAAACATATCTATCCTGTCAAGCCCCTTAAGAATTTTATAAGAACATAAGAAATGGGAGCAGGGGTAGACCATACAGCTGGTTTCCCCCAGCTGGTGAGTCTAGAACTAGGGACGCAATCTCAGAATAAGAGTTGACCATTTAGGACTGAGATGAGAAATGTCTTCATTCAGAGTTGTGAATCTTTGGAATTCTCTACTCCAGAGAACTTTGGATGCTCAGTCGTGATTACATTCAAGACAGAGATGGATAGGATTTGGAGACTAAAGAAATCAGGGGATATTGGAATAGTGCAGGAAGATGAAGTTGATATAGCAGTTCAACCATGATCTTAATGAATGTGGACCAGGCTCCAAGGGCCGAATGGCCTACTCCTACTCCTAACTTTTAGGTTCTCCTATTTTTGTTATGTTTTAAGCTAAGTAGGTGCAAAACAGAGGTAACTTGATCAAGGGAATTTCTCACTGTCAAATGCACCTTGAGAGAATCTTCAGCTGTTTCATTACCTCTGGGTGCAAATAGACTAGTCAAAGAAGATAAATAAGGTTGTTGATCTAAATTGTTATACACAAGAGCTCAGTGAAGCTTGGAGCTGTATGATGACTGAGGGTGATGTTGTCTGTAAGGTTTAAAATAAACTGCATTTCTTCCTCTGCTGGCCCATCAGTTATGAAGATTTTTATTTGTCGTGTGGCCTCAGCCATGGCGGGAAGGAGCTGTGCGGGCAGCTGCAGACCAAGAAAGCTCACGTCTACAAGTATCTTTTCCACCTCCTTATATGGGAACAGAAGTGAGTAAATGAGACTTTTTTCTCTTCCATATAAAAGTATATATATATAAAAAAATTCAATTTGTGGTGTATAAGCCCTGGTATGTCCTAGATGGGCCAAATGGCCTGTCTCTATGCTCTGCATTCGATGTCGTTCTATGTTCATTTTTACTACATCCTCGTTCCCTCATTTGTGTTGGGATGCAACACCATGGGCACCAAAAGCCCTTCCAGTCCATCGCCCAAATTGATTGTTCTTCATGTGTGATCCTTGATAAATCTGGCAAAGTTCACTCTGGAGCCTCCTGCCAGCTGTGTAGATCTGTGTGGCAGGAGTCACTGGCACTAAAACCGATAGAAAAATAGTTTATGATTACTCCACTGTTAGACCTGTCCCCAACATGAATAGTCCACTCTTCACCCTCCCACCAATACGGTTACTCCACTCAGCCATTCCCCCAGCATGGTTAATCTAGTCAGCCCTCCTCCTGCCCTACCCTGCCTCTGGCCAAGTAATCCAAAAGTGTTGAAAATTATTCCTTGATCTTTTAATCTTGTGTTCCTCTGCCTCTTCCAGCATCTGTTTTCCCATTAATATTAATCAGCTGCCTCGAGAGACCCTCTTGACACTGACACTGTATGCTTTTCCCGTCCCTCCTCCTGGGAGTTCGTCTGAAGGCAGCAAACAACGGCGCACGGCGGAGACAATGGGATGGGTGACCATGCCCCTGTTCAACTTCAGACAGTAAGTTCTTGGTGTTAAATGAAAGCCAGGGTTCTATCTAAGGATTTAAGTGTCTATCAATAGAATGGATAAACAAGCTGCAGTTTGACGTCGGGCTCAGTGCTTGTAGATGCTTTTTTTTGCATGACACTTTCTCCTATGGGCGTGATCCATGTTTTCACTGACTGTGTTCATCATATTAGTTTGTGTATTTTCAAAAATAAAATGCTGATACGTGGCATTGTTAACTGCCTACCAACGCTGCAGGGTTACTGGACTGACCCTGACCACACTGCTCCCATGTGCTTGTGTGACAGACCCTGTGCTATTTCTGGCTTATGACCAACCCTGCAGAGGTACTTGCTGATAGTGGAGCTTATAAGTTGTTCAGGACGGATCACAGATCACTTATGCTGGTCATAACCTGAATATCTGCAAGCAGATCTTTGACTGCACTAGGTAAGGCACAGCATAAGAGATCTATCACCTTTCGAGATATGTCTCCAGATTGGAAAAGTAAACTATGAACATTAAATTGAGCAACAGCCTAACCCTTAGGGTGGTGGCTCAGTGACCCCAAGGGAGTCCAAACTATTGACGTAAAACAGATTGTCCAGCTGTACCTTGTACTCAGCAGAAATAACATAGAAATACTTTTGGATATTTCTGCTTCTCCAATTGAAGTCCGCTCATCTTATGCATCTAATGTTGCTGCTTTTAATCTACAAGGGCAGTGTTTAATGCTAGTGCTTCTCACATTTAGCTTATGATCAGATGCAATAAAGCAAATGCACTTTGTGCAAAAAGGACCACCTCCTTTATTAAGGAGATTGTCTTGGGGGAAACATGCAGCTCTTATCACATGTGCAAGATTGGAAGGCACTTGTCAAAAAAAAAAAGTGATGAATAGGTCACTATTTGATCTATTGTGATGTATATGGGAGTCAGGATCAAGTATAGGCATTGGGTGAAACAGTGTTAAAGGGTGGGAGTTAATGGGGCCTGAGCACATAAACACTGGGCTTTTAACAGGCTTGGGGAGCTGGGAAATGCAAAACTATGACAATACAGGACCATCACTGGCCAGAGCGCATAATGGTGTTGTGGATAGTTTATGTAGGTAATTTCCATTTATAAATGTGGACATAGGAATTTGAGACAAAATGACACAAAAGCATGACAAAAATTGGAAGTAATGTTTTGAAAGCAGGAAGAACATGCCAGGACAAGAGTTTTACCAGAGGAAGATATTTTCCAACTTTTTGGCATTTGTTTTTTGGTTGTGTACCACTGCCCTGCACCTGGGACCAAACACTGACTTATGTCCTGCTGTTATGGTGACTCTGAGATGACAGTTTCTGCTAATGTCACTTTTCTCCCTCCTCTGCTGAAAGTGCTCACTCTGGCTGGCATTCTGTTCCATTGGGACAGGCAGCTTTTCAAGGGAACATTCTCCATGGGTGAGAATGAGTGAGTGCAGCTAGGCTGTTTCACTTTTGAGGGCATTACAGCTGAGCTGGATCCTGCATTCTTATGCTTATTTGCTGTTTTTAGCATAGTAAAAGATCCCAGCGACCTTTTACCTGCAGAAATACGAATCAGAGAATTGTCTGAGAGCACAGTTGGGAAATAAGAGGCTTTTAAAGCCTGGAAGAGGGAATTAACAAAGCAAAGAATCCTAAGAAGCAAGTTCCAGATAATACACTCTGCTGCATTTTGCAGCAAGAATCTGTGATTTGCAGTCAGGAGCAGGAACCCTGGCGATTAGTTTTCTGTAAGAGGGCAGTGAGACCAATTGTAGCACTCACATGAGGGTCATATCTTTGTTTTTCATTGGAAACATTACAGTTTAACATATTCTATTAAAGACGCAACTGAATTGAAATAATTTAGAAGTGTTCCTGGTGAGCAAGTCATTTGCTTTTAGCAACCAGATGTTTCTGTCCCTGGTCACAGTGACTGTAGATTACTATCCTGTACCGGATACTGCAGAACAGGGCATATTAAACCCCACTCCCCCTTGGGTCATTCCAGGAACGTTCCATGCTCAACTGGATATTGCACATCCAAACCACACCTCGGTTCACAGTCCGAGGCCAAATCACAGCTGTGTTACATAAAGCTGCTACAATGGCAGTGAGTTGAATGGTCGCGAGAGGATTACACAAATATTGAACAAAGCCATGATAAAGATATGAGAGAGATAAATGGGCTCTGCTGCCTCTGAAGTAATTTAGAGATGTACAGAATTTCAACAAATACAACCATTTAAAAAATATATATATATATACTTGCTTGGCAAGTTTTATTGGTGAGGCGTAACTGCAGGTGGAATATTTTCCACCTTTGCACCCAACATCGGCAGGTATTGATAACAAAGATCAGATACAGAGCAAAGTTTGTTGCTTTATGCCATCAATGTGTCTCATTCTATTCTCGCAGTTTGAATGAGAGTCCCAACTTGCTTGAAACCTTGGGCTGTTTCCTTTCTTGTGCAATGGACCCACAGCCGCTTATAACACATTATAAAAATGGGCAAGTATATTTCATGTGTGACCCTTGCAACCAACAAAGAGGGAATTTAATCCTACCTGACAGGACTTGAACCTAGCTTTGCAATGCTTACCCCACATACACTGAGTCCCAGTCCTCAGACTGGATGTACCTAAAGGTGCCCTCTTCTGTTGGATTGGAGTCAGTACTCTGCAAGGCTACCAGCTGATCTGATCTTTATGAAGTAGAGTCGGGTTCTTGATGTACATTCGCTGCAGTTTTTTGACTAGAAATGATTTTTGTGATGGGGGGAGGTAGGGGTGTCGAGGATTGGTTTCTATGGCAGTAATTGCTGAGCAACGGGTGGAGCAGTTTTATTTTTCCAGAAACATCACTTCTGTGGTAACTTAAGCTGTGTCTGCTTGCAGCAGAAGTCACCACAGATAATATTGACTGAAGACATGGTACAGCAGCCTGTTCTTCAGCCATCACTTAACTGCTCAGTGAAGTGGTCTGGGCTATTGTGCAGCATGGAGAGATGAGAACAAATCCTGGAAATATGAAACACAATCAGAATCTTGCAACATACTGCTCCATATCTGAAAGAGAAAAGATGGGCTGATGTTTCCATTCATTAGATGCAGCCTCCCATTTGAAAGGTGTAGAGTATTTCTTAAATTGTAAGAGATTAAAAAGTATCGATGTACAAAGGGACCTGGGTATCCTCGTCAATAAGTCACTGAAAGCTAACGTGTAGATGTAACAAGCAATTGAGAAGGCTAATGGTATGTTAGCCTTTATCGCAAATGGATTTGAGTACAGGAGTAGTGAAGTCTTGCTTCATTTATATAGAACCTTGGTTAGACCGCACCTGGAGTACTGTGTGCAGTTTTGGTTCCCTTACCTTAGAAAGGATATACTTGCCATCAAGGAAGTGCGCCGAAAATTCACCAGACTTGTTCCCAGGTTAATGGGACTGTCCTATGAAAAGAGACTGGGGAAACTGGGCCTGTATTCTCCAGAGTTTCTAAGAGTGAGAGGTGATCTCATGAAAACCTCTTCTTTGGCCTCCTTGTCTTGAGACAATGGGTAAGCGCCTGGAGGTGGTCAGTGGTTTGTGAAGCAGCGCCTGGAGTGGCTATGAAGGCCAATGCTACAGTGACAGGCTCTTCCACACGCGCTGCAGATAAAATTGGTTGTCGGGGCTGTTACACAGTTGGCTCTTGCCTTGTGCTTCTATCTTTTTTCCTGCCAACTGCTAAGTCTCTTCGACTTGCCACTCTTTAGCCCCGCCTTTATGGCTGTCCGCCAGCTCTGGCGATCGCTGGCAACTGATTCCCATGACCTGTGACCAATGTCACAGGACTTCATGTCGCGTTTGCAGACGTCTTTAAAGCAGAGACATGGACGGCCAGTGGGTCTGATACCAGCGACGAGCTCGCTGCACAATGTGTCCTTGGGGATCCTGCCATCTTCCATGCGGCTCACATGGCCAAGCCATCTCAAGCGCCGCTGGCTCAGTAGGATGTATATGCTGGGGATGTTGGCTGCCTTGAGGACCTCTGCGTTGGAGATACAGTCCTGCCACCTGATGCCAAGGATTCTCTGGAGGCAGCGAAGATGGAATGAATTGGGACGTCGCTCTTGGCTGATATACGTTGTCCATGCCTCGCTGCCATAGAGCAAGGTACTGGTGATAGTTGAGCCTAGGCAGGTGAACTCTTGAACTACCTCCAGAGCGTGGTTGCCGTTATTGATGGATGGAGCATTTCTGACGTCCTGTCCCATGATGTTCGTTTTCTTGAGGCTGATGGTTAGGCCAAATTCATTGCAGGCAGCCGCAATCCTGTCGATGAGTCTCTGCAGACACTCTTCTGTGTGGGATGTTAATGCAGCATCGTCAGCAAAGAGAAGTTCCCTGATGAGGACTTTCCGTACTTTGGTCTTCGCTCTTAGACGGGCAAGGTTGAACAACCTGCCATCTGATCTTGTGTAGAGGAAAATTCCTTCTTCTGAAGACTTGAACGCATGTGAGAGCAGCAGGGAGAAGAAGATCCCAAACAGTGTAGGTGCGAGAACACAGCCCTGTTTCACACCACTCAGGATAGGAAAGGGGTCTGATGAGGCACCGCTATGCTGAATTGTGCCTTTCATATTGTCATGGAATGAGGTGATGATACTTAGTAGCTTTGGTGGACATCCGATCTTTGCTAGTAGTCTGAAGAGACCACGTCTGCTGACTAGGTCAAAGGCTTTGGTGAGATCTATGAAAGCAACGTAGAGGGGCATCTGTTGTTCGCGACATTTCTCCTGTAGCTGGCGAAGGGAGAACAGCATGTCAATGGTGGATCTCTCTGCTTGAAAGCCACACTGTGCCTCACGGTAGACACGCTCAGCCAGCTTTTGGAACCTGTTTAAAACGACTCGAGTGAAGACTTTCCCCACTGTGCTGAGCAGGGAGATTCCACGGTAGTTGTTGCAGTCACCGCGGCCACCCTTCTTCTTATAGAGTGTGATGATATTGGCATCGCGCATGTCCTGAGGTACTGCTTCCTCATCCCAGCACAGGCAAAGCAGTTCATGTAGTGCTGAGAGTATAGCAGGCTTTGCACTCTTGATTATTTCAGGGGTAATGCTGTCCTTCCCAGGGGCTTTTCCACTGGCTAGAGAATCAATGGCATCACTGAGTTCCGATTTTGTTGGCTGTTTGTCCAGCTCATCCACGATTGGGAGAAACTGGGCTGCATTAAGGGCGGTCTCAGTGACAACATTTTCGCTGGAGTACAGTCATAGGTAGTGCTCAACCCAGCGTTTCATTTGCTTGCGTTGGTCAGTGATCGTGTCCTCTGATTTAGACTTGAGGGGGGCGATTTTCTTGATAGTTGGCCCAAAAGCTCTCTTAATGCCATCATACATTCCTCTGATGTTTCCAGTGTTGGAGGCTAGCTGAATACGACTGCATAGGTGTTGCCAGTAGTCATTTGCACAGCGCCTGACTGTTCTTTGTGCAGTGCTTCTGGCTACTTTAAGTGCTACGGATGTCCATGATCTCATGGAAACCTACAAAATACCTAAAGGGATAGGCAGGGTAAATGCAGGTAAGATGCTTCCCCCAGTTGGGGAGTGTAGAACCAGGGGACACAATTTCAAAATAAGGGGGAAGCCACTTATAACCGAGATGAGGAGAAATTTCTTTACTCAGAGTTGTGAATCTTTGGAATTCTCTACTCCAGAGGGCTGTGGAAGCTCAGTCATTGAGTAAGTTTAAAGCAGAGATTGACAGATTTCTAAATACCAATGACATAAAGGGATCTGGGGTTAGTGTGGGAAAAAGGTATTGAAGTGGATGATCAGTCATGATCGTATTGAATGGCGGAGCAGGCTCAATGGGCTGAATGGCCTACACCTGCTCCAATGTTCCTATGTAACCTATCATTGCTCTTCCAGATGCTGGCTGACTTGCTGTACGTTTCCAGTACCCTTCTGTTTGATTGCAGTTCAGTGTATATTGACCACACTGCTAATGTTGTTTCCTATTGCTAAACTACTGTTTTTCATCATAAAATCATAAGAAATGGGAACAGGAGTAGGCCATTCGGCCCCTCGTTCCTGCTTCGCCATTCAGTATCAAGGCTGATCTGATTGTGGCCTTAACTCTACTTTCCTGCCAATCCCCCTTATAACCCTTGTAGATCAAAAATCTGTATAACTCAGCCTTGAATATATTTAATTACTCAGTCTCTGTTGCTCTCTGGGGAGAATTCTAAAGATTAATGACCCTCTGAGAAAAGAAATTTCTCCTCGTCTCTATCTTAAATGGGAGACCTCTTATTTTGAAACTGTGCCCCCTTGTTCCAGATTCCCCCACAAGGGGCAACTTCCTCTCAGTATTAACCCTGTCAAGCCCCCTCAGAATCTTATGTTTCGATAAGATCACCTCTCAATCTTCTAAGCTCCGATGAGTGTAGGCCCAACCTGCTCACCCTTTCCTCATAAGACAACCCCTTCATCCCAGGAATTAGCCTAGTGAACCTTCTCTGAACTGCTTCCAATGCATCAGGGCTCAGAACAGTCAAAATTCCTTCATTGTAAAACCTGGCTTTCTTTTTGGTGCTAGTTCCTATTTTACACAATCACCAAATATTGGCTGTGTACCAGTCTTCTGATCCGCTAAGTGTTCACACTGATGGGGGGAGGGCGGGGGGAGCAGTTGTTTGAGTATGGAGTCTTTTGCCACAGGAAGTAATTGAGGCGGAGACCATTGTATCTTTTGTGGCAAAATTGATAAATATTTTATGCCGAGAAAAATACAAGGCTATGGAGAGTGGAGCAGTGGGATTAGTTTTGGATTGTATTCAGAACCGTTTAGCACCTACATAATAGGATGAATGACCTCTTTTTCTGCGGTACATATAAATTTTTGTGTGTTTCTGCAGCCACGTGAGCCTTATTGGAAATCCTAAGGTTTTTAATATTCAAAAAAGTTGGGCTTCTGAAGGACGAAAGCAATTGATTTTAATTCCTTTTACATTGAATAATCTAAAGATATTTGTCCCTCCCCTACCATCTGAGATTAGGCAGTTTGACGGGTGGGGTGAGGGAGGGGTGGTAGGAACTAGCTCATCAGACTCCTCTCGTTTTAGTGTGGCAATTTGAGAAGCTGCTGATCGGGAGGGAGGACGGGACATGGACAGGACAGTGGGTAGTGGAAAGTTGGATAAGAAAGACTTGCATTTATACAGCACCCTTCCCAACCTCAGGACATCCCAAAGTACTTTTCAGCCAGTGAAGTACTTATGAAGTTTAGTCACTCTTGTAATGTAGGAAATGCGTCAGCCAATTTGCACACAGCAGCCTCCCATAACCAGCAATGTGATAATGAGAAGATAATCTGTTTGTGATGTTGGTTAAAGGATAATTGTTAGCCAGAACACCGTAGAGAATTCCTCCTCAAAATAGTCTCCTGGGATCTTTGACATTCGCCTGAGAGAGCAAGCGGGGCCTCGGTTTAAAGTCTGTCATTCCCTCAGGACTACAATTGGGGTGTCAACCTAGATTTTGTTGCCCAATCCCTGATGAATTTGACAGAGGCAAGAGTTCAACCACTGAGCCATGGCTGATGCCTAATCACAACAGTGACCGCACTTTTTAGTCATTGACTATAAAGTGCTTGGAGATGTCCTGAGGTTGTGGAAGGTGCTATTTAAGCGCAAGTCTTTATTTTTATTGCAGATTTACAGAGTGCATGGTTTTCACATTAGTAATGGTGTTTTTCTTGCTTTGTTCCCTAGTGTTCTCTCATGTGGTAGAAAGCTGCTTGGACTGTGGCCATCCTGCCAACAAACCATCCTCACCACATTGATGGCCTGCAATTTCATCCAGCCAGACAGTGTCATCTTACAGGTAGGACAAACCACATCAAACTCTGTTGAGAATTGAGCCACAGTGCTTGCAAACAATTTGTCTGATAATGTCTTAAAATTCCTCCTGGTTCAATATTCTTACATGTGCTTTTTTTAAAGTATGTACATATATTCTTCTTTGAATTAATTTTAATAAAAATGATTTTAAGCAAATCAGCACACAGCAACGGAAACACAATTCAGACACATGTGGAGTATAAATACCAGCACAGAGTAGTTGGAGCAAGTGACCTGTCTCTGTGTTATATATCCTATGTAATTAAGAGCAATGCACTGTATGACTTCCCTTCTAATAGTTCAAAGACGGAAGGGAAACCAATGATGTTATGGAAAGACCATGAGAGACAAAGAAGAAAGGAGGACTTCAATGTGTACAGACAGCAACAGTAATTTACATTTATATAGCACCTTTAATTTCAAGGCGTAAGGGAAACTGAAGTATTGAGCCAAAGGAAGTTAGGAGGTGTGACTAAAAGTTTGGCAGAGGTGGGTTTTAAAGAGGGCCCTAAAGGTAGACTGTGAGGATCGGAGGTAGAAGCTTTTAGGAAGAGAATATGACAGTGGGACCTAGGCGGCTGAAGGCATGGCGGGACAAAAAATGGTGGTTGATGCACAAGAGGCAGAGGCTAGAGTCAAAGGAATGGAGAGTGCAGGAGTGTTGTAGGGCTGGAGGAAGCTACAGAGATAGAGAGACAAGGCCATGGAGGCACCTAAACATGAGGATGAGGGTGATGGGTGAAAGGGACAATGTCTGACAGGACATGGCCAATAGAATTTTGGATGAGCTGAAGTTTATGGATAACCAGGAGAATATTGTTATTACAAATGAGGGTGCAGGGCAGGGGAGAGAGGTTTAAGGAAGTAGTTGATAGTACAGAAAATAAGCCTGGGGTTATCTTTGCAGTTGCTGATGATTGTAGAGTCGTAGGGCATTTTAGCAGAGGAAAGTGAGACGTGGTGGAAATGGATGGCTAAGCCAGTTGCATTCTAGGTATGCTTACTTTTGCACTCTTGGATATCAGTGAAAATGGAGGCTGTGCCAGAGCATTGGATTAATTGAGTCTGAAGCAATAAACGCTTGGATGAGGGTTTCAGCAGCTGATGGACTGAAATAGGAGTGGAGGTGGGCAATGTCAGTGGTGGCCTTGGTGATGCAGAGAGTATGAGATCCGAAACTCTGCTTGGAGTTAGGGCCAAACAGGATGTGAGATTGTTAGCAATATGGTTTAGCCTAAGACAGTGGCCAGGGAGGGGGATGGAGTTGGTGGCAAGGGTACAGAATTCATGCCAGGGATTGAAGACAATGGGTTGGTTGTCTTGGTGTTTAACAGGAGGAAGATTGGATGTTGGAAAAGCAGTCAGACAGCAGAGGCAATGGAGGGGTTGGGAGAAGTGGTGGAAAGGTAGAGTTGGGTACAGCAAACATGTGGAAGCTTATCCTTGTCTGTGGATGATGGCACCAATGGGCAGACAGTAGATGATGAAGAAGGGGGCAGAGGATGGCTTCCCAAGGTGACCGTGTGCATGTGGGAAAAGAAACTATTGAAGGAATGCTCCTTGTACGGTCAAATAAGTAAGAGTGGAACCAAGTGATGGCATTGCCGCTGAACTGGACAGGGGAGAGACATTTGAGGGGAATTGTACGATTGAGTATGTCGATGGCTGCCGAGAGGTCAAGGAAGAATAATTCACAGTGCCGATTATATGCTCAAATGGAGTGGGACTTGCAGACATGACCTTCTGAGTTAGCGGGAAAAATTCTACCACTAAGCCACGTTGGCATTTAACAATCTCGGCTGAAAGACTGTGCCTACAATTAGAAAGAGCTTCTTGGCACTGCAAGTGAGATACTCTGAGTGGTGGGATGGAAGCTGTACTCGGTAGGATTGTTTTATACTGCATACTGTAGCTGAGTAGGGAAGAACTCAAGCTCGCTGTATATCAGTTTGTCTCCACTGGGAGGGCATTATTGCTTCCATTTTCTGCTGTGTATTCTGGTTAGAATTACCTTGCTGTCCCTGGTTGCGCTCTTCCACTGTGCTCATAAAACCTTTACAGTAAAATTCTGGCACCAAAAAAAAGTACTTTTTATTTATGGCTGTAATTCTTTGGAAAATTAGCACTGTGTTGAACAGCCAGAGAACACACGCCAGCAGCAGGGATTTATGCCCTACACCCAGAGTGCAGGGCGACGACCATTGATGCAGGACGAGGACTGTTCCAACGCCCCCCAAAAATAGTGGAAGCCTTTGGTTGAAAAGATACTCTATGGTGAAGCATAATTTTATAATTTGTCATAAAAACACTGTGAATTTCTGGTGGGAGCAAAGCTGTAGAGATTTTCTGGCTTCTGGTTGAAGATATTGAAACCCTGTGGCATTTTTCCAAACAACTCTTTTCTGTTCTAAATAATTGTCTGTTTCTTGTATAGGGCAGAAGTGTTAACCGCATAAGTGTTGTCCAAACGTGTTCTTATTTTAACAAAGGACTGAATGATTTCTTGTGGCATTGCACACACAAAGTCAAGATCATGCATAGTTTTCAGGTGAAGTCGGGTTAGAGGCCAGGGTACACAGATGGAATTTGGTTCTCCCTTTGTAGCGTTCCATTCTAGCCTTATTTCTTTATAATACTTCGATTTGTTGTTATTTATCATTAACTAACAAATCTTGCAGTGGTTTGGGAAGCACAGGAGTAGAGTTGGTTGGAGCTTGCAATGCAGAACAGGCCATAATGCACCACTACTGGTAGGAGGGTATAATTACACTGACAAGTTTGCCCAAGCAGTTAACTGGTCTGTGCAGCTTTCTGTACATATATTGTTTATTCTGCCACTGCTAGCACATGCAGACAGTCTTACATTCATATAGCGTGTTTCATGACCACAGTATGTCCCAAAGTGTTTGACAACCAATTAAGTATTTTGAAAGTGTAGTCTCTTCTTCTCTCTTTGGCCTCCTTATCTCGAGACAATGGGTAAGCGCCTGGAGGAGGTCAGTGGTGTGTGGAGCAGCGCCTGGAGTGGCTATAAAGGCCAATTCTAGAGTGACTGGCTCTTCCACAGGTGCTGCAGAAAAATTTGATTGTCGGGGCTGTTACACAGTTGGCTCTTCCCTTGCGCCTCTGTCTTTTTTTCCTGCCAACTGCTAAGTCTCTTCGACTCGCCACACTTTAGCCCCGCCTTTATGGCTGTCCGCCAGCTCTGGCGAACGCTGGCAACTGCCTCCCACGACTTGTGATCAATGTCACAGGATTTCATGTCGCGTTTGCAGACGTCTTTAAAGCGGAGACATGGATGGCCGATGGGTCTGATACCAGTGGCGAGCTCGCTGTACAATGTGTCTTTGGGGATCCTGCCATCTTCCATGCGGCTCACATGACCAAGCCATCTCAAGCGCCGCTGACTCAGTAGTGTGTATAAGCTGGGGATGTTAGCCGCCTCGAGGACTTCTGTGTTGGAGATACGGTCCTGCCACCTGATGCCAAGTATTCTCCGGAGGCAGCGAAGATGGAATGAATTGGGATGTCGCTCTTGGCTGACATACGTTGTCCAGGCCTCGCTGCCGTAGAGCAAGGTACTGAGGACACAGGCTTGATACACTCGGACTTTTGTGTTCCATGTCAGTGTGCCATTTTCCCACACTCTCTTGGCCTGTCTGGACATAGCAGTGGAAGCCTTTCCCATGCGCTTGTTGATTTCTGCATCTAGAGACAGGTTACTGGTGATAGTTGAGCCTAGGTAGGTGAACTCTTGAACCACTTCCAGAGCGTGGTCCCCAATATTGATGGATGGAGTATTTCTGACGTCCTGTCCCATGATGTTCGTTTTCTTGAGGCTGATGGTCAGGCCAAATTCATTGCAGGCAGTCGCAAACCTGTCGATGAGACTCTGCAGGCACTCTTCAGTGTGAGATGTTAAAGCAGCATCGTCAGCAAAGAGGAGTTCCCTGATGAGGACTTTCCCTACTTTGGACTTCGCTCTTAGACGGGCAAGGTTGAACAACCTGCCCCCTGATCTTGTGTGGAGGAAAATCCTTTCTTCCGAGGACTTGAACGCATGTGAAAGCAGTAGGGAGAAGAAAATACCAAAAAGTGTGGGTGCGAGAACACAGCCCTGTTCCACGCCACTCAGGATAGGAAAGGGGTCTGATGAGGAGCCACCATGTTGAATTGTGCCTTTCATATTGTCATGGAATGAGGTGATGATACTTCGTAGCTTTGGTGGGCATCCAATCTTTTCTAGTAGTCTGAAGAGACCACATCTGCTGACGAGGTCAAAGGCTTTGGTGAGATCAATGAAAGCAATGTAGAGGGGCATCTGTTGTTCGCGGCATTTCTCCTGTAGCTGGCGAAGGGAGAACAGCATGTCAATGGTCGATCTCTCTGCACGAAGGCCACACTGTGCCTCAGGGTAGATGCGCTCGGCCAGCTTCTGGAACCTGTTTAGAGCGACTCGAGCAAAGAATTTCCCCACTATGCTGAGCAGGGAGATTCCACGGTAGTTGTTGCAGTCACCTCGGTCACCTTTGTTTTTATAGAGGGTGATGATATTGGCATCGCGCATGTCCTGAGGTACCGCTCCCTCGTCCCAGCACAGGCATAGCAGTTCATGTAGTGCTGAGAGTATAGCAGGCTTGGCACTCTTGATTATTTCAGGGGTAATGCTGTCCTTCCCAGGGGCTTTTCCGCTGGCTAGAGAATCAATGGCATCACTGAGTTCCGATTTGGTTGGCTGTATGTCCAGCTCATCCATGACTGGTAGAGGCTGGGCTGCATTGAGGGCAGTCTCAGTGACAACATTCTCCCTGGAGTACAGTTCTAGGTAGTGCTCAACCCAGCTGTCCATTTGTTTGCGTTGGTCAGTGATTATGTCCCCTGATTTAGATTTGAGGGGGGCGATCTTCTTGATGGTTGGCCCAAGAGCTCTCTTAATGCCATCATACATTCCTCTGATGTTTCTGGTGTCTGAGGCCAGCTGAATATGACTGCATAGGTGTTGCCAGTAGTCGTTTGCGCAGCGCCTGGCTGTTCTTTGTGCAGTGCTTCTGGCTGCTTTAAGTGCTACGGATGTTAACTCGTTCCATTAAGTATTTTGAAAGTGTAGTCACTGTTGTATTATAATGTGACAATGACCAGATAATCTGTTTTTTATTGATGTTGATTGAGGGATAAATATTGGCTGGATCAAAATGCTGGAACTCCCTCCCTAACAGCACTGTGTGTGTACTTGCAACAGATGGACTGCAGCGGTTCAAGAAGGCAGCTCGCCACCGTCTTCTCGAGGCAATTAGGGATGGGAAACAAATGCTGGCCTTGCCAGTGATGCCTACATCCCATGAAAGAATTTAAAAAAAAAAACACTTTCCCTGCTCTTCAAAATAATGCCGTGGAATCTTTTACGGCCACCTGAGAGGGAAGGTGTGCCTTGGTTTAATGTCTCTCCCAAAAGACAGCACCTCTGACAGTGCAGCATTCCCTCAGCACTGCAATGGAGTGTCAGCTTTTAATGTTTGTACTCAAGTCCTGAAGTGGGACTTGAACCCACAACCTTTGTAAATGATAAAAGCTGAAAAGTAAGTTGCCATTGATAATCTGTGTGCATCATTACCCATTTCATTTCTCAATTAACAACATTAAAACAGATTACTGGTCATTATCAAATTGCTGTTTGTGGGATCTTGCTGTGCATAAATTTGCTGCCGTCTTTCCTACATTACAACAATGACTACATTTCCAAAGCACTTCATTGACTGTAAAGTGCTTTGGGGCTTGAGGTCGTGAAAGGTGCCATTTAAATGTAAGTTCTTTTCTTTATTTAAAATGAACTTGGAGGCTCGGATACGATGGGGGTTAAGTGAAATCAGAGGATGAATGGCGTCTGTCAGTGGTTACAAAGCAACATTTAATTGGGTTCTGTCCAGGCCCCACACGTACACTCTACTCTAGGGTATGATGTGTGCCAACCTATGAAGGGGAATGAAAAATAGAAAGCATTGGGATGGCAGGGGTTGGGGGAGGGAGTTTGGTGTGCTGGGGGCAGCTGAATCTTTTCAAGCTCTTTACTGTTGAAGCACAATCCACCTTAAGCCTCAAAAAAAAATAGCAAAAGCTTTGGTTGAATTTTTTGAGAAAACATTTGTGATCTGAAAGTAGAAAGTTCCCATATGGATCTGATAAAAAGGCTGCTTACAGTGAGGATTTCTGCATTGCTTCCACTGGCTTTCTCTGCCTTGTGTGCTGATGTGGCAGTCAGTTAGTGAGGAGGATCAGCTACGAATCCTTCCTTCACACTTTTTCTTTTAACACTTCAGTTACTTTTTAAGATTGTGTTTTAAAAACTGTATATAAAAAAAAAATCAATCTGGCATTTCATGCAACCTCGCATCTGTTGACTTGAACTTTTATTTTAAAAAATTAACATTTTCCACCTTTACAGCTGTGATGCACTTGTAAGTGAGGAAGAAAAAAGCATTACCTGCTGTCTGATTGCAATGCCGATGACACCCAGACATGCTGTTGGATGGATTTCATTTGTCTAAGTGTGGGAGTGGTTTGGCTTTTTCCTATTATCTTCACAATAGTGCCGTAGTAGTGCTCAGGCATTGCGCACTCGCCTCTGAGTTAGAAGCTTGTAGGTTCAAGTCCCATTCCAGCACAATACACACATGAGCACATAATTCAGGCTGACATTTCAGTGCAGTACTGAGGGAGTGCTGAATAAGATCCCATGGCACTATGCCAAGACAATCTGGTGAATTCTCTGCAGTGTCCTGGCCAATATTTATCCCTCAAACAACATCATCATCATCATCTTCTTCTTGGCCTCCTTGTTTCAGGAGACAATGGGTAAGCGTCTGGAGGTGGTCAGTAGTTTGTGAAGCAGCGCCTGAAGTGGGGATGTTGGCTGCCTTGAGGACTTCTGTGTTGGAGATACGGTCCTGCCACCTGATGCCAAGGATTCTGCGGAGGCAGCGAAGATGGAATGAATTGGGAGGTCGCTCTTGGCTGACATACGTTGTCCAGGCCTCGCTGCCATAGAGCAAGGCACTGAGGACACAGGCTTGATACACTCGGACTTTTGTGTTCCGTGTCAGTGCGCCATTTTCCCACACTCTCTTGGCCAGTCTGGACATAGCAGTGCAAGCCAACCAACATCTAAAAACAGATTATATGGTAATTTTCACATTGTTGTTTGTGGAAGCTTGCTGTGCACAGATTGGTTTATAACAAGTGACTGCATTTAAAAAATAATTTGTTGGCTGCAAAGCACTTTGGAATGTGACAGGTGCTATATAAATGAGAATTATTCTTCCACCAGTGTCGTTGGGAGAGGCTCTTGAG
This sequence comes from Heterodontus francisci, assembly GCF_036365525.1. NCBI lineage: Eukaryota > Metazoa > Chordata > Chondrichthyes > Heterodontiformes > Heterodontidae > Heterodontus > Heterodontus francisci. The sequence goes on along the minus strand of NC_090395.1, from coordinate 67,453,717 downwards.
TGGAGGCTAGGCCTTTCCTAATTGGAGGGCAAGAAGGAATACTTGGATTAGATATTTGCTGTTCTTGCTGAAGGAAGGCTATATAATGCACAGAGCTAACGTGAAGGAGGTCCAATAAAAGGGTGATTTATTTTAAGAAAGTCCACTGTTTCTTTGGCAATTTCTGTCAGTTCTTGAGACATACTGCCCGGTGATTCTAATCACACTGGAACTGAACTGAGATCCCTTTGCTTGTTTTATCTCTGATCCATCAAACTGAGCCACAGAATGTAAATGTCTGATTTAAATGATCTGCATTCTAAAAAATAGATGGCTTTTTTTGTCATTGCTCATGCATCCACCACCTCCCCATCCATTTTTTAAAATAATCCTTATGAGTATGTTCGATTTCTGAATGGCCAGCACAGATCCTGCTCAAATCAAGGGCTGGATCGAAAAAAACTTGTTGTCAACTCGTAACCTTTAGTGTCATGACCTAAACCAGCGCCATTGAGCAGAGTTCTTGCTGGTGATCACCCTGTCAAAACTCAGAGTGAGATCCACCCTGCAACATCTAACCTCTGCTTTTGAGACATGCAGAGAACAAGAGGTTCCTGCAAAGGATGTTCAGTAGCTACAGCAATTGAGCTTTGCCTGTCTTGCACAGTGCATTTTTCTGACGTGTCCTGGAATGTAACTCGCTCCACCATACGAGGCTAATCTCATTTTCTAAATATTGCAGTTTAGTGTGTGTGTGTCTGTGTGTGTGTATATGTGTACACATTGGGGAAAAAAACTAAAATAAAGCTATAGTGTTTGAACATCCCTGAGCAATCAAAATCATAGCAAATTCCTCCAAAAGGTACAATATGCTGTGATTTATTTCTCTAACTAATGTTGTGGTTAGAATATATAGCTTAGCGTGTTCACCTTTTATTTTTCAAGTTTCTGTTCTGCCCTGCTTTCTTTGAGGTTGACTGTTCAGATGGAGTATAGTTCCATGGGTACTGTGATCATCTCATATCTCACCCAGAAAACTTTGGCATGTGCATACATGGACAGAGAGCATTGACACGCAGCTTGACAAGGAGATAACCAGAGCTGAGCCAAACCATTGTTTCACCCTTTATATCAGTCATGAGATTGTTCTCGGGAACCTGAACCATAATCTGGTCCAATTACAGAGTTCCCACCTGCTGTGTGGTGTTCTGACAACTCAGCTCAGACAAAAAGTCAAACCTGGAAGCTTCCTAGTCAGTGGAGATCAGTAATAATCATATTGCTTCTAACAATTGGCCTCCTTTATGATATTTTTCCTTCTATCATTTACTCCTCTAATTTTCCACCTGCCAAAGAAGAGATGAGAATTTCTGAGGCTACTTGGTTCAAGTTGAGGAGGGTCCTTTGGTTCATTTGATCTCCTTCCACTACAGCATCCAGGTGTTACTTAACTAAATTAGGTGTCCTGGCCGCAACCACCCTTCCTGGCAGCCAGTTCCCGTTGTAGATGTCCCTTGGTGTAAAAACATGAAAACTGACCGTTATGAATGCTTGCTTCTGGTATGGAGCCCTGTTCACAATGTATGTACATTGGGAATTCATGTACACACAATTTTAATGGATGGAACATCTCAGGACACAGCTCAGATTTCCTATACTTTCCTTTATCCCAGTTAGCGAGGCCCTTTGTTAGGAGCGTGCGCACTTAAATATCAATCTGTGCTCCTCTAAATTTGGCCTCTTGAGCATTCCAGATTTTAATTGCAGCACCATTGATGGCCGTGCTTTCAGCTGCCTAAGTCCTTAGCTTTGGATTCCCTCCCTAAACCCCACTCTTCCCCCTTTATGACGCTTGTTAAAACTGACCTCTTTGAAGCTTTTGGCCACCTACCCTAATGTCTCCTTATGCGGCTCAGTGTCAAATTTTGCTTTGCAGTGCTCCAATGGGAAGCACCTTGGGATGTTTTATTATGTTACAGTCGCTGCATAAATACAAGTTGTTGTTAAAATTCATTCTGCACGCTTGGCGGCTTGTAGACCCCTGAAATCTGATAGATTGGCCATCCTATAGGATTCCCTTTTTGGTATCTGTACCTGGATATCCCAATACAGTCAAGTCAATATTGCATCCAGTTTTGGAGGAGGGTAAGTTTTCAACAGTTTGATTATCTCACTATTCAGTGCAATGTTTAAATTGTATTTTTAAAAAATTGAAACTTACAGACTAAATTGTGAAATGAATGGAACCTGCTGATGAAAACTGCTGCAGTTAAACATTCCAGCCTTTACATCAGTTATCAAAACCGAGGCCAGTGTTCTGGTTTTTAACTCCTTTAAGAAAATACGGTATAAGCAATGAGGGATTTTGGCAGAAAAGATTAATAGGCATGAGGTAGTATCAGAAAATGGCCAAGATCAGATGTATGGTCCTGGAAATCGTCAAGTCTGTTAGCCTGAGGGGAAATGATATTGATATACAAGGAAAGAGTTTGAGAATACTTCTGAACAATACAGGTGATGAATTCAAGTCAGTGTGTATTTATGATGCTGTGAGCATTAGAAATTTATTAAACTTTTCTGAATTTGAAGTAATTCACATTTGGATAAGGTAGTCTTAGAATCTTGCACACATAAAAGGGGGCCATTTGGCCCATTGTATCTGTGAAAGAGCTACCCAATTAGTCCCACTCCCCTGCTTTTTCCCTGCAAATTTTTACTTTTTAAATACGTACCCAATTCCCTTTACAAATTTACTATTCAATCTGCTTCCATAGGAGCAGGAGGAGGCCATTCAGCCCATTGAGCCTGCCCCGCCATTCAATATGATCATGGCTAATCCACTTCAATGCCTTTTTCCCACACTATCCCCGTATACCTTTATGTCATTGGTATTTAGAAATATGTCAATTTTTGCTTTAAACATACTCAATGACTGAGCTTCCACAGCCCTCTGGGGTAGAGAATTCCAAAGATTCACAATCCTTAGAGTAAAGAAATTTCTCCTCATCTCTGTCCGAAGTAGCTTCCCCCTTACTTTGAAATTGTGTCCCCTGGTTCTAGACTCCCCAACCAGGGGAAACATCTTACCTGCATCTACCTGTCTATCCTTTTAAATTTCAATGAGATCACCCCTCTTTCTTCGAAACTCTAGAGAATACAGGCCCAGTTTCCCCAATCTCTCTTTATCGGACATCCTGCCATCCCTGGAACACGTCTGGTGAACTTTCATTGCACTCCCTCTATGGCAATAATAGCCTTCCTAAGGTAAGAGGATCAAAACTGCACACAGTACTCCAGGTGTGGTCTAACCAAGGTTCTATACAATTGAAGCAAGACTTTGTTACTCCTGTACTCAAATCCTCTTGCAATAAAGGCTAATGTACCATTAGCCTTCCTAATTGCTGGCTGCACCTGCATGTTTGCTTTCATTGACTTATTGACAAGGACACCCAGCTCCCTTTGTACATCAATCACTCTTTCAGGCTGTGCATTCATGATCTCAACCACTCACTGCATAATGAATTGTTTCCTCATATCTCATCTGGTTCTTTAGTCAATTATCTTAAATCTGTGCCCTCTAGCTACTGACCCATCTGCCAGTGTAAATGGTTTTTCTCCACCTACCCTATCCAAATCCTTGATAATTTTGAGCGTGCTAAGGTGCCTCACAAGAACACAAGAAATAGGAGCAGAAGTAGACCATATGGCCCATCGAGCCTGCTCCACCATTCAATACGATCATGGCTGATCTTGGGCTTCAATTCCACTTTCCTGCCCACTCCCCTTGATTCCCTGCGAGACCAAAGTCTATCTATCCCAGCCTTAAAAATATTCAATGATTCAACAATGTGGATTCATTGCAATTTCTGTTCAAACCTTTGCAATAATGGATACAGAGTAGAATATAAAAACTTGCATTTACAAAGCGCCTTACTGCGTTCTCAACACAATTCACAGCCAATGTATGACTTTTAAAGTGTAGTCATTGTTGTGTAGGCAGGCACAGCAGTCAGTTTGGTGATATGAAGGATAATTGAAGCCTTGTTTTGCTGCTAGCTGTATATCCAGTCATGTTGGGCCATTATTCACCTCGTGAGAGCACTGAACAGATGCTTGCATTGAGGCACCATTGGTACCGGGTGTGTTGGATGAGAATGACAGTATGTATTTGGTGGCTTCCAGCCCTAAATTAGTGTACTTCACATGAGGCTTTGGGGCCAGGTATTTGATTCTGAATTGATCTGAAGCCAATGAGATTGTATGCCTGCTTCACTTTTTAAGATGGGTAAATCATTTATTTACTTTTTTGATTGTATTTTTGCTCAGTAAAGGAAGGGACATTACTTAGTTGACCTTTTTCATCTTTTTATCTTCAGATTGACTTTCCTACTTCTGCGTTTGAAGTCAAGTTCATAACCCCTCCCCCAGCAGAATTCAGTCCCAAGTATGACTTCAGTAGCCTGGATGATGAGTCGAGGAAGCGTCTGAAGGAAGTGATGCAGAAGAAGTCCCTCTTCTGGTAAGAGTATAGTTATGACAGTGACGATGATTGATTGTTGATATTCTGTGAGGAGATGGAAGAACAGCTGTTGGAAGGTGACCGTGCCAAAGCCCTGCTTGGAGCTTGTAAAGAATATAAGAACCAGCACATTTCAAATGGTAGGAGATCCTCCGGTCTCCAAATGTTTCTAGTTAACAGCAGTAATGTTCCTGTAACACTTCCGCTCAGCTCCAATCATAGTTGCACTGTTGTCGATGTCTGGTCCATTTTAAGAATGATTTATTCTGGTTAAAATCAGGTTCCTTTTTCTTAGGGTACTCTGAAACTGACTCATGGTTGATCACAAAGCAGTTTTTTTTAAAGCTGACTCCCTCACTAGATATTAAAACACAAAATGTTGGAATTGCTCAGCAGGTCAGGCAACATCTGTGAAGAGAAGAAACAGAGTTAACACTTCAGGTCGATGATCTTTCATCAGATCTGGAAGAAGTTAGAAATTTAACAGTTTTAAGCAACATCAGACCCCAAGAAAGGGAGCCAGGAAGGAGGGCGGGGAAGAGGGGAAGAATGAACAAAGGGAAAGGTAGAGGGCCGGAGTGATTAAATGGAAAAAGCATGCAAGGCAAACAGGGCAAGAAACAAAAGATGGGGGGCGAGAGGACTTTTAAATGATTACCAACAGAACCATTACCAACACCTGCTGTCAGAAAATGGGAGCAGTGATTATGATCTAAATTTGAACTCTGTGTTGAAGCCAGAATACTGTTAAGTGTCTAATCTAAACATGAGGTGCTATTCTTAGAGCTTTATTGGAATGGTGTAGGAGGAGGAGGTGTGGCCATCGTGGGACTGGGATGGAGAATTAAGATGGCAAGCAACTGGAAGCACAGGGTCACGCTTCCGGATTAAGTAGAGGTGTTCAGTAAAGCTATCACTCAGTCTGCTTTTGGTCAGGGGTGTGTGTGTGTGTCTCTTGATTTCTGAATGCGTTAGGTGAGGATGGGATTGGGCTGAGCAGTGAGATTGCATAGCCTGCCAACTCAAACATGAATAATGGCCACTTGGGCTAGACACTAGAGCAGGACTGGTGCCTGTGGACCTATGTCCCATCAAGAAGTCAGCATCTTGAGGAGAAGGGGCAAGCGGAGAAAATTGATGAGTAGAGGAAAAAAAAATTCAGCTCCCACCAAGCCTGTAACTAGCATTTGAAATTAAGGGGATTTTGACCACTAATCTTGTCAATGCAGTTCAAATTAGAGGCATGTGAAGTATTACAATTTTGGAAATTAAAATAAGAAGAAAGATATCTTGCAATTTTATAACACCTTTCTAAGTCCTCAGAACATCCCAAAGTGCTTCACAGTCATTTAATTCCTTTTTAAGTGTAGTCACTGTTGTTTTGCAAGCACAGAGTAACCGACTTGCCTAGAGCAAGGTCTCATAGCCAGCAAATTAAATTAATTAGCAAATAATCTGTTCTGGTGGTATTGATTGAAGGTTAAGCATTGGCAAAGACAGCAGGAGAACTCTATTGCTCTTGTATACAAATAGTCATTTGGTAGTACAGTTATGGTGACGGACAGTTAACTGCCAAGCGTTGTTTGAAATTTAAACCAAGCAGCTTGACTCTGATTGGTCAAGGCATTGCCCTGAGGAATGAACCAGCGAATAGCTGTCCCTTACTTTGTTCAGCTAAAACAGGCACAATGTGTGTACATGTTCTTTCTGTCTGCAAAGAACTGGGCCCTGTGTATTAATGTATGTAGCTTCCAGTACGCACAAATACGCCACACTGAAAGCCCTACTGACAGTCTTAAATTGGTTGTCAGCGTAATTCTTAGCACACTGGATTATTCAACAAATGTTGTCCAATCGCGGAATCACATCTAATGTTGGACACGGTTTTGAGTTTTGCAAGCACGGACTGGTTGGGTACGGCCCGTACCTTGCCCGTTGCGAACAGCGGAAGGGACATGTTTGATACGATCCGCCAATCTTTGGGACGCAGTGTGGCATATTTGCATGTACTGGAAGCTACATGTATTAATACACAGGGCCCATTTCTTTGCAGACAGAAAGAACATGTACACACATTGCACCTGCTTCAGCTGAAGAAAATAAGGGACAGCCAATTGCTGGTTCATTCCTCAGGACAATGCCTTGACCAATCAGAGTCAAGCTGCCTGGTTTAAATTTCAAACAAAGCTTGGCAGTTAACTGTCAGCCACCATAAACTGGTGCATTGTCCACAGCAGCACCTCTACCAATCAGAGTTCACTTGCTAACCAATCGGCACTCTCTCTTTTCATGCAGTATAAGTTGTTGTTTTCCCTTACATTGGTTATTCTTGCGTATTGTCCTGATGGGTGCAAGACTATAAAGCTTCAACAACATGTCTCTATTTTCAGCAATTCTATTGCTCTTCTTCAAATAACCCCATGAGATATTTTATGTTCTCTGCATTAACTTTCTGATATGCCAGTCAGAGTCACACCATCTATTCCTCACTCACTTAAATTTTTTTTAAAGAAAACAGTCATAGCTGTGAGCAACAAGGGAAATGGCAGGAAAATGACCTTTTTCCTCTGGATATTTTATTCTGTTTCCGTCACTTCCTTACGACAGAAAGTCATCCTGCAAATGTGCAGAGCAGGTCTTGTATTGTCTGTGATAGTCATTGATTCCAGGCAAACCCTTCTTTGGCAATGTCTTGTGCATGCAGTGCCTGACATTGAGTCATTTACAGTCACTCTGCCAGCCAAGCGTGCAGTGTATTTCAGCGAGTGACTACCACAACAACAGAGAACATTGGCTACTGATCAGGATTGGAATCCTGGCTGGTTTGCTTTTTTCCCCATTTTCCTTCCCAGCCTTTAAATCTTACTGACTTTTGCTGCTGAAACTGTTTGAAATTGGAACAGGAGCAAGCCATTCAGCCCCACGAGCCTGTTCCGCCATTTTAGTTAGATCACGGTTGATCTATATCGTAAGTCCATCCATACCTGTCTTGGTTCCGTAATCCTTAAACCCTTGCCTATCAATCTCAGGTTTGACATTTTCGGATGATTCCCAGCTGCAAAAGCTTTTTGGGGGAGAGAGTTCTAGATTTCCACTACCCTTTGTGCGAAGAAGTGCTTCCTGAACACTCTAGCTCTAATTTTAAGGTTATTATACCCCTTTGTTCTGGGCTCCCCCACCAGAGGAAATAGTTCCCCTCTCTCTACCCTATCAACTCCATTAATCTTATTAAACACGTCAATTAGATCACCCATTAATCATCTATAGTCATAGGAGTACAAGCCTAGTCTATGCGACCTGTCCTCATAACCCTTTTATCCTGAGTATCATTCTAACCCTGGATTAGATTAGTTAACATTAAAAAGTCTAGTCTATAGTGCTCAGTGATAAATTTACCTTCAAGCTTTTGTGGGTGTGACTGATCAACTACGTTTAATAACCAGAATCACAGCTGACTAAAGTGCGAGAGCACTATAGTAGGGCAAGCTAATTCCAAATTCCACCCACCTTCATGTCCCACCACCCTACCTCCATTTACGTGGAACAGATGCAGTGAGTCAATCAGCTTCACATTTACGCATTGTTTATAAACGTGGCAAGTGGGGACATGCGTTGCAAAGTGACTCCACCACACATAATTAGGCAGCTTTCTGTTAGAAACTAGATTCAATCACAATACATTTCTCGCTTTAATTCCAAACATCTGGGTGTAATTTCTAATTAACTAAATATACATTACCCACATCATCCACCTTACCACAAATCGCAGGCTACTTTATACATTGGAGTCACCATAATCATAGGCTTCATTAACCACGTTACCATAGTTACAGGCCCCATAACCCATAGACATATTGTCCACCATACCTGTGGACAATATGGTGCCTGTGCTTTTTCTTGACTACCTTCAGTTATACGATTAATTTCCTGTTTGTACAGAGCTGCGTTAGTTGCAAACCATACACATCCTAAATGGACCAGCTTACCATGTAAATGTTTCATCAGTTTCTCTTTCTTTGAAGAATTAGAAATACTAACCCTTCACTAGGTCCTCTACAATGTTCTCGCCTGTTGTTGTTGTTGTGGGGAATACTTCGCTGTGCAGCCTGACATGGCACATGTGTTGAGTGTGATGTGTTGTGATGAAGGTAATGGGCGCAGTTTGTTGTGCATAAGTGCAGTGTGTTATGGTGCTAGCACTGACTGTGGTGCACCTTAGCTGCCCAGGCCCTAAGCTCTGCATTACCCTCCCTAAATCTGTGCAACACACTCTCTGTAGGTTGATAGGTTAATTGGCCATTATAAATTGCCCCTAGTATAGGTAGGTGGTAGGGAAATATAGGGACAGGTGGGGATGTAGTAGGAATATGGGATTAGTGTAGGATTAGTATAAATGGGTGGTTGATGGTCGGCACAGACTCGGTGGGCCGAAGGGCCTGTTTCAGTGCTGTATCACTAAACTAAACTCTCGTCCTTTAAGATGCTCCTTAAAACCTACCTTTGTGAACAAGCTTTTGGCTACCTGTCCTAATATCTCTTTCGGTGCTCAGTGGCACATTTGTTTGATCATGCTCCTGTAAAGTGTCTTGGGTCATTTTACTACTTTAATGGGGCAATATAAATCCAAGTTGTTGTTGTTATTGGTAAGCATGGTGTTACTTAGTACAGGCAGTAGGTGTATTCTATTATGGGTAAATTGCGAGGGAAAGATAAGAATTGCGAAAACAATTTGATTAAGGGTTTTGATGGAGCAAATAAGGAAAAACAGTTTCCATTGGTAGGAAGGTCAGTAATCAGAGGACACAGATTTAAGATAACTAGCAAAAGAACCAGAGGGGAGATGAGAGATTTTTTTTTTTTTACACAGTGAGTCGATATAGTCTGGAATGCACTGCCTGAACGGGTTGTTGAAACAGATTCATTCGCAACTTACAAAAGGGAATTGGATATAAACTAGAAAAGGAGAAAAAAAATGCAGAACTGTGGGGACTGAGCAGGGGAGTAGGACTAACTGAGTAGCACTCTCAACAAGCTGGCACAGATGGGCCAAATGGCCTCCTCCTGTTCCATATCATTCTATGTCCCGCACCAGTTTGGAAATATCTGTGAGAGAGAGTGAGAGCTGAAGCGGCCGTTAACACATTAGTCCATCAAGCTTGAACCGCACATGATCGCCCGGCATGATGATGACTAAAAACCTCCTGGTGCTCTCCCCACCCCACCGCGCCCCCCCCCCCCCCCCACCCAAACCTCCCGCAATCATGTAATTTCCTGGGAGAAGCAAGATATAAGAGAAAATAAAACAGGACCAGGAAGGGAAAACATATTCTGGAAAATTCCTCTCTGTGCCTGGCAATCAAAACCAATCCAAGAGATCACACGAACCAGATGTCATCTATAAAGAGACTTGCCTTCTGTACATTGCGATCTCTGCCCAGGTCAAGACCTGGTCCAGCTCCCACTTGAAGGCATGACATGGCCCAGTCTGAGGAATCGTACAAAAAATTGTTTTAAAATCTGCTCCATGTGAATGAGAACAAACCCACTCAGTCATTCCGTTGATGACTGAATCTATTAAAAATGACATGAAAGAACCTCTGCAAAGGAGCTAGTGTGCCTTTTGATTTTCCTTTTAGAAAAGCAGGAATTTTGTCAGATTTAAATAGTCGACGACGCATTTTAACTCCCTGCTCGCCACAGAATTTTTTTTTTCTTTGTATAGTTTCCCGTTTGCTCAGAGAAATCAAATGAAAGTTTAATATTTCCTTTCCTTAAAGTGACTGTCCCCACGTCTCCTCCACAGGTTTGTGTCCAGTCCCTTGTGTAGTACAGATGTTTTCTATTCCTTCACTGACGTTGATTGTCCGTGTGTTCAATTCAGATCATCCAAACTTTGGATGGAAACAGCAAATGCCAGAAGTGCACAGCGGGTCAATCAACATCTGAAATAGATGTAGATTAAGATTCTGGAAGAGACCCTTCATCAGAGGTCTATTCTTTGTTTATCTCAACCAGGTTTTAGTCAGTTGGATTCTGAAATGTCTAAATTCTCATCCAAGGGATTAAGATTTTGCATCTTAACAGTTCCTATCCAGCACCCATACACAGTCAAGGAAGGCAGGTAGTACGGATTGTTCAAAATATTATCCTACAGCCATCTGAATTGCTTGAGTGCAAGGTAAAGGCTGGCACAGACTATTTGGGCCAAATGCCCAGTTTCCACATTGTGAGTTGAATTTTACAGACACACGGACGTCTGGAGCCGTGGCAGGGGGGTGCATGGGGTGGGGGGGCTGGTGCCGGAAAATGCCGCCGCACATCCCGATGCCATGAGGGCCCAGCCCGATCTTGCTGGCGGCGACGAGACCTCATGTCGGCCCCGCCACCACTAGGCGATGGGACCACCATTAACATATAGAAATGAATATTAAATCACTGAATTAATTACCTTTATGTTCCCACCGTCTGTCCTGATGTGATATTTGTGCCGGTGGCTGAAACTCCCCTGCCATCCCCATCCGGGGAACCGAGGCGGAACACTGGTGGGAGAGGGAGGAGGTAAGTTTCTCAGTGCGGGAAGGCGATAGTGGGGTCAAAGTCATATCATTGGTGTAGGGGATGGTGGGAAGGGTTATAGTGTAAAGTTTAGCTACTTTTAGGGGGGAGGTTGGGAAGGTCAGGTTAGCAAGGGAAGTGTTTTGCGGGGGAGAGGGCAAGTAATGAATTTTATGGTTATTGGGGGGGGGGGAGAGAGGGGCAGAATAAATAGATTTAAATTTTTAAATTACATTTTTCTTTAAATATGTAAATTGAAAGTTAGGGCTCAAAGCACAGGCAGCTGATGCTATTGCTGGGGACGGACAGCCCACCCCCTCCACCTCATCGCGGTGGGGGGGGGGGGCGGTGCAGTCCGCCCAGACTATTTAAATGAGCCACCACGCCGGCTCCGCGACATGCGTCCCGCGTGGACAGACCACCATTGTTGTTGCCCACTGCCGATCTTGGCAACAGGACTATAAATTTCAGCCCTGTAACTCTTATACATTTCTGTTAATAACACTGTTAGCTAACTCTTGTAGTTTTCCATTCTGTTCCTGTGTGTAAATTATGTTCTTGAGGGGTGGGGGAGTCTGGTTAGCAACTATGTGTATTAAGCACTGTGTGAATCAAGGACTAGTGACTGCACATGCTGGTTTGCTAATGCAAACTGTCTTAAGATGATTGCCTGTGTTTGATTGTCATCCTGTATTTCTATAACTCATGTAACCTGAGGCGAATGGCTGACTGGGCATGTTTACTATGTGAATGTCTTAACTTAGAGTAAGTTTCTGCAAGTATTAACCGTTGAGTAGCCATACAAACTTTAGCTGCCAACTACCCACTATTATGCACTAAATCCTGCCTTATTTTCCAGAGATCAACTGGCTAAGGGAAGTCACTAAAACAGGGAATGGGATCGGGTGTCTGTGCACTCACCCTGTGGGCTGTAATTGGATCAAGCTCTAATGCACCAGGGAAGCAGTGTAATCTAATAACTGCTCACAAACGGGGCTAAGGGCTAACAATGAAGGACCAGACACATGAGCCTTCGAGCTGTCTAGCTCACCGCTCACCAGCTGGGTTCCTCTCCATGGTCTCCACCTGTTTTTTTTTAATATATTATATATTAAATGCTCGATTGTAAACTGGGTGAATAGTAAAAAGAGAAACTTGCACTTCTATAGCACCTCTCATGACTTCAACATGTCCTACAGCGCTTTACAACCAGTGAAGTACTTTTGAAATATCGTCACTGTTATAATGTAGGAATAAGGGAGAAAGACATAGGGCATTTAGCAATGGCAAAGTAGGATCAAGTATTCATACATGCCAGCCAGTTCGATCCTCTGCCGTTCCGCAAGCTGGTATCTTGTACCTTCTCTGACCGGCTATAAGGCAGCAGTACTCGCTAGAGCTCAAATGCAGCTTAGGCACGTGCTTGTTATGAGGAGACTAGAAACATGGGGATGATGGAAATAAAAAGTACTCCAAAACATATGAAGTTTTCATGCAGATGCCTTTGGAAATTATATTGGGAAGACCAGGATTTGAGAGGGCACAGCTGCAACGAAGCAGAAGACTGTTCCTAAAGTAGAAATAACTGCCCAAACTAGAACACTTGCACAAGCATATGTCAATAACCTAATGATTATTGCTGATGCTTCAGAGGAAGTGAATGAATATTTTCAAGCTGAAGAGCTGTTGACTTATTTGTGGAATAGACTGCCATCTAGTGTATCGGACGACTTTGGCCGAGCTGTCCCATTAAAGGGACCCGAGACAGACTTCCATTCAATAAAGAGCAGAAGGACATAAGATTTAAACAAGGGGGGTGAGATGACCAGATCAGTAGACCTGGGTGTCATGACCAGCTCCATGTGACATTTTATTTTATTTCTGCGCACTTAGTTTCTGATAAATGTGCATGTGCACGTGTAATGGGTTAATTAAGACCTTGTATATTCTTTCTTCCTTTCTTTCTCCTCCCTGACCTCTCCTGTTCTTGCAGCTTCCCTGGTCGGTGGGACAGCTGGAGACCTCCCCCCAGGCCAGCATCAATACAGCCATTTAACTGGCCTGTGAGAGTCGCAGAATAATTGACACCTGCTTGTGGATTTTGTTTTTCTTTTGGAGGCTGCATTTCTCTTTCCTTTCACCCTGATGGGCAAAATGCCCTATCAACCTCCCAGAGCAGCATGATCGAGATGGGTGTAATTTATCTTTTTGCAATTGGGAATAAAAATAATTTTTCTTTTAATTTGTCCTCTGGATGTGAACGATTCTAGAAAAGCTGCATTTGTTACTCATTCCTAGTTGCCCTGACAACATCAGAGGGCATTAAGACTCAATCGCATAATTGGAGTCATGCATAGGTCAGAGGGCTGGAGTGTCGAGTTCTCTTCCCTTAAGGGCAGGAATGGGCTTTACTGATAATATGGTAGCTTTCATGGTCATTTTTACCTAGAATTTTCAGATTTTTAAAATTCAATTTTACAACTTGCTATGGCAGGATTTGAACTCTCAACCCCTGGGTGCTTATCCACTGCTTTAACCACTACACTACTACAAAATACAGAATTAAAAAAAAAAATCAATTTCCCTTAAATTTCACAAGTAGCTCCCCCCTGTCACTCCAACCCCTTTACACTCCCACTTGCCGCAAATCATCGTCCGGCTGAGAGTGGGCACAATGTTTCCTGTCATCTCTAATGCTTCTGTTGGTTCAGCCACCAGAAGGTGCTTGAAGGTATATAGATTTCTGGTTAATGTACCGCTAATCCTGCATTAACTGGAACACCCTCGCAATAGTTGGTGGCAAAGCCTTCAGGGAAAGTTCGGTAAATAAATGATTTGTAGTATTCAGTGATCGCTGAATTGAAAGAAAAATAACATCAATAATTAAATAGCGGATGATAGATGAGTTCAGATTAATGTCATGGAAATACCAAGGTAAAATAATGCAGTCTTCTGCAAATGAATGATTTCCCCATTAAGGTCATTGCTCCATGACCCCTCCCTCCCTATCTCTGTAACATCATCCAGCCCTACCCCTCTCTGTGCTTCTCCAATTCAGGTCTCTTGCGTATCCCTGACTTTAATCACTCTAGGATTTGCTGCTGTGCCTCAGCTGCCTGGGCCCTAAGCTGTGGAATTCCCTCTCTTCCTCTCTCTCCCTCTCTCGCTCCTTTTAAGGTGCTCCTTAAAACCTACCCCTTTGGCCAAACTTTGCATCACCTGTTCTAATATCTCCTTATGTGGCGCAGTGTGAAACTTTGTTTGATAATGCTCCTGTGAAGCACCTTGGGACATTTTTCTACTTTAAAGGTGGTATATAAACACATGTTTTTCTGGGTTAATCAACCACAGTATGTGTTTTAAATTATGAATCCAATTTAAAAATACTAGTCCCACACTATGACCAGTGGGAAGCTCTTGGGGTTTAATCCTCAGAGTTGGGTGATCTCAGCCGGACTGATAATAGGTACGGTAATATTGCTCCCAGCGTCCTTCAGGTAGGAATGGCAGGGGGGTTTGGCAGTGACAATGGAGAAAGCAGCCAGGGTAGGTGCTCCTGACCGCTACCTGTCACACCAGCTGGAAAATGTCTGGATGTCCTGTGATGACTACTTTGGTTGTAGAGCCTGCTGCTGCTCGCTGTCCAGGCTCTAAGCAGGAAGAGTGATTGCTCCAGTGTGGTACCAAAAGGCTGCTGGAATTGTACCTCAGGGTGAATTGCCACCTTCAATAGAGGGGTGGGTTGGGAAAGTAAATTAGTCAAACCCTCCTTTTACAAATTCATGAGGGAAAAGCCAATTCATTCCATTTATGGGGATTAGAACTTGTTCAATTCAAATGGGCTCCCTGCTGACCCCGGAGAAAAGGCTGTTCAAGTAGGCTTGCTATTAATGAGGTTCTGGAGCATTGATGTTTCCCAGGGCAGATTTAGGCCCTGCCTTTGACTGGTGGTAATGTGCTCTTTGGTGTAACCTTTCACTTGGAATCAAATTCGTGCCTTGGTGTGATCCATGTTAGAATGTTTCCAGCAATGAGCCTGACCTTCACTAATGGGTTACAGCAAGAGTGTCTCAGGTGGCTCTTCTGTTCTGTGGTTACTCTGAGAACATCTCGAGCCAGATGGTCATGTGCAGTAATATTTTTGTTGTTGGTGTCGTCATCATCTTTAGTATTTGGTGCTGACTGATGGCCCCTCCCTTCCACTTCTCTTGACCTTCACCCCACTTTCCCCACCCTCTGCAGGCTGACAGAAGCAGATAAGAAGTTGCTGTGGGAGAAGCGTTATTACTGTCACTCAGAATGCAGCTGCCTGCCTCTCGTGCTCGCCAGCGCCCCCAGCTGGGAGTGGGCCTGCCTGCCCGACATCTACACCCTACTCAAACAGTGGAATTGTCTCGGCCATCTGGATGCCTTGGGTCTGCTCCACGCTACGTAAGTACTACAATAGCATGAATATGTTCAGATAAAAGCTTATCCCCCACAACATCATGGTAGGCCAATTGCTTAAAAAGTAAGTTGTTGATGGCCATTTAGGCCAGTTAGATCATCTACCATAGTAACCTACCATTACCAAAACAAGCCTGCATTTATATAGCACCTTTCATAGCCACTGGATGTCCCAAAGCACTTTACAGTTAAGTATTTTTGAAGTGTAATCCGTGTTGTAATGTAGGAAATGTGGCAGCCAATTGCGCACAGCAAGTTCCACGAAACATATAATCTCTCTTTGTGACGTTGATTGAAGAACAAATATTGGCCGGATACCTGCTTTGTGCCCTCAAGTCCTAGAGTGGGACTTGAACCCACAACCTTCTGGCTCAGAGGCGAGAGTGCTACCAACTGACGGTTAAACTGAAATCTTAATGCCTGCTTCACAAGCACTGCTTTGCACAGAGGACACTCCTGAACCTCACGCTTAACATTTACCATAGCAGAGTGAACTGATAAACTCCCCAACAATGAATGCTAACTGGATAACTCATAAGCAACGAATGTCCCACCTGGCTTTAAGCAAGTCTTTACGTTTGAAGTGGAGCAACCTGATATCATATTATCTAATGAATGGTGCAACTAGAAGTCATCTTGGTGCCATAGCAACCAAAAGTAACATCAGGTCATCCTGAGCCTGTCATATGGAGCAGCTAATATGTGTGGTCTCTAAGTCTACTTTCACAGTTTCTGTCTGGAGAAATGCTGTACTTAATGTACTTAATGAGTGAAGTGTTCATCAATGTCAGCAACAGTTTTCTGGGGGATTGTGCCCAGCACATAACCATAACCTCCATGCCCACTGACCTACATTGGCTCCCAATCCACCATCTCTATTTTTAAAAAAATTCTCATTTCTCAAATCCCTCCATAGCCTTGCCCCTTCCCATCTCTGTCACCCCCTCTAGCCTTTGAACCCTCTTGAGACCTCTGCAGTTCTCCAATTCTGGTCTTGTGCATGTTCCATTTCCTTCACCCAACCATTGGCAGCTGTGTCTTCAGCTGCCGAGGCCCTAAGTTCTGGAATCCCCTCCCTGAATCTCTCTGCCTCTCCACACTCCTTAAAACCTACCTCTTTGACCAAGCTTTTAGTCACCTGTCCTAATATTTCCTTTTTTTGACTCGGTGTCAGTTTTTTGTCTGACTACGCAGACATACAGCTCAAGAAAGTGTCAGGTTCGACACTCAGTTTGTGCCATTAGCTGGTTGTCAACCCGGGAGGCAAGAGTAGCATATCATTAGCGTCAGTACACCCTGGCTTAAAGGGAGAAAAATCAGCCTGGGATTCCTACTCTTGATCACTCTCCGTTGACTTCAGACGAAAATGTGCTTTCACATGGGTTTCAGGTAATGACCGTATCTGGATTGACTGTGAGGCCTACGACTGTCATATGGCCTGTCAATGTTCACACATAAAGAATGAAACACTTGTTAAAGGAGCAAGAAAACTAATAGAATCGTATCCCTATGAGGAATTGATGCCTTCAGAAGAGGAGGTGGGGAAAATAATAGATGTTTTTTTTTAGAATTAGAATATTACAGCGCAGTACAGGCCCTTCGGCCCTCGATGTTGCGCCGAGCTGTGAAACCATCTGACCTACACTATTCCATTTTCATCCATGTGTCTATCCAATGTCCACTTAAATGCCCTTAAAGTTGGCGAATCTACTACTGCTGCAGGCAGGGCATTCCACGCCCTTACTACTCTCTGAGTAAAGAAACTACCTCTCACATCTGTCCTATATCTATCACCCCTCAACTTGAAGCTATGTCCCCTCGTGTTTGCCATCACCATCCGAGGAAAAAGACGCTCACTATCCACCCTATCTAACCCTCTGATTATCTTATATGTCTCTATTAAGTCACCTCTCCTCCTCCTTCTCTCCAACGAAAACAACCTCAAGTCCCTCAGCCTTTCCTCGTAAGACCTTCCCTCCATACCAGGCAACATCCTAGTAAATCTCCTCTGCACCCTTTCCATAGCTTCCACATCCTTTCTATAATGCGGTGACCAGAACTGCACGCAATACTCCAGGTGCGGTCTCACCAGAGTCTTGTACAGCTGCAGCATGACCTCGTGGCTCCGAAACTCGACCCCCCTACTAATAAAAGCTAACACACCATATGCCTTCTTGACAGCCCTATTAACCTGGTTAGCAACCTTCAGGGATTTATGCACCTGGACACCAAGATCTCTCTGCTCATCTACACTAACAAGAATCTTCCCATTAGCCCAGTACTCTGCATTCCTGTTACTCCTTCCAAAGTGAATCACCTCACACTTTTCCGCATTAAACTCCATTTGCCATCTCTCAGCCCAGCTCTGCAGCCTATCTATGTCTCTCTGTACCCTACAACATCCTTCGGCACTATCCACAACTCCACCGACCTTAGTGTCATCTGCAAATTTACTAACCCACCCTTCTACACCCTCTTCCAGGTCATTTATAAAAATGACAAACAGCAATGGCCCCAAAACAGATCCTTGCGGTACACCACTAGTAACTAAACTCCAGGATGAACATTTGCCATCAACCACCACCCTCTGTCTTCTTTCAGCTAGCCAATTTCTGATCCAAAGCTCTAAATCACCTTCAACCCCATACTTCCGTATTTTCTGCAATAGCCTACCGTGGGGAACCTTATCAAACGCCTTACTGAAATCCATATACACCACATCCACTGCTTTACCCTCATCCACCTGTTTGGTCACCTTCTCGAAAAACTCAATAAGGTTTGTGAGGCACGACCTACCCGTCACAAAACCGTGCTGACTATCTCTAATGTACTTATTCTTTTCAAGATGATTATAAATCCTGTCTCTTATAACCTTTTCCAACATTTTACCCACAACCGAAGTGAGGCTCACAGGTCTATAATTACCAGGGCTGTCTCTACTCCCCTTCTTGAACAAGGGGACAACATTTGCAATCCTCCATTCTTCCGGCACTATTCCTGTCGACAATGACGACATAAAGATCAAGGACAAAGGCTCTGCAATCTCCTCCCTAGCTTCCCAGAGAATCCTAGGATAAATCCCATCTGGCCCAGGGGACTTATCTATTTTCACACTTTCCAAAATTGCTAACACCTCCTCCTTGTGAACCTCAATCCCATCTAGCCTTGTAGCCTGGATCTCAGTATTCTCAACAACATTTTCTTTCTCTACTGTAAATACTGACGCAAAATATTCATTTAACACTTCCCCTATCTCCTCTGATTCCACACACAACTTCCCACTACTATCCTTGATTGGCCCTAATCTAACTCTAGTCATTCTTTTATTCCTGATATACCTATAGAAAGCCTTAGGGTTTTCCCTGATCCGATCCACCAATGACTTCTCGTGTCCTCTCCTTGCTCTTCTTAGCTCTCCCTTTAGATCCTTCCTGGCTAGCTTGTAGCTCTCAAGCGCCCTAACTGAGCCTTCACGTCTCATCCTAACATAAGCCTTCTTCTTCCTCTTGACAAGCGCTTCAACTTCTTTAGTAAACCACGGCTCCCTCGCACGACAACTTCCTCCCTGCCTCACAGGTACATACTTATCAAGGACACGCAGTAGCTGCTCCTTGAATAAGCTCCACATTTCGATTGTTCCCATCCCCTGCAGTTTCCTTCCCCATCCTATGCATCCTAAATCTTGCCTAATCGCATCATAATTTCCTTTCCCCCAGTTATAATTCTTGCCCTGCGGTGTATACCTGTCCCTGCCCATCGCTAAGGTAAACCTAACCGAATTGTGATCACTGTCACCA
Organism: Heterodontus francisci; assembly: GCF_036365525.1. Classification (NCBI taxonomy): domain Eukaryota; kingdom Metazoa; phylum Chordata; class Chondrichthyes; order Heterodontiformes; family Heterodontidae; genus Heterodontus; species Heterodontus francisci. The sequence goes on along the minus strand of NC_090395.1, from coordinate 67,434,421 downwards.
AAGTGCTCACCTACATCTAAATCTAACACCTGGCCGGGTTCATTTCCCAGTACCAAATCCAATGTGGCATCGCCCCTGGTTGGCCTGTCTACATACTGTGTCAGAAAACCCTCCTGCACACACTGGACAAAAACTGACCCATCTAAAGTACTCGAACTACAGTATTTCCAGTCGATATTTGGAAAGTTAAAGTCCCCCATAACAACTACCCTGTTACTCTCACCCCTGTGTTTTATCCTTCTACTCATTCAGTTGCAATCATCAGAAAGAGATGAGATTTTTAACCCTTGCAGGTGGAGTTTGAACTCTTGTCTTGGAAATGAAAGAGATAGGAACATAGGAACAGGAGGAGCCCATTCAGACCCTTGAGCCTGTTTCACACTTCAGTTAGATCATGGCTAATCTGTATCTTAACTCCATCTACCTGTCTTGATTCCATTTTCCTTAATACCCATGCCAAACAAAAATCTATCAATCTCAGTTTAGAAATTTTCAATTGACACCCCTCCCCCCCTCCCCAACTCTCAACAGCTTTTTGGGGGAGAGAATTTCAGGTTTACACTTCCCTTTGTGTGAAGGAGTGCTTCTTGATATCACCCCTGAATGACCTTCCTCTAACTTTAATGTCGTTCCCCCTTGTTCTGGACTCACCCACCAGAAGAAGTGGTGTTTCTATATCTACCCTACCAAAACCTTTAATTGTCTTAAACACCTCAGTGAGACCACCACCACCTTATATACTTGAGGGAATACAAGCCTAGTTTATGCAACAAGTGCAGATGCACTAACCCAGTGCCATTTAGTCACAGTGCCAATGTTGCCAAGTCACAATGCTGATTCTTTGCTGTGTTATACAGATTTCCTGATCAGGAGCTACGCCACACTGCAGTCCAGTGGATGGAGACTATGTCTACGTCAGAGCTGGTGGACTTCCTACCTCAGTTAGTACAAGTGAGTGCCATACAAGCACATAATCTGAAAGAGCTTGCATGTAAGATTTATTTTTATATTTGATCAACCTCCTGTGGCATTGCAGGCTTGAGGGGCTGAATAGCCTCCTCCTGTTCCTATGTTGCACACAGTGAATCAAGACTTAAGTGTAATCTTCAGGTGAAGCAGACTTTGAGGCGAGAGGATCATTGGACCAGGGTCTTGAGACACAATTTAATTCCCGTTTTAAATTCATACATGATCTTTTTATTTCTGTTATAAATTCTTGTAACCAAATTTAGAAACAAAATGACTCCTGACAACGCAGAGCATGTATAGAGTGATCATGGACGTCATCAGTGCATGCGAACATTTGCCAGCTTGCCAGTATGAATACATGCATGCGCGTGCTGACATCACCGCGCAATGATGTCCACCCTCCCTCAATAGACATGATTGCTGCCTCCATTCCCCGTGAACAGTACCCTGCTCCCTCCCGCCATTCCCACTTCAATCGCGGCTTTCAATTTCCCGCTCCCGACTACTCACCGCTGCCTTCCCTCAGCCACTTGCAATTGCCCTCGCCGATTCCCCCCCCTCGGCTGTTCGCTTCCCATGTCACCGCTTCCCCCCGGTGTTTCTGTGGGTGAGGATGCATTTGCGCATGTGCCAGTACAACACCACCTAGTGGTTGCGTTGTCAGCAAATGCAGCCCACCAAGGCTTCTTTAGCAGCACCTCCCAAACCTGCGAGCTTCACCACCTGGAAAGACAAGGGCAACAGGTGCAACAAAAACAAGAAATGCTGGATTCACTCAGCAGGTCTGGCAGCATCTGTGGAAAGAGAAGCAGAGTTAACGTTTCGGGTCAGTGACCCTTCTTCGGAAGGGTGCATGGGAGCACCATCATTTCCAAGTTCCCCTCCAAATCGCACGATATCCCATATTGGACATACATCGTTGTTCCTTCATTGTTGTTAGGTCAATATCCTGGAATTCCCTCCCTAACACCATTGTGAGTAGGCCTACATCACACGGATTGTAGCTGTTCAAGAAGACAATTACCACCACCTTAAGGGCAATTAGAGATGGGCAATAAATACTTGCCTGGTTGGCAACATTCATGTCCTGGGAATGAATAGCAAAAAGCACGTATTACCTATTCAAGATTGAAATTATTCGCATTCCATACTGATGCTTTCAATCCCAGATAGACGGTGTAGATGGTCACCTTCCTAATACATCCTCCTTTGTTGATATCACCTTTCACTTTATATTCAGTACCGCTTGCAACAGATAAGCTGTGTGTGACTGAGCAGCAAGTGTCACACCTCTCTTTTCTCCAAAGGAAAATAAATGAATTATTTTGTGGTTTAACCTCTCGCCACCAATATCACAGTTTGATTAAACATTGCTTTCAAGAGAATACTAACCTGAATTACTGCTTGCCATGATTGGCCTTGTATTTTTGGTTTAAACAGTACCTTAAACAGTAACAGTGATAACCAGTCAGAGAGTGAGACATAGAAATCAGACCTGACTGCAGGAATTTTAGCAAATATATAGAATCAGTGATTCTCTGAAATAAAAACAAAGCTAAATTAACATAAAGCAAGCAGAGCTTTGGCTTGTCTGCCTCATCACAACTGGCGGGCAAGAGCTGATATTTGTTCAGTCTGCATATTAAGGTTTAACACATGAAGGAACTAGATGGGCCTTCGTTGCATTCATAGTGATGTAGCTTCAGATGGATGGTGCCGCAGGTTGAGTGAATTCCATGTCCTGGGACCTGTGTTTTTATATCTTGCAGGCCCTGAAGTTTGAATGTTACCTGGACAGCCCCCTGGTGAGATTTCTGATGCGGAGAGCCATTTGCGATGTAAAAATCGCCCATTATTTCTACTGGTAGGTAAACTAAACCATTCTGTCAAGCTACACCATATTGGATAGAGTTAGTATAAACAGAGAATCAGGGTAATTTTAACCCACAAAAATGGTTGGTTTTGGTTTGGGTGGAAGGTTAAAAACCTAAAAATTTGAAACAGGAACTAAATCCACCCATGTGCGGTTTTAACAGAAGCGCGATGAGGGGTGGGCAACCAATTCACTCGCAGGAGGAGGCTTGGACATTGAAACCGTTTAAAGAGGCTGCCTGCCTTCATTTTAAGAATGATTCTATTTTCAACCACGGTTGACTGGGTTTCCTTGGGGAAACCGGTCATGTAAAAGGATGTGAGAAGGATTGAATCAGTAAGGTAAGTATCTTATTCCCCTCTTTGTACCCGCCATCTAGTGAACTCAGCTGGAAAGTCCTAATGTGTGAATGTCAGATGAATCTCGAAAAGCCAATTGAAGTGGGCCACCTAGACTAGTACATGAAGAATTGGTCACCTGTTTGAGGCACTGGAGGAGGACTAATGCCTGTAGAACTGTGCCCCAGAGATGGGTCTGTGTACTTCAAGAGAAGATGGGTGAACCTAAAAGAGGTAACGAAACTGCTGTTGCTGTCTAAACAAACCTCTGCCACATACCATTACAAAAATGCCATTTTTAGGCAGTGCTGGCACATCCAGTGATACCAGCTATTAAATTACTCCCTTATTCCCTTAGAGAGATGTTTTATTTTAAATGAGTAGAAATTAGTCATTTGTAGGTATTTTATAATCATTGATTTTGGGTCAGTGATGTGACTGATGAAGAAAAGAGTGTATTCTGAAGCAATTTCCAACCCTGTACTGATGCCAGTTCCCTGAATGCGTTGCTCTGCAGACAGTTACTGTGGATGGTGTCCGACATCCTGCCAGACCGTTGCATAAATGCTTTGGATATTTGATGTGAGGCAACTCCAGCATCAGAAACTGAGCTCCCTTCCTCAAAACCTCTTGATTGCTGCAGGGATTGATTGAGCACGTGGGCTGTGTTTCATATACTGTATGTCTTTGATCTTTGCTTACGTAGTGTGAGACCACACAAATACTATCCTTGCAGCTCTGCTCTGTAACTTTGATGCCCAGTCCAGGATTGAGCACATTAGTGAATTGTGATCCAGTCTGGAACTCAGCTCTGTTCAAGATTGGGATTCCTTTGCTGTGCTAAGCGTTAATATTGTGTCTATGGATTTAATGAGCCATCTCATTCTTGAAGTTCCAGTGACCACCGTGTAGCGCTGACTCTGAATTAATCAAGTGGAAATTCATGTATCATTTGTCCCCATTCAGAACTATATTATTCATTTGGTGAGGTGCAGCCTGGAACTATTTACCCCACCCCTTCGCACCACCCCCCCCCCCCCCCCACCCCTTTTGCCCTGAACCTCCTCTTTGGCTTATCTCAGCAGCTGGAACCAGTATCTGTGTGCCAAGTGTTAATGACCATGATTGCCACTGAGCAGCGAGCCACCATTTGCCAAGCTGTTAACAGCTTGTAAATACTCGGAATGGTTAGGACTCTTGTAAGTTGGCAGGATGTTTGGACAGCAAGGTGGAAACATCCAATCCAAACCCAGACCATATCAGATGTTCTGGATTATTGTGTGCAGTTCCCTTCTTGTCTTAATGTATTACAGCAGGACAGAAAATTGCAGCTAGTTTATGGGCAAGTGCTACTTGTTCCTTATCTGTCTTTGAACTTTTGCTCTAAACGCTGCTCACAAAGTGCACCGATGTCACTACTGTACATTAATAATGCTTGTCAGAGAAAATCAAGGCACAAACCTGAACCTCTGGCTGAAAACTCAAATGATACGGGTCTGAATCTATGAGGGGAACTAAAGCCTGTTTCAAACACTGAAAATGAGGTGCAGTTAAATATCAAGAAGTTTCTGGGTAGAATAAAACAGCTTTTGAGCCTTCATCTCATTCCTAGTTGAGAAATTTAAGTCATGATCCAGTGTTAAAGCATTTTCCAGGGTCAGACTCTGAGATGGTCATGTTACTTCTGAGATGAGCTGTCCAAATAGATCACACATGGCCCCCGATCCTTGGCAAACTCCATTCTATCTGTTTTTATATTATTCACTGCTTTGTCCTGTTGGAATTTTATGGACCTGGAGATTTTTTTTTTCCCATTCACAGAATGTGGGAATTGCTGGCAATGCCAAAATTTAATGGCAATCCCTAACAACTGAATGGCTTGGTAGGCCACTTCAGAGGGCAGTTCAGTGTTAATCCCATTGTTGTGTGTCTGCAGTCACATATAGGCCAGACCAAGTAAAGACAGCAGGCTTCCTTCCCTAAAATACATTAGTGAACAAGTTAGGTTTTTACAACAATCTGGTAGTTTCATGGTCATAATTTCTGTGACTAACTTTATTCCAGATTTATTTAATTAAGTGAATTTAAATTCCTCATCTGCCATGGTAGGATTTTAACTCCTATCTCCCGATTATTTATCCATGCCTTTGGATTATTAGTCCAGTAATATTACGATTGTGCTACTCTACCCTCAAAAAATCACAACTTGGTTATGGTCATTCTTAGTGCTATTGCCTTATTGGTGGATAAATACAAAATCAACTGCTTGAAATGTCTGGGAACCTATATTTTAGCAGCGACCTCAAGGCTGCAAAACCTTACATTAAGTGGCCACTGAAGGCAAAATACTTGAGCATTCCTCCCTTAAGGGAATGACCCCCCACCCCCCACATCTGATTCATTTTGTGAAAGAGTCTGTCTTTCAGAGCATGTAAAAAGACTTGGAGATTTTCATATGCTTGTATTATCAGATTGATCGTGGCTCAGGCCTCACTCCCATACATGGAGGGAACTCCCTTTACATCCTATAAACTGTAGACAGCCAAAATGCTGCAGTCACATATAGGCCAGACCAGGTAAAGAGGGTTTGGTCAATTGTTTTTAATGACAGATTTTTAATGGGGCTGGATGAACCCGTTTTCCAATGTTCCAGAGTTTAATTGCCTCGGGCTATTTTTAGCACACCCTTGTGTGTTTCTTTTCTCTGACAGTGGGGAAAAATTGATGCCTCTAATAAAAGGCACAGAAATAAAGCCAGTTAGGAGTCTTTATTGTTTTAAATCTTAAGATTGGGTTGCTGAATTCCTGTTTGAAAAATCAGGACTTGAACCTACTTAGTAACTTCAAATAAAATCAAACAGTAGTATAACATGAAATATTACTATGTACAGAGTCCAGTGCAAAGTGCTGTTTGGTGCTATTCCTACTGGATGTGGATTGTAGTGTCAAAGTACCTCAGTACACATTACAAACGTCTAAGAGTCCTTGTTAGGTTTATGATACTACTTGTGTTTATATTGCATCACATGAGATGTTAAACCAAGGCTTCATATGCCCTCTCAAGTGGATGTTTAAGATCCCATGGCAGTATTTGAAGGAGACTGGGGCTTTCTGCCCAGTGTTCTCGTCAATGTTACTCTTCCACCCAACATTACTAAAATAGATTGCTCATTATCTCATTGCTGTTTGTGGGGACTTGCTGCATGCAAATTGGCTGCCATGTTTTTACTTTACAACGTTGGCTACATTTCTAAAATACTTCATTGGCTGTAAAGTGCTTTAAAGGTCATTAAAGGTGTGAAATAAATGCAAGTCTTTCTTATTTCTTATCACATTGAAACCTCTCAAAACATGTCACACAAATTACTTTTTGATGTACCATGACTGCTGTTAATAGGGTAAACATGATAGCCAATTTGCACCAGTATAGACAGCAACAAATTAAATGACTAGTTAATTTGTTTCTCGCTTATATTTAGCCAAGACACCAAGAGAGCTCCCTGCTGTTGTTCAAATAGTAGCATAGGACCTTAAACAAGCAGAAGGGGCCTTGAAAGTTGACACTCCCTCGGTGCTGCATTGGCGTAATGGCCTAGATTGTAAATCGGACCCTATTAATGGACTTGAATCCACAAACTAGCTAAGAGCATGGTCAACTGAGCCAGACTCCTGTAGTCTTCTGCGGCTAAACTTGAATTCATCCAAAACTCTGCTACCCATGTCCTAACTTGCACTAAGTCCTGTTCGCTCATCACCCCTGTGCTCGCCAACCTACATCGGCTCCCAGTTTAGTCTTGACTTCAAAATTTCCATCCTTGTTTTTAGATCTCTGCATGGCATGGCCTCGCCCCTCCCTCCCTATCTTTGTTATCTCCTCCAGCCCTGACCAACTAAGAGATATCTGCACTCCTCCACTCTGGCCCTAATTTTAATCACCTCGCTTCTAGTGGCCGTGCCTTCAGCCACCGGGCCCTAAGCTCTGGCATTCCCTCCATGAACCTCTCCGCCTCTCTCCCTCTCTTTCTTCCTTTAAGATGCTCTTAAAACCTACCCCTTTGACCAAGCTTTTAGTCATCTAAACCTCTACCACGTAGAAGGACAAGGGCAGCAGTCGCATGGGAACACCACCATCTGCAAGTTCCCCTCCAAGCCACACACCATCCTGACTTGGAACTATATCGCCGTTCCTTCACTGTCGCTGGGTCAAAATCCTGGAACTCCCTTCCTAACAGCACTGTGGGTGTATCTACCCCACATAGACTGCAGCGATTCAGGCAGGCAGCTCACCACCACCACCTCAATGGCAATTGGGGATGGGCAATAAATGCTAGCCTAGCCAGCGATACCCACATCCCAGGAACGAATAAAAACATCTACCCTAATATCTCCTTATGTGGCTCAGTGTCAAATTTGCTTGATAATACTCCTGTGAACTACCCTGGGATGTTTTATTACATTAAAGGCACTATATAACTATAAGCTGCTGCTGCAAAGCTGGTGTTTCTGCACAGCAACTATGGATTGATTAGGTTCGGTTGGCAGCCCTGGGAAAGTTGGACTTCCAATGCTCATTGTTGCTAATAGGAGCGTGACTAACAACCAACACTTGCAGTCCTCTGTTGAAAGCAGTTCCCACCCTTCCCCTGTTAATCATGATGCATCCACCCATAGAATAAACAGAGAGGTCACACTGGTGAAGAGTGGTCTGAAACACTAGCAACACTAGTGAGCTGGAACTGCTGTAAATTACTGTCAGCAATCAACAGAGCTGACAGCCGTGAGTTCTAAATGCATAGTTGCTAAGCGTCAGCAGGAGGGTGAATTCTGTGTTCTCTCTTCCCTTGACCCTCTTTGTTATCTCACAGTAAACACTCCTCAGTAATAATGTAGTACTGACTAATGCTTGGCAGGTGATTCTGTGCAAACCTCAAACAAGACAGGGCATGCAATGACACATCAGAGACGATGGAAAACTAGGTGGTGCCCATGCATTAGACTGGGAAGACTTTATGCACCTGTGTTTCCTGACACAATGAGGTAATGATTCCTCTCCCAGCCAGGATATCCAGTGAAAGAGACCATGTCCTCACAGCTCAGCAGTAAGCAGCTTACCTTCTGACTTAAAGGAGCTTTAAGCTGGGCCAGTTAAATTGGGAGAAAAGTGACTGCCAAGAACTGATCCTTTCTTGGTTAGAGATCAGAAGAGATTCGATGGTCCCTCATAATTCACATTATTCACACTCCAACATTCCTACTTTGAAGTCCATCTGAGACAGGCCCAACACCGAACCGGACAGGGGGGCGGATGCCTAACTGGATCTGTTGGTTTCCCAATGTGAGCCCTTTATCTGAATAAATGTGTGTGAGGCAGTGGCAATGGGTACGTTGCTTACCTCACAAAGTGCTATCTTGAGCTTTGTATAGATTGGGATGAAAGTAGGAAGGAATGGGAGGGCGATGGATATCCTACGGTTAAGAAAGATCCTTGATGAGAGCTTGGGAGGAATAAAAAAGGATTGAGGATTGTTACATAGTGGGGCATAGTATTTACATCACAGAAACAGGCCATTTAGCTTAACAGGTTCATGTTAGCATTTATGCTCCACACGAGCTTCCTCCCACCCTACTTCACCTCGGCCCAACAACATAACCGTCTATTCCTTTCTCCTGATGTGTTCATCTAGCTTCCTCTTAAATGCATCTACTCTAGTCACCTCAACTACTTGTGGTAGCAAGTTGCACATTCTAACCACTCTCTGGGTAAAGAACTTTCTCCTGTTGGATTTATTAGTGGCTATCTTTTATTTCTGGTCCCTTACTTCTGATCTCTGCCACATGGAACCACCTTCTCTACTTCGACCCTATCAACACTTTCATAATCTTAAAAATCTCTATCAGGTCACTCCTCAGCCTTCTCTTTAATCTTAATTGATAGGTGTCTCAGTTCTGGTTATCATTCAAGTAAGTTTTTTTTTGTATCATCTCAAGAGCCTCGATGTCCTTAATATAGTGGCCAGTACTCCAACATTACTAAAATATGAACTTTTTTCAATGTACTCATTCGAGTGGCTGAAAGAATGAATCAACCTTTCAGTAATGTTTTGAATGTTGTACTTTTTCTGTCTCATACCTCCCACTAGTTGATTAAGTGTCAACACCAATTGAGTAGGTGTCAGGTGTCGCGGGTTGTGCTGTTCTTGTGTTACCCACGAGGAGGTGTGCAGGAGTGACCTGGGTTTGTTCGCCTTCTGGTTTCTCCTACCCTTTTTGAACTGAGACCAAAGGAAGAAGGTTAGAAATAATTGGCAAAAAATCAAGAGAGGAAAGGAGCATTTTTGTTTTTACGCAGCAAATTGTTTTAGTTGGGAATTGAATGTATACTTGAAAAGGAAAAATTTGCAGGGGGGCAGGGAAAGTGAGGGAGCAGCAGGACTAATTGGCTAGCTCGACTAAAGAGCTGGCATGGGCACGATGGGCTGAATGATCACCAGTGCTGTATGACTCCTACAGAATCAATCTCAATTGTTGCAAGTGTAATATTCAGGTGAAGTGGGGCTGAAGAGGGAAGATACTTGAATCAGGGCATGCTAATATAATCCAGTCACTATTTTGAAGTCATAAGCTCTGTCATGTTACATAATATTTTTTAATTTTATATCATTTATATCATTTATTGGGAGACAGAGAAGTAAGTTGGTTGGAGCATGGGAGTTTCTCCGCTGTAGAGGCTGAGGAGCTGGAAGAACCTTTATAAAGCCGTCGTTAGGCCCCAACTAGAGTACTGATCAGTTCTGGTCACCACACTTTAGGAAGGAGGTGAAGGTCCTTGAGAGGGTGCTGAGGAGATTTACCAGAATGGTTACAAGGATGAGGGATTTAAGCTACAAGGTTAGGTTGAAAAAGCTGGGGTTGTTCTCCTTGGAGCAAAGGGGATTGAGGGGAGATTTGATAGAGATGTACAAGATTATGACCAGTTTAGATAAGGTAGACAAAAAAAGAGTTGTTCCAATTCGTTGATGGTACAAGGACTTGGGGACACAAATTGAAGGTTTTGGGTAAGTGATGCAGGGGGAATGTGAGGAAGAACCTTTTTTTGCACAGCAAGTGGTAATGGTCTGGAACTCGCTGCCTACAGGGTGTTGGGGGCGGAGACAATCAATGACTTCAAAAGGAAATTGGATGGTTAGTTGAGGGAAATAAACTTACGGGGCTGTAGAGTGGGGAAATATGACTGTAGAGCCGGTATGGTGGGATTGCCTCCTTCTTCTGTGCTTTGTGACCGATATTGCTGTGCTTTTTGCCTTTTGCCAGATAGCGTAATTGTGGTGAAGAATTCCCAATTTGCATGGAGGTGGGGGAAACTTTTCCTGCTGTTACAAGACACAGCACATCAAATATTAAATAACTGTATACTGGGCTGCAATTAATAAAACAGCAGTTCTTCAGTTGGGATCTGTAAACAGCCTTACTGTGAAACTTTTAACCTCTTGTCTCACTCCCCTTAGCTCAGTTTAGTCTTAATCTAGTGTTTGCAGTATTATCAACAGTCTGTTCTTTATTCCCAGGTTACTGAAGGATGCATTAAATGATTCTCACTTCAGTGCCCGATACCAGCATCTTCTTGGAGCCCTGCTGTGCTGTGTTGGAAAGGGCATGAGGGAGGAGTTTGACAAGCAGACCAAGCTAATTCAAATCCTGGCTAATATAGCGCAGAAAGTCAGAGACATCGCTCCGTCTTCGCGTCAGGTCAGTGCACAGAGTTTATGTAATACTGACCTCCTGTCAGGTCAATACATGAAGCCTTTGTGTAGCGCTGTCCTCGCACCAGATCAGTACTCGATTTGCACGTCACTAGCTGTAGTGAAATTTCACCAATGTTGCAATACTGCCTCTTTTTGTCCTTAGATGTTGTTATTGGCAGAAACCCACGTTTGAGCTGAGTCGTCAAATTCCCTCACTGTTGTGGTGCTTTAGTGAGATTGGTCTCAGCTGAGGCAAATTTTACTTTGCCAAGAATGAGGAGTTCATCACTGCAGATCCCTGAATTGCATTAGGATTCTCTGATAAGACTCGACTCATTCACAGACCTCTTGGCTCACTGGAGCATCTTGCTCCTGCTGGCTGTTGCTCCTCTGTTGAAATATTGTGAATGTTTCCGCTGAAACGATCAGTAAAAGAGGGGGAGGAGGGCCTTGGGGATTACGACTGTTTTGTATTCTGCCTGGTATTAAGTGCCGTGTGCTAACTGATATTTAACAAACAGAAATTCTGAAGACAATTGTTTGATTTCTTTGTTACAGACCATACTACGGGAAAACATGGAGGAAGTACAACAATTTTTCAATGTTCAGGATCACTGTCGCTTGCCTTTAAACCCAAGTCTTTTAGCCAATGGAGTCAATCCAAGAGTATGTTACATTCTATAAATTTATTTAAGTTTGTACTTACTTTAAAAACTATCTTAATTCTGTTTTTTCTTTTTCCTGTTTCCTAAGCTTCCTATGAAGTGAATTTGTTTTTTTTTGTTCATTCCTGCATTTATTGCCCATCCTTGAATTGCCTTTGAGAAGGTGGTGGTGAACCACCTTTTTGAGCAGCTGTTAGTTAGGGAGTTCCAGAATTTTGACCCAGCAACAATGAAGTCATGGCGATGTGTTTCCAAGTCAGGATGGTGTGCGAGTTGGAAGGGAACTCGGCCATAATGGTATTCCCAAGTGCCTGCTGCCCAGAGGTGAAGGAGGGATCTGCATCACTTTGCCTTAATTCTGTAGGGGCTAACCAAGAAACTTCATTGACATTGTCTGTAGAATCAGTCCTGTCTCTAGATGTCTGTCTTCCCAACTCAGAAGAATTGCACAGAACTGGTGGCAAATGTTTTGGAAACTGGGGGAAAGATGAGTACAAACATAAGGCAAGTCTGATTTTTTTTTTTTTGATTTCTGAACCCACAGGCTTGCTCTTTCTTCAATTCCAATGCAGTTCCTTTGAAGATCTCCTTCATCAATGTGGACCCTTTGGGGGATAACATTAACGTCATTGTTAAGGTAAGTTTATCTACTTGGAATATATTTTTGGAAAATTGAGATAGATGAGACCAGTTAATTGGGTTATGGCCAAAGAGGATGCTTCTTCTCGAGGCACTGATTTCTTTGGCACTGATTGTCACTCCCTGCCAAGTAAATCAAAGTCAACGTGGATTTACGAAAGCAAAAGGGAAATCATGCTTGACAAATCTACTGGAATTTTTTTGAGGATATAGCTAGTAGAATAGATAAAGGAGAATCAGTGGATGTGGTGCATTTGGACTTTCAGAAGGCTGTCGATAAGGTCCCACATAAGAGATTAGCATGCAAAATTAAAGCACATAGGATTGGGGGTAAGGTACTGACATGGATAGAGAACTGGTTGGCAGACAGGAAACAAAGCATCGGAATAATTGGGTCATTTTACGAGTGGCAGGCAGTGACTAGTGGGGTACCGCAGGGATCGGTGCTAGGACCCCAGCTGTTCACACTATATATTAATGATATAGATGAGGGAATTAAATGTAATATATCCAAGTTTGCAGATGAGACAAAGCTGGGTGGGAGTGTGAGCTGTGAGGAGGATGCAGAGAAGCTCCAGTGTGATTTGGACGGGTTGAGTGAGTGGGCAAATACATGGCAGATGCAGTATAATGTGGATAAATGTGAGGTTATCCACTTTGGTGGCAAAAACAGAAAGGCAGATTATTATCTGAATGGCAATAGATTGGGAAAGGGGGAGGTGCAGCGAGACCTGGGTGTCCTTGTGCATCGGTCGTTGAAAGTAAGCATGCAGGTGCAGCAAGCAGTTAAGAAGCCAAATGGTATGTTGGCCTTCATAGCAAGAGGATTGGAGTACAGGAGCAAAGATGTCTTGCTGCAATTATACAAGGCCTTGGTGAGACCACATCTGGAGTATTGTATGCAGTTGTGGTCTCCTTATCTGAGGAAGGATGTTCTTGCTATGGAGGGAGTGCAGTGAAGGTTCACCAGACTGATTCCTGGATGGCAGGACTGATGTATGAGGAGAGATTGGGTCAATTAGGCTTGTATTCGCTAGAGTTCAGAAGAATGAGAGGGGATCTCATAGAAACCTACAAAATTCTAACAGGACTGGACAGACTAGATGCAGGAAGGATGTTCCCAATGGCGGGGGAGTCCAGGACCAGGGGTCACAGTCTAAGGATAAGGGGTAAGCCATTTAGGACTGAGATGAGGAGAGATTTCTTCACCCAGAGAATGGGGAACCTGTGGAATTCTCTACCATTGGAAAGCAGTTGAGGCCGAATCATTAAATATATTCAAGAAAAATTTAGATATAGTTCGTAGGGCTAATGGGATAAAGGGATACGAGGGGAAAGCGGGAACAGGTTACTGAGTTTGGATGATCAGCCATGATCGTACGGAATGGCCTACTCCTCCTATTTTTCTATGTTTCAATGATCTGAGTTTGTATTCGCAATTACTCACATGGATATTTCCCAGTCTCAGTTGTACCATTGGATGGAGGATTTGCAGGGCGGAGTGGTGGGATAGCAAGTGAAAGGATGATTGTAAGGCCAGTCATCTCAGACTACTCTGACACACCTCAGGGGCAGCTAAAGAATGGCGCTGGCAGTTGCCTGGAAGCAGTTCTTCACTCTGTGCATGCCAACAACGGAGACCATGCAGATAAAATTAGGAAATATCTAATACATCGCTCACTGGGGATGGGGCAATAAACCGAATTGGGTTGGTTTGTTATTTGTTAGAGTTTGACCATAGTCACAGAGGTGGTCAGTACAGTGGGTTTCTGTGAGCCTGGTGTGTCAAGTCAGGACTGTGTTTCCATGTGTCTAGAGACTGCCTGTAGCCAATAATTACATTCCTGAATTAGATCAGGTCAAAATCTCCAATGCAGGGGCCACCTCTTTTATTTTATTCTATATCATAATGGTCCTTTTCAAGGTATTGGCTAACTCCCAGAAACACAACCAAGTCTGTCAGTGACTGGCTAATATGCCAGCAAGGGATCTTGTAACAAATGTGTCACTTTACCTATGACTGTAGAAGAACTCTCTTAATGTACAGCTTGAAATTAGACTAAATCAATCCCAGTATGAGTTAACTGATCTCCATTGGCAGTGCTGCAATTGGCCCCTTGCACCCTTGTACATAAGGCCAAAAAATATCCGCGATTACATCCCAGGATTACTCTTCAGTGGTCCCTGCTGAAAAATGCATCTGTGCAAACAATGGTAAGGGCAGCAACAAAAACAAGAAATGCTGGAATCACTCAGCAGGTCTGGCAGCATCTGTGGAAAGAGAAGCAGAGTTAACGTTTCGGGTCAGTGGCCCTTCTTCGGACCCCTGACCCGAAACGTTAACTCTGCTTCTCTTTCCACAGATGCTGCCAGACCTGCTGAGTGATTCCGGCATTTCTTGTTTTTGTTTCAGATTTCCAGCATCCGCAGTATTTTGCTTATATTTTAATGTTAAGGGCAGGATTGCTTTCTATTTTCCTGGCCCCCTAGTTGGACAGCATGGCCAACACTCGTTCTCTAGATGCAGAGATCTATTAAAGTAATGAAGGTAATGCTGACTGCCAGCAACTGTGAAAACTGCACCCCAATATCAATCACCTTTTAGGAGAGGAGGAAAATAAAAAAAATATAAGGTGAGAGTATGCATTGGACTCTGAGGTGAGCACCATGCAAATGCTCCCTGTCTAGGCTGAGCCACAATAAATGACTATTTGGGCTAGATTCCAGAGACCTGCTGTAACGAATGGAATTGGATCCCATCCAGAACTAGTGGCTTCAGGAGTGGAGAGGAGGAAAGAAAATTGGGGTGAGTCAACATGCTAACCTTTGTTGTGTATTTTCATTGTCTAGACTGGGGACGACTTGCGGCAGGACATGCTAACACTTCAGATGATCCGCATCATGAACAAGATCTGGATTCAGGAAGGCCTGGATATGCGCATGATCTTCTTCAAGTGCACCTCAACAGGATGGGGACGAGGTAATCCCAAACCTCATAGTCACTCTTTGAACAGTAACATGATCTGGGATAGTGGGAATCTTGCGAAAGTTCGCCGGACCTCCGTCATATATAACGCCCAATCAATTGGGGTGAACCCACCAGCTGTGATTTTCCTCATTAAACTGGATTTTGGTGTCTTTTGCTCTTTTATAGATTCTGACAGCAGAAAATATTTACTAAACGAAGTACATATCTCTTTAGGGACAATTTTAACCTATCCCGCCCATTGGGAAGCTGACAGGACAGGTGCCATGGTGGTTTTACACTCCATCTAATTTTTCTCTGCATTGTATCAGTGAAGATAATATCGAACAGGTGTAAAATCAGCATTCCACCTGCATGGCAGCTTAGGTTAAACTTTATTCCATTTGTCTCCATTTCAATTGTGCATCATAGAGTCATTATGGCACAGAAGGAGCCCATTCGGCTCATCGAGTCCATGCTGGTTCTCTTTGGAGCAATCCAGTCAGACCCATTCCCTGCTTTATCCCCGTAACCCTGCAAGTTTATTTTCCTCAAGTGCTCATCCAATTTCCTTTTGAAATCATTTATCGTCTCCACTTCCACCACTCTCATAGGCAGAGTGTTCTTGGTCATTACCACTCACTACATAGAAAAGTTATTCCTCATTTCCTCACTGCATCTCTTGCCCAAAACCTTCAATCTCTGTCCCCTGGTCCTTGTACCATCAGCTAATTGGAACAGCTTTTCTTTGCCTACCTTATCTAAACATGTCATATTCTTATACACCTCTATCAAATCTCCCCTCAATCTCCTTTGCTCCAATGAGAACAACCCCAGCTTCTCCAATCTAACCTTGAAGCTAAAATTCCCCCATCCCTGGAACCATTCTGGTAAATTTCCTCTGCACCCTCTCAAGATCCTCATATCCTTCCTAAAGTGTGGTGATCAGAATTGGATGCAATACTCTAATTGGGGCCTAACCAGAGCTTTATAAAGGTTCAGTATAACTTCCCTGCTTTTGTACACAATACCTCTATTTATGAAGCCCAAGAGCCCATATGCTTTGCCAACTACTCTCTCAATATGTCCTGCCACCGTCAACGAACATGAAGCCCCAGATCCCTCTGATCCTGGACACTCTTCAGAACTGTGCCATTTAGTCTATATTGCCTCTCCCTATCCCTTCTGCCAAAATGCATCATTCACACTTCTCTATTAAATTCCATCTGCCACTTCTCTGCCCATTCTGCTATGCTACCTTTGTCCTGTTGCAGTTGATTGGTATCATTTGGGCGGCACAGTGGCGCAGTGGTTAGCACCGCAGCCTCACAGCTCCAGGGACCCGGGTTCGATTCCGGGTACTGCCTGTGTGGAGTTTGCAAGTTCTCCCTGTGTCTGCGTGGGTTTTCTCCGGGTGCTCCTGTTTCCTCCCACAAGCCAAAAGTCTTGCAGGTTGATAGGTAATTTGGCCATTATAAATTGTCACTAGTATAGGTAGGTGGTAGGGAAATATAGGGACAGGTGGGGATGTTTGGTAGGAATATGGGATTAGTGTAGGATTAGTATAAATGGGTGGTTGATGTTCGGCACAGACTCGGTGGGCCGAAGGGCCTGTTTCAGTGCTGTATCTCTAATCTAATCTAATCTAATCCTCACTATCTGTCACACCTCCAAGTTTGGTATCATAGGCAAATTTTGAAATTTTACTCTGTATTCCAATATCCAAGTCATTTATATTCATCAGAAAAGCAGTGGTCCTAGCACTGAACCTTGGGGAACACCGCTGTCTACCATCCTCCAGTCTGAAAAACAACCATTTACCACAACTTGCTATTTTGCCATGAAGCCAATTTTTTAAATCTAAGCTGACACTGACCCTCCTATCCCATGAGCCTTAATTTTGTTAACGAGCCTTTTATGTGGTACTTTGTCAAACGTTTTCCTCAATGTGTTTTGAGATTGGGACAAATTTATATAGATATAAATACAGGTCAAGCAAGAAGGCTGATGTGAAATTAAAATGTAACTGAGGAAAATTCCATGAAGGTGTTGCAATATACTTATTTCATCAGTTATTTTTGGAGTTTAGCTAGTTAATGATGAGTCATCTTACTACCTGCCGTGTATGCTGTTTGCGATTTAGCATAATGTATGTGTGGCACTTTGCCCAATCAAATGCCACTGTTCATATTTGACAGGAATGGTGGAGATGATTCCAAATGCAGAGACATTGCGGAAAATTCACGTGGAGCATGGTGTAACAGGATCTTTCAAAGAACGTCCACTGGCAGAATGGTTACAGAAACATAATGCAAATGAGGAGGAGTACGAAAAGGTGAAGAGAAGCTGGCAGTTTCTTGTCCTTCCTTTGGTTCCTACCCACTTCCTTCTGTTTGACCTTACCCTGTCAGGCGCAGGGCAGCCCCGTGAACAACTGTAAGCAGAGCAACTGGGATAGGAGGGTCAGTGTCAGCTTAGATTTAAAAAATTAGAGAAACTGGGTGGTACGGGGGTTAGGCACAGACCTCTGAGCTCTAAGGATTGAAATCCAGCCCAGCATCTACTTCCTGTAGAGATCTTGAATCAAATGATTCTTAATCCAGTTCTACAAGTCTCCAGCATAAAACTGTCCCTATTCGACATTGTCAGTCAGACAAGTCTAAGGACAAATGGTGGAGGAGATGGAAAATTCCACACAGGTAGTACGCTTCTAAGATTGGGGTGCAGCTTGTCGAAGCATAGAGGGAGCTGTACTCTGCATCTAGCTATGCCTGACCTGGCAGTGATTAATGTTGAGATTGTAGTCTGAAATGGAAAGGGTTCCATTTCCCTTTACCCTTCACATTAATGAGCATAAAAAGTCAAATGGGATTGTAACTCGCTCTCCAACTTCCACTCCTCCCTGTGGAAAAGCACTTAGCCCTCCATTCCTGTTTGGCTGGGTCTGGAGTTGACCTCCATTTCCAGTGTGATAATGCCAAATATATCGTTGGTCATTTCCAGTGGTACTAAGCTGGACAGATTCAGAGATGTCATAAGGGTAGTACTACCCAAGCTGATTTTTTTTTTGTTGGTTGTGGAAATGCTGCTTCTCCACCCAGATTAAATAATGTCCTTTCTCCATTCTGTTCCAGCACAGGCACAAAGGCCTCTTCCTGTACTATATGGTTTCATGCATTACGGAGATGTTAATTATCCATTGGTGGCTGTAGACAATGCTAATTCCACGTTGCCGGGAAAGGTACTGGTAGAATTGCTGCCCAGTCTTAAACCAGCATTTAGCAGGAGCTGGCTTGCCCGTGCTGTGCCATGCCTGTTCCTCTTCCACTTGCCTGTGCTCTTCTGCTCTCCCTTTATTTTGCTGATTGAGAGACCCCTACAGCTCCCTCATTTTTCCAGGGCTGCTTCCCATACACAGCTACAATGCTGCACCAAGTAGATTGAAAAGAAAGCTGTTGGAGGTAATTTTTTAAAAACTACAATGGAAGGAACTGCGGGTTTACTTGGATTAGTGAGCTAGGACTGGCTAATGAGGTTTGCTCATTGACAATCACTTTGTGATCTTTGAATGCAAGTACATCAGATCCTCTGGACACATAGATCCTAAGGAGTAGAGTAAAAAGACTGAAGCATGTTCTGCCTGAGGGGCTTTTCAATGGTAACTCGGACTTAGATTTTTCTGCTCTTTTTTTCTGTATTCTAGGCTGTGGAAAATTTCATCTATTCTTGTGCAGGCTGTTGTGTGGCCACCTACATCCTGGGCATATGTGACAGACATAATGACAATATCATGCTGAAGACCAGTGGCCATATGTTCCATATTGATTTTGGCAAGTTCCTCGGCCACGCCCAGATGCTAGGCAACTTTAAGAGGTGAGCACATTAATGGTTTCCTGTACTGATTCAAGCTATGATCTATGGACTGCTGTGTACATTGACTATTGTCTCTCCAGTGTAGCCTTTAAGACTCGATGCATCATTTAATACCAGAAAAGAAATTGGACACAGGTTGTGCTTTAATGTTCTTGTTTTCTATTTCCAGAGATCGAGCTCCATTTGTCTTCACCTCAGATATGGCATATGTCATTAACGGGGGTGATAAACCCTCCAGCCGGTTCCATGACTTTGTTGACCTGTGCTGTCAAGCTTACAATCTCATCCGCAAGCACACAGACCTGTTCCTCAATCTCCTGGGACTGGTACGATAACATAGCACACCAGACACACTGTCTTTACTTCGGAAACTACTGACTTTGGTTCAAGAGAACTCAATGGATCGGAAATTCACTAACATTTGGAACCTTTTCCTTTCTGCAGATGCTTTCCTGTGGAATTCCAGAGCTGTCTGATATCCAAGATCTGAGATATGTTTATGATGCTCTTCGCCCTCAGGACTCAGAGGCCCATGCTACCACCTACTTCACAAGGTGTGATTTCCAGACAAGCAAAACAGTGACAAATAATGACTTTTTCTTTTAATTTATTCATTCACAGGATATGGGCATCACTGGCAAAACCAATATTTATTGCCCATCCCTAATTGCACTTGAGAGAAGGTGGTGGTGAGCTGCCACCTTGAACTACTGGGAGTGCATGTGGTGAAAGCACAACCATAGTGTTGTTAGGATTTTGACCCAGTGATGATGAAAGATCATCGATATATTTGCAAGTCAGGATGGTATGTGACTTGGAGAGGAACTTGGTTGTGGTGTTTCCTTGTGCCTGCTCCTCTGTCCTTCTTAGATGGTAGAGGTTGTGGGTTAGTGAGGTGCTGTTGAAGAAGCCTTGACGAGTTGCTGCATTGCATCTTGTGGAAGATGCACATTGCAGCCATGTTGCTGCAGTGCTGGAGGGAGTGAATGCTTAAGGTGGTGGATGGGTTGCCGTTCAAACAGACTGTTTTGTCCTGAAGGACATTATGCTTCTTGAGTGTTGTTGGAGCTGCATGTATCTAGACAGGTGGAGAATATTCCATCACACTTCTGACTTGGGCCTTATAGTTCATGCAGCGGCTTAGGGGAATCAGTCGGTGAGTTAGTCACGGTAGAATACCCAGCCTCTGACCTGCTCTTGTAGCCACAGTATTTACGTGGCTGGCCCAGTTAAGTTTCTCAATCAATGGTGACCCCCAGGATGTTGATGCTGGGAATTCAATGATGGTGATGCCATTGCATGTCAAAGGGAGGTGTTTAGACTCCTCTTGGCGATGGTCATTACCCGGCACTTGTGTGATGCAAATGTTACTGAAATGCATAGTCTATGATCACTGCCAATTTCTGCAGTATTGGTCATTGGTTAGACCGCATTTAGAATAGTTTCGGGCAACTTTAGGAAGAATATCAAGGCTATAGATAAGAAATTCTTTAAACTGATACTTCAGGTATAAAGAGAGACGAGGGATACTGTGGCTCTGTTCATTATAACAAAGAGAGTTAAGAGGAAACCTACATAAGAAGGAATAAAATTATTGTACTGGTTGTAAATTAGTAACCAGAGAGCATAAATTTAAGGTGGTCACTAGGATAATGAGGGGAGAGAGTAAGACAGTTTTTTTTAATCAGTTGTTATCAGTACATAGAATGCCCTATAGAAAAAAATGGTGGGTGCAGAATCTATATAAAGCCTTAATTAGTGCCTGGTGTCCATGATGCAATTACCTCGATAAACAGATAAGGGGAAGGAAATAGAAGGTTATGCTGAGAGGGTTAGATGAAGAGGGGTTGGGGAGGCTCTTGTGGAATGTAAACAGTGGCATAGACCAGTTGAGCTGAATGAGCTACTTCTGCGCAGTACATTTTCTGTAATTCTATTGAAGCTCTGCCTAATTTTCAGGCTAATTGAATCCAGTCTGGGCAGCATGGCAACCAAACTCAACTTCTTCCTTCACAACCTGGCCCAGATGAAGTTTTCAAGTCCTGATGACCATCCAACACTCTCCTACGCTCCAAAAATGCACACAATGAAGACCGATGGGAAAATAAAAGAAGTGTTTGTGTGTCGACATCAGAAGATATTCAACCCCAATAAAGGATATGTAAGTGAATTCCCTCCCACTCTTGTATGCGCTCATTTACATACATCCAGAAACAGAAACAACTTTGGTCTGAACACATTTTGTTCTTGCATCCACTCTTAATCTATGGCTGCAAACTGTTATGAAGTGGTAAACGTGTGCGGAAACCTCATAGACTGCTGCCTATTAGATTGAGCTTTATAGCTGTGTTAGATTATAAGAACATAAGAGTAAGTGTAGGCCATTCAGCCCATTGTCATGCAGGCCACCACCTGCCAAGAATGAGGCACATTAATTTTACCACATAAACATTGAGTTTTAAACTGTTACTAGAGTAAAGAAACAACTTGTTTTTAAAAAGAAAACCACCAGACCCTTGTCTGGAAAGACATTTGCATAGTAGCAGACAGTACTTGGAAAGGACAAAGGGGCCTCTCCCTGCTCCAATTTAATCCACATTGTGATGACCAGACGTTGAGGGTGGAGGAGCTCGCGTTCCAGGTTGACTGCTAAAATGGCCGAATGCACAAACGGACGTGGTCACACACCCCAAGTCACATGATTAACCTGCTGGGCAACCTGAGGTTTTGAATTTGAACTTGCCATAGAGAAGTTGAACTCATAAAGCTGTTTCTTCCTGGACTGACGAGACTTCACGTGGCTGGCTTGCTGCTGCCTCTTCTGTCTGCTCTCATCTTGTTCTCACCAGCTTCGGAAACCATTGAAGACACATGAACCCCAAGAGAGAAAAGTCTCCTGCGGTGAACAAGGTTTAAGAAGAATACTGGGCCCCAATGAAAAATAAGATCTACCTACAAGCAAGAACTACAGCGGGCTCGAAGCACAGTAACAAAAACCCCTCTTCAGAGATTGCCTCAAACTTCTCTCTTTTTTTTCTGCTCTTTTCTGCCTCTATTTGCATGTGTGTATCGCTTATGCATGCCAGCGTGGGGCGCGGCATGTATCCATAGGTGTTAAGCGAATTAGAGTTTAAGTTTTAATAAATTTCACATTTCTTCTTTAAACCTAAAGCCTGTTTGTGCTCATTTCTTTGCCTTATAATTTGAAAGCGGTGAACAAGGATTCACTAAGGGGGAGCTAAAACATAGTGTGTTTAACACAAAACCCTGTTACAGTAAGACCAGGTGAAGGCTTAGGAAGATCCCTAGACACCTGTCTTACCTGGTCGTAACACCGTTGAGCCAGTTCTACCATTCAATTAGCTCGTGAATGATCTGTATCTTAACTCTAACTACTCACCTAAATTCCTTAATACCTAGACTAACAAAAATCTATCTCAATTTTGAGATTTTCAATTGACCTCCAGCCTCAACAGTTTTTTGGGGCAGTGTTTCAGATTTCCTCTCCCCTTTGTGAAGAAGTGCTTTGTGACATCACCCCTGAACCGTCTATCAGGTCATATAAGGTCATGTCCACTTGTTATGGAGTCTCCTACCAAAGGAAATAGTGTCTCGCTATTTACCTTATCAAATCCAACAACTCAATTAGATGATCCCTTAGTCTTCAATACTCAAGCCTACTCTGTTCAACCTCTGCTCATAATTTACTGTTTTCAGCCCTAGTATCATTCTGGTGAATCTGCAATGCATAAAATATTCTTCCTGAAATGCAGTGCCCAGAGCTGAACGCAGTACTCTAAATGGGGCCTAACCAGAGCTTTGTATAATCGTAACATAACTTAACTCTTTGTATTCCAGCCCTCTGAGATAAAGGTCAACATTCCATGAGCTTTCTTAATTATTATTGTACCTGTCCACTGGTTTTTAATGATTTCGGTATTTGGATCCCTAAATTTCTCTGCTCCTCCACGGTTTCTAGCTTCTCACCATTTAGAAAATACTCTGATCTATCTTTCTCAGGTCCAAAGTGTATGACCTCACATTTCTCTACATTGAACTTCATCTGCCACAATTACCGGTCACTTAATCTATCAATGTCCTTTTGCAACTTTCTGCTCCCGTCTAGATTATTTACTGTGCTGCCTAACTTGGAGTTATCAGCAAACTTGGTTATATGGCTCTCTCTCCCTTCTGCATAATTTATAAATATGGTGAAAAGCTGATGCCCCGGTATAGATCCCTGTGGGACAGCATTAGTCACATCCTGCCAATTGCAGTACATATTCATTATCCCTACATTCTGTCTCCCACCTCCTAACCAAAGTCCTACCCTGTCAATAGGTTGCCTCCAATTCCATTTGCTCTAATTTTTGTTAACTCTGGTCTTGCATAAAAAGCTGCTTTAAAGATGTGTTTATGGCAGAACCAGACCCTCCCTTCTGCATCATATTAGGAACATTAATGCGTTATATATCTCTTTGGATAGAATAAATGTTAATCAAAAATTGGCTTCCAATCTTTATAAGAGTCTCTTTGCCTTGAGGAAGAGAAGTGACCAGTACACGCAATTTCATTGTGAGGCAAAATGTTTCCTTTGTTGATGCCATTGTCAGGATTCAGAGACTAGTTGTGTCTATATTGAAGGCTGTACCACTCTTTTATTTGAAATGTTAATATATGCAAACTTGCAGAATGGGGAGAAATAGATAAATTCATACAATGCAATGACTGAGCCCATCGGCGATGTCTTGAGACAAAATTAAGTTATCAAAATTAATACCTGGGTTGGAGAGGCTTCTATGGGCACAAAGATTCTGTTGTTGCTACTACCTATTGTTCAGTTTTCAACTATATTTTAGTCTGTGGACTTGAAAATTGGACTTTGCAGCCACCTAGGAATCCACTAACACACATACCAACTTTGCACTGGGAATTTTACAAATGACTCTTCCTTCCAAAAATGTTTCTAGTTATTAGACTAGAAAGACGTTTCTTAGCTCCCTGTGGATTGGTTTACTCTTCATTGTTTGGTAAGTATTAGCACCATCTCTCACTAGTTCTGAGCAGTTCTTTTCACTTGCAAATAAATCTATTAATTTTGATGTTATATCTATCACCTTTGGGTGCAAACAAGAAGAGGTGATGCATATTCCACAGGTTTACCTAGTGCATTTTGCCGTAACTAAAGGGTAATTGTTCGTCCTGTCCCATTCATGATGTGCATAAGGCTGTCCGTTTTAATTCATTGGAGACTCAAGTCTCCTTATGGACGCTGCCTTTATGTCACAAGCACAAGTTTCAAAATGTTGGAGGGAAAGCTCAAATCATAACAGTGCTTGTATTCCCTACTCGACAGTCTTACGTTGTGAAAGTGGAGCGGGAGGGACAGCATGATGCTACGTTCATACTGAGGACCTTTGAGGAATTTAATGAACTCCACAGTAAACTCCGCCTCATTTATCCTTCATCCAAATTGCCAAGGTAGGAAGTTACAAGGGATCTTGGGAGTGTTATGATAAATGTCTGTCATTTGCTAGTGTACCTTTCTGGCCGAAATAATTCCCTGGGAAATGGAAAAGGTAGAAATTCAGTATTTGAGGCTAAAAAATAATTGTTATATATTTGTACAGAAATTAAAGATGTGAAGTAATTTAAGTAGCAACCCATTAAACTGTCTCAAAGTGCGTCACAAAATGCAGTTTTTGGAGTGCAGTGACCGTTAAGTCATCAAATATGGGACTAAGTAAAGCTTAATGAAAAGAACAGAAAATGCTAGAAATTTACAGCATTTGCAAAAAAAAAAGGTTTTTCTCTTTTCTCTCTTTGTGGATCTTGTATGCTTGCTTCAAGAGTGATGTCTCTTTAGAACTCTAATGAGCTAAGTACCAGGTGTAGTCATGTGACTAGAAGCCATAGTCACTCTACACTGCAACACCCTGGACAAAGGTTCTGTATATAGTTTTCTCTATATTGTATGTTCTAGTTTAGCTGTTAATAAACCTTCTAGAGATCTTCAAGGAACTGGAATCCATGTACCTCATTGCGTTGCTTAAGATAACACAAACTCATGACCGATCTGAATGCGAGAGATTGACTAACTTACCAAAGTTGTTTCTGCCCACAGCTTCCCGAGCAGGTTTGTGCTTGGCCGAGGTGCGGCGATGGCTGACAGACGCAAAGAAGAGCTGGATGGTTATATCTGGCATTTAATTCACTCTCCTCCTGAGGTGGCTGAGGTGAGATTCTCTCTTCCAACCAATAGGCGGCAGAAATCAGCAGTCAGTATTAGCTGTGCTTGCAACAATAAATATTATATACAGACCAGTTAAACACCTGTGATATCTCACATGAGGAATCATTCCAAGTGAAGATGGTGGGTGATATGAGGGGGGGAGGGAGTAATTGGACCCAGACCGAGGAAGGACTCTGATGTTGGAGCTTGAACAAGGCTAGACAGAGAAGGTAGAGTATGGGATGGGGAAGGGATGAGGAGGAAGGTAGAGCAGAGATGGTTAGGGTATCAGTGGGGAGGGGAGTTAGGGAAGTTATCCTATGATAGGAGATTGGAAATAATTCCAAGGTGTGGGAGAGAGAATTCAATGTTTTTGAGGGTGGTCCGATCAGGGCTGGAAATCAGAGAAGTAGGTTACACTGCTAAAAACACCAACAAGAGTAAAGTAACCATGGTGTTAGGACCGAGGCGGGAGTAATGCACTGTTAATTCAGTCTCACTACTCCACAGGTCATAGCATATTAGTAAAGTTTCCCACCTACTGGAAAGTAGCCAAATTAAACACTCTATTCGTTCCCCAGAATAAAGCACAACAAACCAGGTTTCTTTAAACAACAACAAAATTAACCATTTATTAATAAACTTAGTCTTAAAAAATAAGATAACTCTATGTGAAAGGATTCTTTTCAAACTTCTTATTCTTCCTAACCCTCATACACACACACATACATTTTTTTAAAACGGTTAACCGGTTTTAAAAGGATGTTTTGGATTACAACTGTTTCTTAGGAATAATAAAATAACTGGGTTGTAACGTTCTGGTAGGATATTTCCAAGCGATGAAGTGTTTCAGAGTCGAATAATTGGATGCCACTCAAAATCTCTCCAGGTGAGGTTGATGAACAGTCTGTGATGGGTAGGCATTCACAGCACTTCGTCTACAGCAGGTGTCACATAGATCTTTCAGCAAAGGGTGTAGCAACAGATCTACTTGGCTTTTGAAATAGCAGTCTAGCAATAGAAGCTTTCTTGAGCTTTCAGGATCTCCCGAAACATAAGAGTCAACAGGAATCACTTCTGAGGCAGGGATTTTTCAGAGACTGGAGGCAATAGGAATCAGATACCTTTAAAAATGCAGGGCTTCCTCTTTGCAAAGCAGCCTTTCTCCACAGAGAGCAGCAACTCTTTTCCTGGGTTTTTTCCTCTCCCGGGGTCTTTTTCTCTGTCCATGCAGACGACAGCCACCACCTCAAATGTAGAATTGCTTTTTACAAGAGAGGCAAGCCTTCTTTTTCAGGGAGAGGTCTTTTTCTCTGGTCTGCAAAAAACAGATCCCAGCCAGTTTGTTCTGCCTCCTGCCTGTCCAGTTCACTGGTCTTTTAAAATGCAGAAATGAAACTGAAACTCTAACAATCAAGTCATGTGACCTGTCATTTCCCTTGCTGTTGTTTGGAACAGGTGTCTTGCAGTCTGTCTCACTCAGTTCAAGCACCAGGTTTCAGCATTCAATGTTCACAGAAAATCCTTTTTCTTAGTCTTTTAAAAACACACAGAATTCCAAGCTTTCAAATAAAAAAAACAAAACTCTTGTGACAGTGGCTAGAGCAGACTGGGAGAGAGGAAGCATATGCAGGGGACAAGAAGAGGATTTTTTTTTAAAAATATTGTATCATTTCATAATGGTTCATTTTTTAAAAAAAGTTTGACAATTTATTAAACAATGGAAGTGTAGGAGTCAGCAGAGAGCAGCAATCTCATAAAATAAGGAGCTGTAATCAAAGAAAAGCTTACCATATGACAAAAATATGGTCCATTTTAGAATTCTGAATAAAACAGCTCAAGGAGAGGTAGTAATTGTTTAAACTTTCAGCTTGCTTTCAGACCGTGTGAATGTTTATTAATTATTTATCTAATTTACACTAAAGAAACTTAATGGATAATGGGCGGCACAGTGGCGCAGTGGTTAGCACCGCAGCCTCACAGCTCCAGCGACCTGGGTTCAGTTCTGGGTACTGCCTGTGCAGAGTTTGCAAGTTCTCCCTGTGTCTGCGTGGGTTTCCGCCGGGTGCTCCGGTTTCCTCCCACCTCCAAAAGACTTGCATGTTGATAGGTAAATTGGCCATTGTAAATTGCCCCTAGTGTAGGTAAGTGGTAGGAGAATGGTGGGGATGTGGTAGAGAATATGGGATTAATGTAGGATTACTATAAATGGGTGGTTGTTGGTCAGCACAGACTCGGTGGGCCGAAGGGCCTGTTTCAGTTTTGTATCTCTTTTTAAAAAAAAAAATAATGTGTGCTGTGTCATTACACATAGCTTCATTGGATAACATTGTCCAGTTCACTTAACAAAGATCTTCTAACTCAACTTATTCACCTCTATTTCCATGCCAACATGGTCTGCCTGTTTCAACGTTTATGTTCCTAATTTAGCTGAATTTTCCCTTGACTTTCTGCTATTTATACACAATATCTGCAGAGTGATAGCGGTGGGTGGGGGGTGGTGCGGAAAGACTAGAAAAAGTTTTCATTTCAAAGGGAGTGGAAAAAACGATTCACTGTAGTAACTTGTGTCCAGAGACCCGATCAGATTCTGAAGGAAGGGGAAGAAGGGAAGAGAAAAGAAAGACTTGTTTACTTAGCACCTTTCATGCCCTTAGCACGTCCTAAAGACCTTGAAGTGTAGACATGCAGCAGTCAATTTGCACACAGCAAGTTCCCACAAACAGCAAAGTGATAATGACCACTTAATCTGTTTTAGTGATGTTGGTTGAAGGATAAATATTGGCCAAGTATACTCTGAATAATTTCCCTGCTCTTCTTTAAAATAGTGCTATGGGATCTTTTACGTTCACACGAGGGGATAGATAGGGCCTTGGTTTGACGTCTCATCCAAAAGACGGCACCTCTAACAGTGCAGCACTCCATCAGTACTGCACTGAGAACATCAGCCTAGGTTTGTGTGCTCAATCTCTGGAAAGCCCACTGTCAAATTTATCTTTAAAGTGTGTGGGGAAAAATGGAAGAATTTTATCATGAGTGAAAAAAATGTTACTAGGAAGATACTAAAAATAAAATAATAAAAATTGCAACCTATCCCTTTGTACTGTGAGGCTACAGGGAGGTTATTGGTTCCAGGCTGGGACTGCAAAGGCTCAAAGTTAGATGTGCTTCAGCTTTGGGACATTAGAGCTCCTGATACTCCATCTCGTGGTGTATGTGCAACAGCAGGCTCCACCTGACAGCGAGTAACTGCTCATTTAATGGGAAAGGCTGCGTTTGCTGACAGCGCAACCACTAGGTGGCGCAGTGCTGGCACATGCACAAATGCAGCCTCATCCGCTGAAACATCATTGTCTGCTACGTCTCAGGCAACTACCAATAATAAAGATGGCGCTGCTCAATTTGTCACAAAAAACAAATTCAATCTAAACTCCCTCAATGGCTGTGATCGCCACCTCCATCCCACCCGCAACAGTACCCTGCTTCCTCCTGCCATCGCGCTTCTATTCGCCGCTCCCTCCCGCACCTGTCTGCTCGCTGCTCGCTCCCCGCCTTGCCACTGCCTTCCCTCAGCCACTCGGTTCCACCTTCGCTGCTCCACCCCTTCAGCCGCTCGCTCGCTCCCCACCTTGCTGCTTCAGCCACTTGCTTCAGGCCTCGCCCCTTCCCTTCTCTTGGCCACTGACTGCTTGGCTGCCCGCTCCCTGCCTTGCCGCTCCGGCGGCTCATTTCCCGCGTTTCCCGCCCCCCGGCCCAACTGCTGCTGCTTCGAGTGGCGCGGCGGGGAGCGCACGGCCATGGTGAGGAAGCGGCGAGGGCACGAGTGAGTGGCTGAGGGAAGGCATCGGCGAGGTGGCGAGCGAGCGGCTGGGGGTGGGGGGAATGGGGAAGACATGGAGCGACGAGCGAGTAGTCAGGAGCGGGAAGTTGAAAGCAGTGATTGAAGCGGGGATGGCGTGAGGGAGCGGGGTACTGTTAGGGAGAATGGAGGCGGCGATCGCAGCTATTGATGGGTGAGGACGTCATTGCGTGGTGTCGTCACAGCACGTATACGCACATTCATACTGGCAAGCTGGCAAATGTTCACACGCGCTGATATTCGCGGTTGCCCTGGGCATGCTCTGCATTGTCAGGAGTCACTGTGAATGGGAAATGATATCGGTGTGCCACCTAGAGGCTTAACAGAAATGGTGGCAAACCTATACAATAGTATGTAGTTATAGATTTCTTTTTACATTCGATATTATATTGAAAACGATATGTCATACTCTAGACATCATAAATGCAAAACATTCTTGAAACATTGGGTGCTGTTCAGTTACAGCGTTAAACTTATGAGTAATTTCCAATCTGCAAAGTTCCTTGACAATAGACTTCTGGCTGACAGAGCTTCTGTTTACCTAACACCGAGACTTTGGAGCATTACAGGGAGACAGTTCAACTTTAACAGGATAAATATATTGCTTGTTGTATGTTTTAGCACTGCTGAATTTATAAAACTGTGCAGTGTCCAATTTATCGTGAGCGAAGCCATAGGGGAACTGCTCAGGTATCTGATATGCAATTGGTCAAACATAAGACTTCATTGAGTGTCGGAAGTATAAAAGGAAGCATATTTTGATGTAAAATAAGCTTAATGATACAACCCATTATTTCACTGCTGGGAGTACAAGCAATGTATGGCCTAGCAAGCCACTCAGTTCAAGGGCAATTAGGGATGGGCAATAAATGCTGGCCTAGCCAGCAACCCCCACATCCCATGAATGTATAAATAAAGGACAGTCCAGGTTAAACGTAGCTTCCTCTTGTCAGCCAAGTGTCACAGTGACACAACTAGGCATCAGCTAAGTACACTAACTAAACCTAGTCGTGGTCGGCTTTCCCTCGATTCAAGGATGGCATCCACTCAAGGTCACGAGTTTCTGCCATGGGTCTTCAGCTGACTGAACAGGCCGATTCTTGACGCGCAGATCTTTGGGCACAAGGGGCAGTACGTCCCACGAGGTAGTGGGATCCGGAGTGCAGGATTTGCTTCCTTTTCTTTCCTTCTCTGCCACAGCTCTGCCTCATCATTAAGATGTTCGGACTCAAAGAATGATGCAGCTTGATGGGCATGTAGTTGCCATTTTGAATGATTGGTAGCAAGCTCCTCTCGGTCATCAATGTCAATGCTGCTGCCCTTCAGAGAGTCTTTGGAGCGTTTTCTTTGTCCTCCCCTGGAACGCTGCCCATTTGAGAGTTGAGAAAACAGGACCTGGCAGGGTGACTGTTTGTTTTTGGCCATCCAGACACACTGTCCATCGAATTTGGTTTTGCAGGAGTTTTGCCTGAATGCTTGTGGAGCTGGCTTCAAGAAAGACACTAGCATTTGTTCGGTCCTCCCATTTGAATTTGGAGGATGTGGTGGAGGCATTGCTGATGGAATTTCTCTAGCGCTCTTATGTGTAGCTGATGCACAGTCCAGGTATCACAGCAGTACAGGAGCGTGGTGACAGCTGCTCTGTACACTAGGATTTTTGTTGACCTGCGGAGGTCTTTGTTGTCAAACACTCGCTGCCATAGTTTCTAGAAGGCTGAGATCGCGCAGCTGATCTAGTGTTGGATCACCATACCGCACTCCTGTACTAACCTAGTGGCAACGCTGCCTTAGACACATTGATATTACTGTGTAACAAGGTCATCTCAATATGTACAGATTTAATACTTTTCACCTCACAACAAGAAGATTTCAGGGAAAGGATCATGTTGTAAAAGGACCTATTTTCAAAACAGTGAATCTTAGAACGATACAACACAAAAGGACGACATTCATTGTGCCTGTGTTGGCTCTTTGAAACTCCTATCCAATTAGCCTCTTGGCCCTACTCCTTCCCCACAGTCCTGCACATTTTTTCTTTTCATGTATATATCCAATTCCTTTCTGACAGCTACTATCGAATATGCTTCAACCAGCCTTTCAGGCAGTGCGTTCCGACTCGCTCCGTAAAAACAATTTTCTTCTTCTCACCCGCACACCCACCAATCTTTTGCCAATCACCTTAAATCTGTGCCCTTGGGTTACTGACTCTTCCACCAGCGGAAACAGTTTCTCCCTATCCACCACATCAAGACCTATCTTAATTTTGAATACCTCTATTAAATCTCCCTTTAGCCTTCTCTGCTGTGAGAACAATCCCAGCATGAACAAACATACACGCTCTCAGCACAGAAATCCTGCTGTGAACTGCTGTACATGACGTGCGGTACAGCATTCAGCCTGATGCAACTTTTCTTATCTCTGTTTGTTCACTGAGCTGCTTAGAAAGTAAACAAACTGTAGCCAACCCTAGGAGCAGGTGCTGAGAACAGTTTGCACAGAACTAGCTCTTCCTGCCATTGAAATGGTTTAGGGAACAGTGCAACTGTAAAAA
Source organism: Heterodontus francisci (assembly GCF_036365525.1). Lineage (NCBI taxonomy): Eukaryota > Metazoa > Chordata > Chondrichthyes > Heterodontiformes > Heterodontidae > Heterodontus > Heterodontus francisci. The sequence continues at coordinate 67,402,715 of NC_090395.1, read as the reverse complement.
TATTGTTTTATATTGTAAAGCCCTGTGTTATAATACTACTGGGAGAGTGTGAAGAGCAACCTTGAGGTCTATTTGATTACCAGTGCAATGGGAGTCAGAATTGTAAAATCAGAGATGGGTGGTAGAAGTACTTCTGAGACAGTTGTTCTGAAGGCACAACATTTATCGAAAGCCTTATATAGATGAAGTTCTTTGAAAACAAACAATCTTAACCACAGTACTTCTGCATTTTTGCCAGTAACTTTAATGGTCTCGAACAACCTGTTCGTTCCCAGTCATTGAATCATGGTGCAAGTATGAATTGGAGATGACTAACTGTTCAGTAATCTTCCAATACATTCCAACACCCAGCACACTGTGAAACAACACAGCTTAACCCCGTGGGTTATCAGCTACGTGAAGGGCAGCCTTATCACAGACTCCCACTGCAGAAAGTTGGTGGGTGGGATTCAGAACAAGAGGACATCATTTTAACATTAAAACCAGGCCATTAGGAGAAAAATCACACTAAGGGCTGAATTTTACTAGCCCTCTGGTGTAACAGGTCGTGATGGGTGGGCCCAGAAAATTCTTCCGGGAAAGGCCTGCCACGACCCCGATACCGATAAGGCCCCACTGCATTTTACCGGTGGCGGCAAGGCCTCAGTGGGTCCCCCTGCTGCTGAGTAGTGGGACCTTCATTTAAATATTCAAATTATATTACAGTTAAAGAATAATTACTTACCTGGTAGTGACGGCCGTCCCACACCAATGTTCCAGCCACCGGCCAGAACTCCCACACCTTCGGAACTCCGTTCTGTGTTCTGAGGCATGACACTGGTGGGGAGGGGGAGGGAGTGGAATTTTCAGGTCGGGAGCCGGGGTGGAAGCGGGGACAACTCTTTGGATTGGTGGGGGGGGGGATGATGGGAAGAGTTGAGGGTCAAAGTTATTAAAGGTCGGGATCTGAATAAAAGTCTTTTTGGGGGGGGAATGAGCTATTAACGAATAGATTATTCTTTGGAGGTGTGGGTGAGGAGAGTCAAGATGTTATTTAATGTATAGCTTTAATTTTACATGTTGGTTTCCTTTAAAAATTCAAAATTCTTCTAAGGGCTTGAAGCCCTTTAAAAATGGCACTGCGCCTGCGCAGTAGCACCGGACGCTATTTCCTGGGATGGAGCAGCCGCCTCCTATATGTCATCAGGGGCAGTCGCTCCGCCCCCGCCAATTAAATGAGTCCCTGCGCGAAATATCGCAGGGGCTCAGCAACAGCCGCTCCGCGCAGGTAAGCCAGCGAGATCAGAGCATGCTGCCGCAACTTGTGACATGCTGATGAAGTTCAGCCCTGAGAGTGGAAATCCAGAAATCACAGTCCCAGAAAGCTGGGAAATTCTGAGCAGACGGAGGTGGATGTCGGAAGGAGCGGTGGAAAAGTAGAGGATGGGAGTGTTTTAAGAATTGAGAAAGTGGACTTGTGATGGAACAAGGGACACACTGACCTCCCTTATCTTCTCCACCCAGCCCCACCCATCCCATTGCAGTCTTGGCAGGTAAGGAGAGATGCTCTTGAGCCCATTCATCACACAGTAGATTAATGGCATTAATCGTTGTTTTCTCTTAGTGTGATCTGGTCTACACCTTCTTCCACCCATTTCCGAAGGATGAAAAGTCCCTAGTTGGAAACACTGCGCCGAAACCAACAGGTGTGTTTTTGTTTCCGTATCTCAGGAATGTGTTTGTACAGCTCGTGATTTGACTCTGGTATTTTTAACATTTCTCTCTAGCACATAAGAACGTAAGAAATAGGAGCAGGAGTAGGCCATACAGCCCCTCAAGCCTGCCCAGCCATTCAATAAGATCATGGCTGATCTATCCCAGGCCTCAACTCCTCTTTTGGGTAATCAGCCAAAGCCACATAGGTCAATGTACAGCGTGACTTAGCAAGCTGGTTCTCAGGTTGGCAGGAATAAACAGGTCATTTTCTGATTGGCAGGGGTTCCGCAGGATCAGTGCTTGGGCCCCAGCTATTCACAATCTATATCAATGATTTGGATGTGGGCACCAAAATTAATTTTTCCAAATTTGCTGAAAAACAAAACTAGGTGGGAATGTGAGTTGTGAGGGAAATGCAAAGAGGCTTCAGGGGGATTTAGACAGGTTAAGTGAATGGGCAAGAACATGGCAGATGAATATAATGTGGAAAAATGTGAAGTTATCCACTTTGTTAGAAAAAATAGAAATGCGGAGTATTTCAGTATTTCTTAAATGGCGAGCAATTGGGAAGTGTTGTTGTCCAAAGGGATCTGGCTGTCCTGAAAGCTAACATGCAGGTGCAGCAAGCAATAAGGAAGGCAAATGGTATGTTTGCCTTCATTGCAAGAGGATTTGAGTGCAGGAGTAAAGAAGTCTTGCAATTGTATAGAGCCTTGGTGAGACCACACCTGGAGTATTGTGTACAGTTTTAGTCTCCTTATTTAAAGAAGGATATATTTGCCGTAGATGGAGTTCAACGAAGATTCACCAGACTGATTCCTGGAATGGCAGGATTGTCCTATGAGGAGAGATTGAGGATACTGAACCTATATTCTCTTGAGTTTAGAAGAATGAGAGGTGATCTCATTAAAACATACAGAATTCTTACAGTGCTCAACAAGGTTGATGCAGGAAGGATGTTTTCCTAGGTTGGGGGTGTCTAGACTCTGACAGTCTCAGAATAAGGGGTAGGCCATTTAGGACTGAGATGAGGAGGAATTTCTTCACTCAGTGGGTGGTGAATCTCTGGATTTCTCTAACCCAGAGGGCTGTGGAGGCTCAGTCGTTGAGTATATTCAAGACAGAAATCAATAGATTTCTAGATACTAAAGATATCAAGGGATATGGGGATAGTGCAGAAAAATGTTGTTGAGGTAGAAAATCAGCCATGATCTAGCTGAATGGTGGAGCAGGCTCGAGGGGCCAAATGGCCTGCTCCTGCTCCTATTTTATATTCCTACATTCTCTAAAACTATGCCTTACAGAGCATGGGTAAGGGTTTGTGCCCATTATTACTATGCATTACATTTCTAACCTGTTAGAATGTAAATCTTGAGTATAGAGAGGCAGTTCCCCACAGGGGAAGGACAGATAATCCGAGTTACACCATGTAGGAACTATTGACATAGATAGAACTAGGAATGATATTTTGCTGGGAGAATTTTAGAAGTTAGGGTCCAAATTAAAATGCAAAACCTCAAAAGTAATCATCTCTGGCTTGTTACCTGAGTCATGTGCCAATTGGCATAGGGTCAAGCAGATTAGAGAATTAAATGGATAGCTGAAAGGGTGGTGTGGAAAGGTGGGGTTTTGATTCATGGGGCAGTGGCACCAGTACTCAGGAAAGAGGGAGTAATTCTGTGGGATGTGCTCCACTTAAACTGGACTGGAAACCGTGTCCTACCGAATCATATAACTAGGGCCGTGGAATGGGCTTCATTCAACCAGGGTTGGGGGGTGGTGGGGTGTGAAGGGAGGGTTCAGGTGAAGGTTGATTTATATATCCAAAGAGAAAAGTTGGAACAATAGAACCATGTAGCAATGTGGGTAAAGACAAGCAGAGGGACAGGAAGGGGCAGAGAGTTTAACGGTAATAGTACATCAGCGAATAAGATCCATGCAAAAAGTAGTAATAAAAAACAATTAAAGGCTCTTTATCTGAATGCACAAAACGTTTGCTATAAGAAATAGGAACTAGCGGCACAAATAGGGATAAATGGTTTAGATCTAATGGCTATTATCACACATGGTTACAAACTGACCAAGGTTGGGAAATAAATATTCCAGTGTACACAACATTTCAAAAGACAGACAAAATGGCAAAGGAGAAGGAGTAGCCCTGATAGTAAAGAATAAGATAAGAACAGTAATGAGAAAGAATCTTGGCTCAGAGGGTCAGGAAGTAGAATCCGTATGGGTAGAGATTAGGAATAGCAAGGGTCAGAAAACACTGGTGGGAGTAGTTTATAGGTCCTCTCCCTAAAAGTAGTTATACCGTTGGACACAGCATTAAGCAAGAAATTATTGGAGCTTGTAACAAAGGCAATGTAATAATTCTGCGGGACTTTAATCTTCACTTAGACTAGACAAATCCAATTGGCAAAGGTGGTGTGGAAGATGAGTTTGTAGAATGTTTTCATCACAGTTTCATGGAACAATACATTGTGAAACAAGCTAGGGATCAAGCTATTTAAGATCGAGTATTGTCCAATGAGGCAGGGTTAATTAGTAATCTCATAGTAAAAGATCCACTGGGAAAAAGTGATCACAATGCATTTGAATTCCATATTGAATTTGAAAGGACCTTCTCCAGTCTCGAGCATGAATCTTAATCTTGGGTATGAGAGGAGACCTGGCTAAGATTGGTTGATTGGGTAGCTAGACTAAAAGGTATGGCAGTAAATAAATAGTGGGAAACATTTTAAAGAAACAATTCAAAATGTTCAACAAAAGTACATTCCATTCAAAACAAAAGCTCAGCAAGAAAAATCCATCGTGGCTTACTAAGGAAGTTAAGAATAGTATTAGATTAAAAGAAGGGGCTTATAATGTTGCAAAGAATAGTAGTAAGCCTGAGGAATGGGAGTGTTTTAGAAACCAGCAAAGGGCCACCAAAAAGTTGATTTAAAAAGGGAAAAAATAGAATAAAAATAAACTAGCCAGGAATATAAAAACAGATTGTAAGAGCTTTTACAAGTATATAAAAAGGAGAGTTGCTAAAGTAACCATTGGTCCCTTAGAAGCAGAGACAGGAGAAGTTATCATAGTCATTGAACAAATATTTTGTGTTTGTCTTCACAGTAGAAGACACACGTTACATTCCAGAAATAGAGGATAACTTAGGGGCTAATAAGAGTGAGGGAGTTAGGGAATTGATATCAGCAGAGATAAATTACTGAAGAAACTTAAGGAACTAAAAGCTGACAAATCCCCAGGACCTGATGACCTACATCTTAGAGTTTGAAAAGTGGTAGTTGCAGCGATAGTGGATGTGCTGGTTATGATTTTCCAAAATTCCCTAGATTCTAGAGTGGTCCCAGTGGATTGGAAGTTAATAAATTTAACACTGCTATTCAAGAAAGGACCAAGAGAGAAAACAGGGAACTGCAGGCCAGTTAGCCTGACATTTAGTTGTCGTGGAAATGCTGGAATCTATTATTAAGGAAATCTTAACAATGCACTTAGAAATCATAGTATGATCAGATAAAATCAGCATGGTTTTACAAAAGGGAAATCATGTTTCACAAATATATTAGAGTTTTTTGAGGATGTAACTAATAGGGTAGATAAAGGGGAACCAGGAGATGTTGTATACCTGGATTTCCAAAAAGCATTCTTAAGGTGGCACACAAAATGTTATTGGCAAGGTTAGGGCTCATGGAGTTGGGGGTAATATATTAGCATGGAGAGAGGATTGGTTATCAGACAAAAAGGAAACAGTAGGGATAAACGGGCTTTTTTCACGTTGGCAGGCTGTAACTATTGGAGTGCCACAAGAATCGGTACTGAGATCTCCTCAGCTGTTTACTATCTATATTAATGACTTAGACGAAGAGACAGAGTAATGTATATAAGTTGGCTGATGATACAAAGCTGGGTTGGAACGCAAGCTGAGGAGAAATCAAAGAGGCTGCAAAAAGATACAGACAGGTTAAGTAAGTGGACAACAAGGTGGCAGACCACAATAGGGTATAATGTGGGAAAGTGCAAAGTTACTCACTTTGGTAGTAAGAATAGAAAAGCAGAATATTTTTGAAAAGGTGTGAAACTTGTAAATTTTGATGTCCAGAAGGGCTTGGGTGTACTCATATAAGGAACACAGCAAGTTAGAATGCAGGTACAGCAAGCAATTAGGAAGACATGTTGGCCTTTATTGAAAGGGGATTGAATTACAAGAATAAAGAAGGGTTGTGAATTTTGGAATTTTCTACCTCAGGGTAATGGATGCTCCATTGTTGAATATATTTAAGGCTGAGATAGACAGATGTTTGTTCTCTCAGGGAATCGAGAGATATAGGGAACGGGCGGGAAAGTGGAGTTGAAGCCCAAGATCAGCCATGATCATTATTGAATGGCAGAGCAGACTCGAGAGGCCATATGGTCTACTCCTGCTCCTATTTCTTATGTTCCCGGACCTGGATCAGAGTGACATTTTCTACAGAGACCTGGGTGGTACAATTACAATGTCAATTTGCACTCCACGGAGATATATTCATTTCATTCTTTTGCGATATCAATCACACCAAAGGCCAGAAGTCCTGTATGATTTCCAGTTCAAGAACTCTCATCATTTCTACTTTTGCCCAGGTCATCTTCCTTCTCGTAAACCACAAGTGTACATTCAATAATGAACGTTTCTCCTGATAGATAGTACTTTGGCATGGGTGGTATATTGTCTCCAAGTTTCTTAAGTGAAAATTGGAACATGACAGAGGTAGGGCCCAAGTAGCTGAAGGCACAGCCACCAACGGTGGAACGAACAAAATTGGGGATGCTAACGAGGCCAGAATTAGAGGAGGACAGAGATCTCAGAGGGTTGTGGAGCTGGAGGAGGTTAAAGAGATAGGGATATAAGGAAGGGAGGATAGGATGAGGATGGTCTGTGAAGACTCTTGCCCTTTCTGTGGGGCAGTGCCTGTCCTCTGCATCTCTGAGCTATGGTGCAGCGATTACAAACTCTGCCTTGGAGGCATGAGAGGTACAAAACCAGTCTGAGCCACTCCATCCTGCTGTGTATCATTCTCCTAATTGCCTCACTAACCTATCTGTTTATTCCAACTTAATTCACTGCTTCATTCTGGACCCTGACCCATTCCTCTTTATCTGAATACAAGCCTAGTCTATGCAACCTGTCATCATAACTTAACCCCCTTTTGGCCTGGTATCAATGCCATGTTTGTGCGCTGCCTTGGTTATTATTCAATGATATTCTTCTGCTTTCTTCAATCTCACCAATTTCTCAACAAACCCCAAACTGAAATATTAGTCACGCTTTCCCGTAACCTCACATTATAAAAGAATATTGCTCACTGATAAAACATTGTTCTATTTGTGAGTGCTTATGGGTGTTAAGAATGTGTTTTTCTTTCTGTATATAAACAAAGGCTGCAGTCCAGTGCCTGTGCTAATGAATTCAAACACAAAGTCAAAAACTTAAAAGGAGCAGGAGTAGACCATATGGCTCCTCGAACTTTATTGAACTAGGTGTTGCACGCTGTCATGACCAACATTGAGATTACATAGGTTGAAGAGGAATAGTCGGTTACAATTTCTTCCTTCCAGATGCCTCCATTCTTTCTTTCCCAACCCTTTGGTTATGATTTGTATCCCGTTTATGCTGTTCCTAGCTGCACTGACCCCCATAGGGGTTCCATAACCCCTTGGCCACTTTCAGTACCAGGCCTTTTTATGATATCCCTTGGCCTGCTAAACATGTTTGGGTTGGCAAAGCATAGAAAGAGAATGGAGTCTCATCTGCATTAAATAGCTCCTTCCACATTGGGAGTTGGACAGTCATTGGAAGTTCTGGGATGTTTGGGGACAGTTTATTCTGTATTCATACTCTCATCTTTCTATTATTTTTTAATCTTTCCAAAGACGTTCCTCCAACACCACCAATAGGGAAGGTTGGTGGAGAGGTGAAGCTGTCCATCTCGTACAAGAATGACAAGCTTTTTATCATGGTGATGCACATTCGAGGCCTAGTAAGTATCTCAGTGAGTACAAATTGCCTAATTATTGGGCAGGTGAAGGGACACTCCAGGTCATGGGGAGCAAGAACTCAACCACAGTCAGTCGTCTGAAACAATAAATAAAAACAGGTAAAAGTTAGAAAGCTAAAAAAGATAACACGAGGATCAGTTGATCTACTCAAAGTTTGGCGTTCTGCCGTTTGTTTGGATGCCCTTAGCTGGTCAGTATTTCAAGTCATTCCAAGTTGCTGAAAATCAGATCTATACTGGCCTGGATTTCATTTTCCACCAAGTGAACGGACTGCACCTGTGTTCTCCAGCCACCCCATGTGATTTGGAACAAACTGGTTCTGTATCACTTTTTTTAAACGTCTTTTAATGGTACTCATTACAAAGCGAATCTTTCACTGTTTCCTGGAGGTGTGTGAATCCAATACCAATTCCATACCCTCAGTTGAAGGATCTTTGTGGGTTGTACTGCTACATTTGCTTTAGAGTGGAGTCCATACTGATGCAGATTGGTGTCGTATTAGACATCCCTCCCTCTCAGTCAAAAAGATTTCGATCCGACTGCACTGAAGCTGACTGACATCATCTTTGTTCCTGCAGGTTTTACAGGATGGGACTGATCCAGATCCTTACGTCAAAATCTATTTACTGCCAGACCCTCAGAAAACAAGCAAGCGGAAGACTAAAGTGGCTCGAAAGACTTGTAACCCAACATATAATGAAATGGTAGGTTTGTTACGGATATTTCAGGACCAGATGCGGTGGGGGGGGAGGGGATTCTTGGGATGAGGCTACTTCCAGAATGCTGAAGGCCTAGTTTGTGCAAGACCTGTAGAGTTGAAACGAGAATGGGAGGTGTCTAGGTTTTGAAGAGTATTTCAAGTTCCATGGCACAATCCACTAAAGGAAATGCCATTCTTGTTTTGTTCCTGCTTTAAATAGTATTTTTTTTCTTTAATTTCATGATGATTCATTGAATTTGTGTTAAAACTGAAGCAATAAAATTAATCTTTTTTTTTCTAAAAAAAAAAGTGAGAATAAGATTGCCAGGATACTGATAGTACAGTGTGATATATACAATATTGTGTGGCTTTAGCATGCCCCCCCCACAGTGCTGTGACCACAATTTATAATCTTTGGTTTGTTACCATCTCTTCATAGAACCTTGTGGGTTAACTGTACATACCTTCTCCCTACTGACCAAGTTGGCACCCAGTTGCCTCATCAAAATAATTCTCCATTGAAAACACAGAGCCGAGATCTGAAAGATCAGTGTCACTAGACAACCTAGTCCTTATTTCTAGACGTTGTAGTGATGGACACTCATGTAGGCTGGTTAACTTGAAAAGGAATGCTGCCCTTGATGGAATGTGGCATCAGTGCTCCAGATGGGTCGGATGCAGATCGATGCCAAGCTTCCCATGTGATCCTTGCCTCAGCCTCGCTGTTATTGGGAAAGCACGAAGCGAAGGTCAGGTGTTTCCTCACAGAAAGGGCAGAAGCATTATCTGAGGCAGTGGCCTTTGGGAGGAGTGGGGGAGGGGGCGGGTGGCTTTAGGGGACGGTGCAATGGCCTGTCCATGTTGCACAGAGAGATGAAGAAAGTGGAAAATGCAAGGAAAATATCGCAGAAAAATAAAATTACTGCCTTTTTTGAATTACAATATGAGAGTTGTTTAAAAAAAAAAAATTTGATTCCTATTTGTTTTCCAGTTGATATATGATGGCATTCCTAAAGGAGATGTTCAGCAGCGTGTAATCCACTTGCGTGTGCTGAGTGAGGAAGCATTCCGGGAAAACATAATGCTCGGAGAGGTGTACATTAACCTCAAGGACTTCAGCCTAAACCAGAAAATTGTTGGCTGGTATCACCTGGGATCCACGACCCCACAAGGCACTTTGTTCTAAGTATTTAGTGTTGTCGCTAAAGGCTCTCTGTTGAACCTCAACTGAGGTGGGGGTGGGGAGGGAGAGAACAAATAACAAGGAATAACCAGTTGCATTTCCTTTGTTTCGTTTTTATTTGTGAACTGACTTGATGAAGAGGTTAAGATATTCAAACATTGTTTTTGAGCCTCTTCATTTTGGAACGTGTTGAAGAGACACCACCCTCAAACTCGAGGATTATTGGGCATGATGTTGCATGCGTCAAGAGATGCAAACAATTTGCTCCCAAGTTGTGTATTATTACACTATGAAAATGAAGGTAAATATTTGAACTGTTTATATGCTTTTAAACTGTGCTGTGGGCAGCCATGTCGTAATGAAGGACTGACTCCAATTTCTTTTTGCACTAAACACAAACAAGAGGAAGGAGAAATCCTCTAGGAATTGATCAAAGTCCATGCGTAGGACTGTAACACAACAGAGAGGAGATCATCGACATTCAGAACACAATCAACTCTCTCTCAAGTATTCTCACTACCCCAAGTCTCTCTCCTGTCCCCAGCTGAAAAGTGTATAGTTCATATCCTGGTGACTTTGGAGTGTGAATGAAGCCACGTAATGTAGGAGAAGCGATGTGTGGTCAAATTGCTTACTTTATGTTATGCAGCATCTAGGAACGTACGAGCAGGAGTAAACCATTCAGTAGCTTGAGCCTCGTTCCATCTAAATGACATCCAGACATGCAAAGGCTATTGGCGTAGTAGCTCTTCTTGGGCAAAAAGCACTAAACGGATGGAATTTCATCAATCATCTGTTATACGCCCGTCTGATAGTCCGTTCCGTTGCCTTCAGTGGAGCTGAATATCAGGTGGGCTGTATAACAGGCAACCCATACGATATCACAGGATGCATTTTTACCCCATTATCTCTAATTTATTTTAGACTGAGGATTGGAAGAGGATCGAGCAACTTCCATCAGAAAGTATCATGTTTGGTACAGCTCTGATCTCATCGATCCAGAAACGGTGGTTATCTTAACAAAACCATCAAATTGGCTGTGAGAGCTTGTACAGTTTTGTTACAAATGGTGCAGCTCAGAAAGTTATTAATATGCTTCCATAGCCACTGATGCCTGTGTCTAGTTCTTGCATTAAAAAGTTTAAGTAGAGCCACTCAGGTGGTCAGAAAGCTGAAGCTCTATAAAGGCCAAGAAGATCCTAGGTTCAGTCATGGTCTATGCTATGTTATTTGGCTTCAGCTGGAATAGCAATTGAGGCAGCATAATTGGCCTTGGCATCACTGGGCTAGAGATGAGGAAGGAGCAGGTTATTGCCTGAAGTTCTTGCTGATCTCTAGTGAATGACCCCTATTCCAAGGTAAGTGCATGTAACCTTTGGAGAAGATACCCATGGTCAAGAAGATTCATATGGTTTACATGGGTGAAGTATTAGAGGATGTCTTTCTCTCTGATCAGTAATGGGTCTTTTGATGAGGTTGTGTCAGGTCACTGTCATAATGAATTAATCAGAATAGACTTTCCACAATGGAATGAGCACCCATTTATGTTGACATAATTACTTTGGCCACTGGATTTCCACACTTGATTAGGTCCTGGGAGACTGATGTAGTCTTGATTGCAGCATGTGACCAGCAACTATACAGTCTTGAGTGTTGAGGTCTGTATGACATGGGGCTTCTGGTTTAAAATAATGACCTGGAAAGCCGTCTTTCCTAAGTAGAAGTCCATTAACAGACATATACTGTTCTTTGGGTCTTGTACTTTCCTCCTCTACCTCTTGGGATCACTACCTTGAAAGGGTACTTTCACCCTTACCAAACAAAAATCTATCCCTCTCTGTTTGAAATTTCCTTTTGACCCCCAGCTTCAACAGCTTTGGGTGGGGGTGGGGGTGGCGGTGGGCAGTAGAAAGAGAGTTCCAGATTTCCACTACCCTTTGTGTGCACAAAATCTGGTGTGTAACACTGGGCAAAGTAACTGCGGAACCAGATGCTACATTGTGTACAAGGCAAACTGTGATCTGATTGTCATTTTTTAGTGCCAGTTGTTATGTTTAGCTTCATTTAAAATGCAATTTACCACCAGCTGCTGTCACTTCACTGGCCATTTCACCACTTTTCTCCCTTCTTTAGTAATAGAGGGGAGTGCACCAGACTTTTAAGTGCCAACTACACATGATCTTTCTCCTTTAGAGCAGCTACCTTCTCCCACTCCATCTCACATTAATGGTAAAGGTTATTTAAATTGCTTAATGTTTAATTGATAAGAATCCTGCTGTAGTACTTGGCAGTGCCATACCTAGGGTAAGGGTTGCCTCTTTCTGCATTGTGGAATGTGCTGTTAGTGAGATAGATCCACTGTTAAACACAATATATGAATCTCCCATATAAAGACGAGGTTACACTTATTTGCCTGATCCTTCATTAAGGATTTAATTCCCAATTGAACGAAGCTGAGACTGTTGATATATCCCTGTCATTCCACGCAGGACAGTCCTAGATATTGAGCTTGGTTTTGTTTCTGTTAGGAAGGATATTCGAACCAGCTGCTCTCCTCACTCCCAAGTCACTTCCCACTACCTTTTTGCTGCACAGCTAAGGCAGAAGCTTTGTGAAATTCCCAAGCCTTGTTTCAGTTTACCTTTGTACATAAGAAAAAGCACCAGTCTCCTACTGAAATGTCCTTTTTATTAACCCTGGTGGAAGTTATACTGTAAGATTTGTTTGCAAATCTTTGTTGCCTGTAAGTAATTTACTTTTTTTTTGTTTGATACACAATGCTGTTGTTGAATATTTTAAAAAAGTTTAAAATATTGTGTACCTTGTCTTATTTTCGTTTTCCACTTATCCTGTTTAAGAAACGTTCACCTCTATTTCACTAGGTTACATACTGGAATATTATTCTGTACTTAAGCACAGACTGCTGCAAGGTCCCACAGGACCAAGTTGACAAAAAAAATCTGTATAAACAAAAAAAATTTGCATTTATATAGCACCATTAAAGTAGTTAAATGCCGGATTATCAAACAACCATGCCAAAGAAGGAGACAGTAAGACAGGTGACCAACATCTTAACCAAAGAGGTAGATTTTAAGGAGGAGACAGAAGAGGAGAATTGAATTCTACGGTTTATGGTCTAAGACAGCTGTAAGCATTTCCACCAATGATAGGAACATAGGAGCAGGAAGAGGCCATTCAGCCTATCGAGCCTGCCCTGCCATTCGAGATGATCATGGCTGATCATCTACTTCAATGCCTTTTCCCACACACTATCCCCATATCCCCTTATGTCATTGGTATTTAGAAATCTGTCAATCTCTGCTTTAAACATACACAATGACTGAGCTTCCACAGCCATCTGGGGTAGAGAATTCCAAAGATTCACAACCCTCTGAGTAAAGACATTTCTCCTCATCTCTGTCCTAAGTGGCTTCCCCCTTATTTTGAAATTGTGTCCCTTAGTTCTAGACTCCCCAACCAGGGGAAACATCTTAGCTACCTCTCTCCTGTCTATCCCTTTAAGTATTTTATAGGTTTCAATAAGATCACCTCTCATTCTTCAAAACTCTAGAGAATACAGGCTCTTCGTAGGACAGTCTGCCATCCCAGGAACAAGTTTGGTGAATCTTCGTTGCATTTCCTCTATGGCAATAATATCCTTCCTAAGGTAAGGGAACCAAAACTGCACACAGTAATCCAAGTGCGGTCTAACCAAGGTTCTGTACAATTGTAGAAAGACATCACTACTCCTGTACTCAAATCCTCTTGCGATGAAGTCTAACATACTATTCGCCTTCCTAATTGCTTGCTGTACCTGCTTGTTCGCTTTCAGTGACTTATTGACGAGGACACCTAGGTCCCTTTGTACGTCTACACTTTCTAATTGAATACCATTTAAGAAATACTCTGCCCATCTGTTCCTCCTACCAAAGTGGGATAACTTCACATTTTTCCACATTGTATTCCATCTGTCACGTTCTTGTCCATTCACCACATCTGTCCAAATCCCCTTAAAGCCGCTTTGCATCTTCCTCACAACACAAAATCCCACCTAGTCATCAGCGAACTTGGAAATACTACATTTGATCCCAACGTCCAAATCATTGGTATATGTTGTTAACAGCTGGGGCCCAAGCACTGATCCCTGCAATACCCCACTAGTCACAGCCTGCCAATGCAAGAATGACCCGTTTATTCCTATTCTCTGCTTTCTGCCTGTTAACCAATCCTTAATCCATGCCAGTATATTACCTTCTATCCCATGTGCTTTAATATTGCTAACCAATTTCCTGTGGGGGACTTTATCAAAAGCCTTCTGAAAATCCAAGTATACCACGTCCACCAACTCCCCTTTATCAATTCTGTTAGTAACATTCTCAAAAAACGCCAACAGGTTTGTCAAGCATGATTTCCCATTCATAAATCCATGTTGACTATGCCTAATCAGATCATTATTATCCAAGTGACCATTTATCACATCCTTTGGAATAGATTCTAGCCTTTTCCCAATGACTGATGTAAGGCTAACAGGTCTATAATTCCCTGTTTCCTCTCCCTCCCTTCTTAAATAGTGGGGTGTCATTTGCCACCTTCCAATCTGCAGGAACTGCTCCAGAATCTATAGAATTTTGGAAGATGATCACCAGTGCATCCACTATCTCCATAGCTACCTCTTTTAACACTCTGGGATGTGGAATATCAGGTCCTAGGGACTTATCAACCTTCAGCCCCATTAATTTCTCCAAAAAACCTTCTTATTAATACTAATTTCCTTCAATTCCACATTCCCTCTAACCCCTTGGATGTCTAATTCTGGGAGATTTCATGTATCCTCCTCAGTGAAGACAGATACAAAGTAATCATTTAGTTTCTCTGCCATTTCTCTATTTCCCATTATAAATTCTGACTCTGCCTGCAATGGACTCACATTTGTCTTAGCCAAATGTTTCCTTTTTACATACCTGTAGAAGCTTTTACAGTCCGTTTTTATATTTTTGTTAGCTTACATTCATATTCTGTTCTCTCTTTATCAGTTTCTTCGTTCTGCTTTGCTGTATTCTGGAATCCTCCCAATCCTCAGGTTTACTACTATTTCTGGCAATGTTATAGGCCTTTTCTTTTAATCTTATATAATCCTTAACTTCCTTTGTTTTCCATGGTTGACTGCCTTTACTTTTGCGGTTTTGTGCCTTGAAGGAATGTTTAGTTGCTGTAAACTGTGCAATATTTCTTTAAAGATTATCCATTGCCGATATCCTGTTTTACCTTTTAATGTATTTTCCCAATCTACCTCAGCCAATATACCCTTCATACCTTCATAATTTCCTTTGTTCAAATTTAACACGCTGGCTTTAGATTGAACTACCCCACTTAGACATAATGTAAAATTCTATCATATTATAGTCACTCATCCCTAAAGGTTCTTTTGCAACAAGATTATTAATTAGCCCTTTCTCATTACATAATACTAGTTCTAAAATGGCCTATTCTCTAGTCGGTTCCTCAACATACTGTTCTAGAAAACCATCTCTAACACACTCCAGAAACTCGTCCTTCACAGCATTAGTGCTCATTAGGTTTACCCAGTCTATATGCAGATTGAAATCACCCATGGTTACTGTATTACCCATGCCACTTGCTTCTCTAATCTCCTGATTAATACCATGCCCCACATTACCACTATTGTTTGGTGACCTATAAACAACTCCTACCAATGTTTGCTTTCCTTGTTGTTTCTTGGCTCCACCCAAACAGATTCCACATTTTGTTCTTACGATCTGAGATCCTCCCTTACTAATGAACTGATCCCATTCCTTATTATCAGCGCAACACCACCTTCTTTTCCTTTTTGCCTGTCCTTCCTAAATGTCAAATATCCTTGAATATTCAGTTACCAGTCTTGGTCACCCTGTAGCCACGTTTCCGTTCCTGCAATTAGATCATACCCATTTACCTCTATTTGGGCCTGTAAACCTTGTTATGAATGCTGCGTGCATTCAGGTAGAGTGCCCTTAACCTTGTCTTTGTGACATTCAGCATTCTAAGCCTAGTTGATGTTCACCTTTGGTTCGCCTGACTTCTAATGTCACTTGCTACTTTTCTACCTCCTGTTACCAGTTTTATTTCCTTCCAATTTGAGCTACCCCTCAGGTTCCCATCCCCCTGACAAGCTAGTTTAAACCCTCCCCAACAGCACTAGCAAATCTCCCTGCGAGGATATTAGTTCCAGTCCATCTTGTACATGTCCCACTGGTCCCAATGCCTCAGAAATCTGATGTCCTCCCTCCTACACCAATTCTCCAGCCACGTGTTCAATTAACTAATTCTTCTATTCCTATGCTCACTAGCACATGACACTGGGAGTAATCCTGAGATTACTGCTTTGGAGGTCCTGCTTTTTAATTTCCTTCCTAACTCCCTAAAATTTTCTTTCAGGACCTCATCCCTCTTCCTACCTATGTCATTCGTACCAATGTGGACCACGACCTCTGGCTGTTCACCTTCCTCTGGAAGGATGTCCTGCAGCCACTCTGTGACATCCTTGACCCTGGCACCAGGGTGGCAACGCACCATTCTGGAGTCACGGTTACTGCTGCAGGAACGCCTGTCTGATCCCTTGACTATCGAATCTCCTATCATTATTGCTCTTCCACTCTTCTTCCTCCCCTCCTGTGCAGCTGAGCCACCTGTGGTGCCACAAACTTTGTTCTGGCTGTACTCCCCTGAGGAACCATTGCTGTCACCACTATCCAAAATGGAAAACCGATTAGCAAGCAAGATAGACTCAGGGGACTCCTACACTGCCTGCATGGTTCTCTTACACTGCTTGGCGGTCACCCATTCCCTCCCTGCCTGCATGCTCCTAACCTGCGGTGTGACCATCTCCCTAAACAGGCTATCCATGTACTCCTCTGCCTCATGGATGCACAACAGTGCCTCCAGCCACCACTCAAGTTCTGAAACCCAGAGCTCAAGCTTCTGCAGCTGGTGACACTTCCTGCAGATGTGTTCGTCTAGGACATGTAGTGTGTCTATAACTTCCCACATGCTGCAGGACATGCATTCCACTTGCCCAAGCTGACCTGCCATACCGTAACTTTAAAATTTGAGGTAGCTGAAAACTATGCTGTGGGAATATTAGAAACATGGATAAACCCATAAGGTGGAAATAAATTTAACATTTTTAGAATACAGAAAATAAGTGGTGTAATCTTGCATGTTCGGGAGAATTAGGAGGTAAATGAAGTTGATACAGTGGGAAGGGGTAAACCATTCCTGTTGAAAATCTCTAATGCAAATGAATGAAAGCTAACACCAGGGCTTGGCTATACCATCAGATTAAGATACCAAGGACAGTTGGCTATATGAAGAGATAAGTATGCACAAGCAGAGGAATGTTATTTTAATGAGGACAAGTATAAATGGGGAACACTTCAGTGGTTCAGTCAGAGTTGGAAAATGTAATGCATGTTCGCTTGGTGATTCAGTGCACAGAGGAAGCCATGAGAAGTAATTGTCGTTTTGAACTGGTAAGACAATGCATGTAGTGTACAGGAAATGGAAGTTGTAGCACAGGCCACAGATTGATCAAGTTTGACAGGACTTGGGACCCAGTTGTACCAAAGACCTAGGAGCCACATTTCAAACTTCAAAACAGATGAGGGGAATATAGAAACAAAGGGATTGGAGGAAAGCAAAATACTGTAGCTGCTGCAACTCTGAAATAAAAACAGAAACTGCTGGAAATACTCAGCAGGTTTGGCAGCATTTGTGGGGCTAGAAACAGAGTTAACGTTTCAGGTGCATGAAGAAGATCTTTGTCAACGTTTCAGTGGAAGACGAATGAGAAACCTTTAAAAGAATAAGGCCGGCCGTGCAACTACACACCTATGTTTAACTAGTGTGACTAAATCAGCAAGCAAGTTACAAGACGAGAGAGCTCACTGGGTTAAATAGCTATAGAGGCAAAATATATGAGTAAAAAATATGGCTTTCCATACAAAAGTGCCAAAAGAAAGAAATTACAGAAAATTTCACAACCTCAAGGCATCACAAATTATTAACAGCCAATTAAATACTTTTGAAGTGTAGTCACCCCTGTAATGGAAGCAATGCAGCAGCTAATTTATTGCACGGCAAGCTTCCACAAACAGTAATGACATAATGATTCAATTGTGTATACTAGTGATGTTGGTTGAAGAATAAATACTGGCCAAGACACAAGGCAGTACTCCCCTGATGTACTTCAAAATAGTGTCATGTGATCTTTTACCTCCACCTGAGAAGGTAGACAGCCTCAATTTAACATCTCAGCCACCAAGATGGGACTGCCAACAGTGCAAAACTCCCTCGGTACTGCACAGGAGTGTCAGCCTAGATTAGTGTACTCAAGTCTTAGGAGACAATAAAAGGCATAATGAGACCAATAAAAAAACATATGTGACACAGGAAACGTATGAATAACTTTAAGAAGTGGGGCACAGGCAGATAGAATTGGAGGCATGACAGACTGGCAAAGCAGGGGAGGCTCCACTGGCCCAGAAATTTGGGCAATAGGTTTACACCAATGGGGAAGATCACCTCACCAACATTGTGCTCCTTTGTGAATTCCCACCCCAACTTAATCATCCTCACCACCCCAGTCCCCAGAAGTGCTGCACTCCTGACTCAGCAACTGGAAGCTATAGCTAAGGTCAGCAGTTATCAAACTCAACATTAAAACCAGAGAGTTACAAAGTGCCTCATAGAAAGATGCTGTTTCTTTGAACCTGCATTGAGCTTTATTGTGATAGTGTAGAAGACCAAAGACAGGACGTTATCTTTCTCTATAATGACCAAAACTGTACACAAGTCAGAGAATGCTTTGATCAAACTGTATGGTGTTCTGGTCATTGAGCACTGATCAGTGAAAAATGGGAGATATTGAAGCACTTGGATGCAGTGTGGAGAAGAACCAAAGAACTGATCTCTAGTGTTAGGTCTGAGTTGCGAGGAAAGATTTGGAGGAGGAGGAACGATTTTCAGCAACTAAAGATCGGGTCTTGTACTGCAACACTGGTTAGCCAACATTTTACGCAAGACGCCATCTTGTTAAAGGAGTTGAAGCCTGCCTTAGAAATGGCTGCCCAGAGGCTTGTTAAGGGGTAAATTGTCACTGATTGCTAGTGCTCATTATAGAGGCTGCAGGGCATTTTGGTAGCTAGTGCTTGTTCTGACATCCTCTCCTGACAGCGACAAGTTGATTGGAGTAAACATGGCATTGATGGGGATTTCAAGCACTACTTAAAAGGATACTCATTGTTTCATGTTGATTTGATGCTGAAACTGTAAAGAGGACCTCTGAAACACATTAGGAGACTTTTTGGGACACTTTGTCAAGACTTCACCACCACTCTATCGAAAGTTAGTCCGGACATTCTCTGAGAACTTCACGATAAAGAGTAGGGACTGTGCTGCTCTGCCTGATTGCACACCAGGAGAAAGGGAGTGCTTGGTTATCGGCATCTTGCTAGGGGTTCCCCTTAGTCTCCAGGAGGAAGGGGAAGAGGACATGAGACCAGACAAAGCACCACCAAATGCTATGGGAGAGAGGGACAGGAGGGTGATGTGGCATGCATACCCCTGCAAGTACAGGACATCCCTTTTCCTCTGAACCCCTTCCACCAGGACCTCCAGTGCCACGCCAAGAAGCTGTGCGCCCTCTCCCTTGGTCCCTGTGCCAGCCAGAGCACTCCACACTTCAGTGGAAGTAGGTATGAGGAGCTGACATACAGTGCTCCATGAGTATTCAGTCTCATGTGCCCTTCAGTACTATACCTGCAGATGTCTGGTTTAGCATCTCAAGGCAAATTCAAATTATGGTAATCAGCAATTAGGATCTATGTGCTAACTCTAATCAGTCAAGCAGATGTGTCTTATTAACGAAGCACTCATTTAGCACTTGTTTTCACTCTTTGGCCAAAATAGCCCCCTTGGACTTTTCAATCTGGGAAGGATGCATATAAGAGGTGATCTTGTGGCGGTGTGTACGATAGTAACTTGTCTGGAAAAGTTAATCCTGAGTACTACAATAAATTAAACAGGGTGGAGTAAGACAAGGAGACAAAGGTTTAAACTTGTAAAAGGTAACTTTAGGCATGAATTCAGCAAGTCCTTTTTCATGTTGAGTGGTGAAGATGAAAACTTTGGACTCATTTATGATACAGTTAGACAGGGGTAGTTTATTAAAATTGGCCAGATGGATTTCCATGTCTGTAAGGATCTTGTGACCTTGTGTGCAACCATTAACCTGCCCAACTCAAGTTAAGTTGTCCTGTAAAACTTGATAGACTGTTAGAATCACCACCATTTCTCAGTGCTCCTGTAAGGAGTGATTATGGAATAGCACAGAAGGACTTTGTCATAATATCAAAATGGCAGTGGATTTTGCAGCCTTGTGCAGTGAATTTCTGCCTTGCAAGATGACACCACTCCTTTGAGCAATGTTTTGTAAATTTCAGATGGAATTCCTGGTTTTCACCATTTAAAACTTGCATGCAACCATTTGCAGGGCCTGACCAAGGTAACTATCCACAGACCCAGGTTGGAGGTGGCCCGTGTGGGTGGGTGAACGAAGTCGCTGTGCTACCTGTCTCTCTTCTGCAGCCTTATCCGTGTTGTAGTGGTCCTGGGGATGGAGCACACGGTGTCGACCAGACCCTTGAGACTTTCTGCGACTGGCGGGCACCGCAGGGACTGGAGTGTCTAGTGGACACAGTTGGCAATGTTTAATTTTATATGTTTTGTTAAGTTTTGTTCTTCGCTGTTGTGCTGCTTCTAAACGGGGGCACTTTTGCTCTTTTTGTTTGATGTTGCTGGGGCAACCCATTGTCTCCTTATGGTTTTATTAAAGAAAACACATACAATTGAGTTTTCTGCTGTTAAAGCGATATCTTAACTGGTAACAGCAATGTTGTTTTCTAGATAGTGCTGCCATACAACAAAACAGTCAGACTTTAGCTGCTCACTGTAGGGAACAGAAACCAAAACTGCTGTGAGTGCACAGAAAGTTGGTGAGCATTTGAAAGTGAAAGATAGGTTAACGCTTTGCACGGTCTTTGAGAGAATGTATTTCTTATGAAGGCTCTTGCACCAGAAAACTTTTTTTTCCTTTTAGATGTGGAATAGGCTGCCATTAATTTCCATCATTTTAAGTTTTTATCTCTACCCCTTCTGTTACTACCGCATGATGTGCATAGCAACGTAGGAATATTCAGAACAGGTATTCTGCCATTCAGCCCCTCGAGCCTGTTCTGCCATTCAAATAAAACATGGCGGATCTGCACCTCTACTTCATTTACCCAACTTTGTTGCATATTCCCAACAAAAATCTGTCAGTTTTGAAAGCTCCAATTGTCCCTCAGCAACCATAGCCTTTTGTGGGAGAAAATATCAGGTCCTACTACATTGTCAAATACAAACACACTCCTCTGAGCGCAGTATCTGACATTCCTAGTCTAGTATTTTCACCATCCATTAATTCTTCCATTCAGAATCTGCTTTCTGGGTGAAGGAGCTCTCCAAAAATTTGGAACAGTTACTGCAAGTGTCCAACAAAGCAATTTTTGTAAAAACTCCAGATAATCTTTTTTTCTTTACTTTTACATTCTGCCCTCTGAGTCGGAAGGTTGTGCATTCAAGTCCCACTCCAGGACCTAGGTGCAACAATCCAGGCTGACGCTCGAGTGCAGCACTAAGGGAGTTGGAGATGAGCTGTTAAATCAAGATCCTGCCTGCACTTTCAGGTGGACGTAAAAGATCCCATGGCACTATTTTGAAGAACAGGTGAGTTATCCCTGGTGTTGTGGCCAATATTTATCCCTCAATCAACATTACAAAAACAGATGACCTGGTTATTATCACATGGCTGTTTGTGTGAACTTGCTGTGTGAAAATGACTGCTGCGTTTCCTGCATCACAACAGTGACTGGCCTCCCTGAGAGCAGGACAGAGAGAATGTTTTAAGGACTCATTGAAAAGGGGGACAAATTGACATCGGTGCATGGGAGGAACTTGTCACAAACAATAGCATGTGGCAGCGCCTCATCCAACAAGCTGCCACACAACCGGAAACTGACCACATAAACTCTGCTGCGGAGAAGTGACGAAAGTGGAAGGAGAGCAGAACCCTAGTTTGAGAACCCGCCTCCCCGACCCCCGCGCACTCCCCCCCCCCCACCCCCCTTCCTCAGGGCAACTCCCGTCCTTTCTGTCCAAAGATCTGCTGCTCCAGGATTGGCCTGTTGGATCACCAGAGGACGCACAAACCATGAATGCTCGGCTGATGTCATCCTCGCGTCGAGTGACTGACGATAACAATAACAGTGACTAAGCTTCAAAAGTAATTAATTGGTTAGAAAGCCCTTTGGGATGTCCATTCGTCAATAGCATTAAATAAATGCAAGTTTTTTTTCTTTATATTGCATCCAATGACTATTCTTAACGAAAGGCGGCACAGCGGTTAGCACCGCGGCCTCACAGCTCCAGCGACCTGGGTTCAGTTCTGGGTACAGCCTGTGTGGAGCTTGCAAGTTCTCCCTGTGACCGGGTGGGTTTCCGCCGGGTGCTCCGGTTTCCTCCCACAGCCAAAGACTTGCAGGTTGATAGGTAAATTGGCCATTGTAAATTGCCCCTAGTGTAGGTAGGTGGTAGGAGAATGGTGGGGATGTTGTAGGGAATATGGGATTAATGTAGGATTAGTATAAATGGGTGGTTGTTGGTCAGCACAGACTCTGTGGGCTGAAGGGCCTGTTTCAGTGCTGTATCTCTAAATAAAATAAACATTCCTGCTGCATTGCAGTAATCAATAATTAAATAAGCCAGACATTTTTTCATTGTACTTACGTCTCAATAAAGTTTTCAGAAACTCAAGAAGCATCAGTAGTATGTAATAGAGACATAATGACCTGAATGACCTGTTTCTTTGCTGTAAGATGCAATCATTTTCATGATAAAATGTTGGAAACTGGAGATTGAAGGTGAAATCTGTGAGAAAAGAAAAATACTGCGGATGCTGGAAATCTGAAATAAAAACAGAAAGTGTTGGAAATACTCAGCAGGTCTGGCAGCATCTGTGGAGAGAGAAGCAGAGTTAACGTTTTAGGTCAGTGACCTTTCATCAGATTTTTTTCCAGTTCTGATGAAAGGTCACTGACCTGAAACATTAACTCTGCTTCTCTCTCCACAGATGCTGCCAGACCTGCTGAGTTTTTCCAGCACTTCCTGTTTCTATTTGGGGGAAAAGAGTTAAATGAACCTTTTATCAGTTTTTTATAGACACTTTGTGAAATTTTATCATTGTGTTACTTCTGTGTGGCATTGTCAAGATGGAGATGAAGCATGGATCTTCTTTATCCTTAAATATAAAGGGTTTGCTAAACACTTTTGTTAATGAAGACATTTCTCCTTTAAATGGATACTTGTTTGGAGCCTGACACATTCCCTTTAAGCTAAATAAAAATAGACAATGCTAGAGATACTCAGCATGTCTGGCAGTGTCTGTGGACAGAGAAACATGTTGATGGCTTTCATCAAAACTGGAAAAAAGTTCCCTTTAAGGTTTACATGTCTCAAGTTCAATAAACCTATCATAAATTCATGAAAGCACAGTCAGTATGTTTACAGACCAGGCAATCCCTTTTAAAACATTTATCAAGGTGCAGGGAAATGATGTAGCTTGCACTTTGCACTCATTGTCATTTTACAAAAGTAAGATTATACAGATTAACTCTTTGTTAACTCATTTGCAACGCTCCAAAGTCATACATAGCATAGGACAGCTGTAAAGTAAGTCTACCTCCGTAGTGTTCTCAAAAACCTTCTCCCCTGCAATGCTCCCCACCATTTAAAAATTTCAGTCTAACATTTTCGTTTAGGTAGCTTAACTGCTTCTGTGTAAGACCAAATGTTTTGTGAAGTTCTCCGCTGTGGTCTTGTGTCAGTTTTGAACTGGGGATTCTGCTTGGTTGTGATAGCCCATTCTCATTGCTGCTGATACTTGCTGTCAAGGCAAATACATGAATAAAAGGCAAACACATTAATATTTTGGGCCAAAAGTCAGACAGTGACTGACATTTGCAAAAGCAGACACCAGCGCACCCTCGGGAGAGGAGAGTTGGCAGTGGGAGGGTTCCCAACCCTCCAGGATTGCCCTGGAATCTCCAGGAATTGAAGATTAATTGCATAAAATTCTTTCTTTTCTTTTGGGCCTCCTTATCTCGAGAGACAATGGATACGCGCCTGGAGGTGGTCAGTGGTTTGTGAAGCAGCGCCTGGAGTGGCTATAAAGGCCAATTCTGGAGTGACAGGCTCTTCCACAGGTGCTGCAGAGAAATTTGTTTGTTGGGGCTGTTGCACAGTTGGCTCTCCCCTTGCGCCTCTGTCTTTTTTCCTGCCAACTACTAAGTCTCTTCGACTCGCATAAAATATAAACAGAAAATTCTGGAAATAGCAGGTCGGGAAGGATTTATGTTACAGAGTTGCAGCATTCATAGTATTTTACTTTTTGTATTAATCTCCTCGGCACTGCAACAAAGAACTGTGGAGAGAGAAGCAGAGTTAATGTTTCAGGTCAGTGACCCTTCTTCAGAACTAGCAAATATTAGAAATGTAAAAGGTTATAAGCAAGTAAAGCGGGGGTGGGGCAAGAGATAATGAAGGAGAAGGTGTAAATAGGACAAGGTCACAGAATAGCTGACCAGAAGGTCGTGGAGCAAAGGCAAACAATATGTTAATGGTGCGTTGAAAGACAAAGCATTAGTGCAGATAGGGTGTTAATGGACTGAAAATTGAACAGCCACAAGTACCAACATGAAAAAAAAGTGGGTAAGCAAACTGAACAAACTTTTGTTTCATCTTTTCTTTCTTTACTTGTCCTACTACCATCTCCTTTGTCTTGTACTATCATCCCTTTCGTCATTTAACTTATCCTGCCTTCCACCCTATCACAGATCTTTCGTTTTGTTCTACCCTCACTTCCCTTTGCATTTGCCTACAAGGTTATATCTCTAACTTTTCCCTATCCTGATGAAAAGACCTGAAACATTAACTCTTGTTTCTCCCTCCATAGACAGTGAGCATTGCAAGCAATGTCTTTCGCCACTGCGTTAATGCTTCCTTGCGGAGTTGCCTTGCAGGTCCCCGTTGAGGCCATCATCCTAGCTAGGTGGCAGCAGCGGGCGGGGCGTGCCCGACACTCCTCGGCGTCTGACGAAATCGCAGTCGCCCGCCAACTGCCCATCAGTCCGCCTCGGGAGATGGCGGAGAGTAGGTGTGAGGATTGTTGCTGGGGGATGATGTATGGCGGGTGTTTGACTTCACAGCGGCATCACCACCATTACCATCATCATCACCGTCACCATCATCACCACCTTTGCCTCCGCCATCTCCCGCTGTTCGGTTCACAGATTGGGCGCGGAAGCCTGTTTATCCACAAAATGGCGGCGGGGCCCGTGTGAGGACGACGATGAACAATTAAGGAATAATTGATAGCGAAAGGCGGTCAGTCAATTCTGTGTGGGGTTTTTTTTCGTCATTATTTTTGTTTTTAATTTTCCAATGAATTGCGATCCTCTCCCTCACGGTCGAGCCCCCGCGGCCGCCGGTTCCTGCAGTGACGGCGGCCCGGGAGAAGGCCGTATCCGGCCCGCTCTCGACCAGAGTCCGTGGATGAGACTATTATACTTTTTTTACAAGCCCGCCATGGTTCTTTTCCACCGATGGGAGGGGGAGCCCAGTCAGACCCGCGGGCCGAGCCTCCTCGAGCCGGTCCTGGATAAAATGCGAGGCGGCTCGGACTGGAGGAGCGAGGAGGAGGCCGAGCCCCCGCTCGGGGGTCTCTGGGCCACTGTCTGGCACTGGGTGGGCGCTGCCCAGCAGCAACAGGAGGCTCCGGGCCTCTTCTCTCCGGAGGACCTGCCGCGTCCTCTGCTCGACTTCCAAAGCCCCGAGGCCTCCCCGCGGCCACAGCTCCCAGCATCAGGCTTCCCGGGTCTGCTGGGGAAAATGTGTGGGAGAGTCTACCCGGGGCCCCTGGAAGCACCCAGCAGCCAACCAGGCCTGTTACACCCCCCAAACCTGCAGAGGCTGAGCTTGGATCTGAATCAGTGGAGTTCTGACTATCCAGCACCTTCTGTGCAGCAGCTGGTAGCCTCAGGAAAGTGTGACTTCAGCATTCAGGCAAATCTACCAGGGCTGCCCCTTTCTGCCACTGAGAGAATGGAGAAGCCCATAGAATTTTCCCATTGCTATGGAAAGGTGGACATTATCACCCCGGATCTGGACAATGGTTATTCCAGCTTGGAAGAGGAGCATGCTGGCTCTCAACAGCAATACATTGGATATCCGGACAACGGGCTGCCTCCTGAGCTTGAACCCGACATAGACATCTGCTCTGAAGGTAATGACCTGAAGGACAACACGGGTACTTGTGTAGAAAATGAAGCAGTTTTGCTGCACCTTTCTGTTGACTCGACCATGCCCAAACCTGATTATTTGGATATTGAGGATAGGATTATATCCTTGGGAGACAATGTGTGGGGTAGCGATGAGACTGACAGTGATGAATCTGAGGGTGATGCAGAGGAAGAGGAAAACTACTATCCCTTGTCCAGACCTCACTGCTCCAATAAAACAATAGCTTATATTTTAGGAAGCAACTCCAGTAGTGATGAAGATGATGAAGACAGTGAGAAGGACGAGGATAGCGACTGGGACGATGATGGATTTGACAGTGATGGCAGTTCTGAACTTTCAGACACTGAGGAAGAACTATTGAGTTCTTTGGCAGGGACCTCTGATCCCTATAACCTTATGAATTTTCAAGCCTGTATTAAAACACAGCAACAAGTGGAAACCAGAACTGCATTTGAGTCCAGTTGTCCCCAGCAACCCGTGTTGTGCACCCTTGTGCTAGAAGACGATTCGGACAGACTAGACAGTGGATTTTCTGACGAACTTCAAGGTGAACTACAGCAAACATTCGCCCAGTTGGCATTAGAAAAAAAACACTCCAAAAAGGTAATTGGTTTTGATTTCCATATGTCAAATAGCAATGTAAATTGAGGATTTAAGGTAATGTGATGAAGTAAAAGTTTTCGAATAATGGTATCCAATTCTATGAATTTAAAACCCGAAATTTCTGCATTGGCCACATTCTTTGAACATTGTGTGAATCTCTTAACACGGTAGTCTGGTAGAAGCAGTTGAACTGGCTTTTGGGTATTGGTAATGGATGCTGCACAGATTAATATATATGTTTCACTATTTCAGTGTATTTGTGCAAATTTGTTTCTACAGAAAATTAGATTACGTACTTGTGCTGGAATGTTTCTAGCTAACACATGATACTCTGAAATTTATTCAGTGTGATTTATGTCATTCCAGAAATTTGAAGCAATATATTTAAGTTGGAAGTATATGTTTTAGAAATATCTTGATGAAAATGTTTTCTACAGAACTTTTATGGTATGATGTGCATTTGATTTAACAAGATGTGTGGGACCCCTGGTGGTTTGGTGGGTGGGTTAACCACATGGCAAGTAATATGCTGTCCAGTCAGAAGTGTGATCCCTGGTTTAGCTGTGTTAGATGAAGCACTGCAGTTGGCCTCTGCATCCCTGGTAAGAGTGAAGAATCTGCCAGGTTTCTTGCTGGATATCGCCAGCTGTGCTGGAAAGCTTAGAGGCAGCTGGGTGTTAGGATTGAGCCTGGTATCGCACGTGCTGCAGTTTTGAGTTTGCATGATGTCTCTCTGCTTCTGAACGTATCCTTGAGACTGTATCTCTGCCTGATTGCCCACTAGCTGAGAGAAAATTGGGTGGGGTAGGCC
The DNA here is from genome assembly GCF_036365525.1 of Heterodontus francisci. Classification (NCBI taxonomy): domain Eukaryota; kingdom Metazoa; phylum Chordata; class Chondrichthyes; order Heterodontiformes; family Heterodontidae; genus Heterodontus; species Heterodontus francisci. The sequence goes on along the minus strand of NC_090395.1, from coordinate 67,375,229 downwards.
TGAAGGGGGAAGAGATAGCAATGCATGTACTGCTGTTGGGAGAGATCTGCAGAAAATACTTTTGGACTGCCTTTATGCTTAATGTTTTCCTTCATTGCACTTGCGTTAATGCAGAAGACGCACCTCTTTTAAAGAAATGTGGCATTTAGCATTTTCTTATTGCTACAACAATGTTTATGCACTGTGACATTCTATGGGTGACCTCTAATGCATTCGAAAGAGATGGTGCAGACTTGAGCTAAGAGGCCACCTTTTGTTCTGTCATTGTGATTCTTGGTTGTGAAGATCATGGATTTAGTAGGTGTGAAGAAACCATGATGACATACTGCCTTGCATCATCTAGACAGTAGATTTTACAGCTAGGGAGTGGCTGTGGTGGAGGGAGTTTCGGCTGGTCAATGAGGTGCTGATCAAGCAGACCGCTTTGACCTGATGTCGAATAGAAAGTATATCTTGGGAGTCACGAATACCCACCGTCTGACCTGCTAGAATTGCTATGGAACGTTATGTGGCTTACCCAGTTGAATTTCTCATCAGCGATGACCCCTGTGTTTTTGGCGGGTGCGGGGGGAAATGCTTTGGTAGTGTGGGGTGGCTTCATTGATGGTAATGTCATTGAATGTCAAGGGCACGTGATTAGACTCTCAGAGATGTTCATTACCTGGCATTTGTGTGGCATGAGTTTTGCTTGCCACTTGTGGGATCATGGCAGAGGTGAGAGAATTAAAACAATTTATTTCCTATGTTCTTTACTATTTGGCTTTTCTTCATGGAATTAAATAATAAACAGATAATAAAAATGGACTAAGAAAATAGGTAAGCTCTTTGTGCACACACAGCAGAAACACAAGTGTACCTTTGGAAATTCTAGTAACTGCCTTGAATTTTGACTTTCAGCCAACTTTTAAAAATTCATTCTTGGGGTGTGGGCATCAGTGGTAAAGCTGGCATTTTACTGTCTGTTCTAGTGCAATACTAAATCTGCAAGGACATTGTTCTCATCTGTGTTAACTTGGCGATGTCTGACTCCTGTTAAGTAATCACCATTGCAGTAGTCTTTGTGTAAGCAATGCTATGAATCAGAAATTGGGTAACGGATTGCTAAGCCATGTGTGGAAAGTTTTGTAAAGTCTACAGAAGGAAATTTTCCATTAATAATAGGTGATTTTACACTATTGTTGAGACAATATCTAGCTTTAATGCTTGAGATAATCTTTTTGGGGGGTTTTGTCCAGGTTGATCCTATACGGTTGAAATTGAAGCACGATTTTGACAAGACTCGTTATCAGTAATAAACTTTTCAAGAAGTTGAGACAAAGTCCAGAGCGAGCATTAGCTGCTGATCTATATTAAAAAGCAATACATTCTTCTCCATACTTCCCTTAATCATTAATCAACTTTAGAAAGGATTACTTGGTGAGTCAGTAGGGGTAGATAAAAGTTCTCACGCTCTTGTGAACTCCAAATTTCAAAGAGTTTTGGAACAATTTTGATTTGACTTCCTGCCACATGATACTTATTGCATATCTAACCTTTTATGGAGTCAAAATTCATTCTGTTCTGGGCTTGACACTGGTCAGTTTTTAATGTGGCTCACTTTTCTGCATGTAAAATTTATTCCACTGCACTCACTCCATACCTCCTTTAGGGAATGGCTTGTTGGCTGTAATTTGCTTACAGCCTAAAATGTATCTGAACATTTTGTACAGTAGCTTCCCAGCATTTAGGGTGTGGGTTTAGTTCCTGATTCGTGTCTTTCTTGCAGCTGATTTGCATCAAGTTCATCTAGTGCTGCTGGGTTGGGTGTTGCTCCCATAATGGAGAGCAGGGTGTGTGTTTTAACCTGAAAAAATTCAATACTGTAGACCTGTTGAATCAGTGCAGTGATTGTGCAGTGTTTTGTTTTTGAAGCATTCTGTCTTCATTGACTTTCCACTTTTTATAAGCTTGAGTATAATTCTTTATGGATTATATTTTACATCATACTTCAAAATTTTGCCTCCTGTAGCATTGCTTTTATAATTGGAAAATATGAAGTCAACACGGGCACTGACAGATACTGATTTCACAAAAAGATTTCATAATAAAAGATTGGATTTTGGCTTGACTTCCCCTCTCTCTCCCTTCTCCTCCCCACCCTATGCAGATCTAAAGAAAGCAGGAGTGGAATCATGTTGATTTGGATCCCATTTGAGAATCTTATTTACATTCTTTCCAAATTTAGAATGTTTGTCAAGGTTGTTATAATGGGATGACTTATAATGTGATCATCAGAAACCTCAACATCATGCAATTCCCTGTAATATAGTGACTGCAATTCGAAACTGTAACTAGTCAGGATTCCAGGAAACTGGTTTGTGTTTTTTGGTAGTTTGAGCTTTTGTCACACTGCTGTTAAATTAGAAACACGTCATAACTTGGTGTGCAACTGTAACTAGTCAGGATTCCAGGAAACTGGTTTGTGTTTCTTGGTAGTTTGAGCTTTTGTCACACTGCTGTTAAATTAGAAACATGTCGTAACTTGGTGTGCATCCCACCTGTTTTAAAAGATGCTCCTATTTGAGGCCCTTTCACAGGACCTCTAGCTTTTGCTATTTTTCTTTCATGGTTGCAGAATATGAAATGCATATCATAGACCAACTGTGAAAAATGCTTGGCACCTGAAGAGTATTGAAGTGTGTGGTGCTTTCATTCCATAAACGCTCCATGTAACAGTAATAGTGTGACTTAGTTATTCAATTAATAAGAATGAAATGAAGTGTGAATAACTAGAATCTGCAGGGGGTTTCAGACCAGTTTGAGAATGTGAAGTTCCATGTTTTGATAGTTACCCTGTAGAACTTACAATTGCCTGAATTGGATGATCTGAATTAGTTACAGAAATTGTAGTTGCCTGTTAAGACACCGCCAATTGCATGTTGGTACTGACAACTCCATGGTGACTTCTGGGTACACAAATCTTGTGAATTTTTTTCTAATCTTTGAAGGTTTCCCACTGTTCATTTACCACCATACCATTTAGTTTATTTACCTAATTTATCTTGGCCAGTTCTCCCCTCATACCTACATAATTGGTTTTGTTTGAGTTTAGGGTTCATGTTTGTGATTGGAGTATGCCATTCTTAAACTGAAGGTGGAATTCAGTGATATTATGATCACTATTTCCCAGTGGGTCTTTACTATGACATTACCAATAAACCCTGCTTCATTACACAATGCTAGATTCAAGATGGCTTTATCCCTAGTCGGTTCTGCAACGTATTGCTCCAAGAAACAGTCCCCAAAACCATTCTACAAACTCATCACCTAGACCACTCTTGCTAATTTCATTGTCCAGTCTATACGAAGATTAACATCCCTCACAATTATTACATTGCCTTTGTTACAAGCTCCAATAATTTCTTGTTTTAATGCTCTGTCCAGCAGTATAACTACTGTCAGGGGACCTATAAACTACTCCCAGCAGTGTTTTCTGATTCTTGCTATTCCTAATTTCCACCCACACTGATTTCTACTTCATGATCTTCTGATGCCAGATCCTTTCTCACTAATTATATAATTATACCATTATATAATTCTTTACTATTAAGGCTACCTCTCTTCCTTTGCTATTCTGTCTGTCTTTCCGAAATATTGTGTACCCTGGAATATTTATTTCCCAACCTTGATCACTGTGTCATGTCTCTGTAATGGCGATTAAATCTAAATCATGTACCTCTATTTGTGTCACTAGTTCATCTATCTTATTGCAGATGCTTTTTGCATTCAGGAAAAGAACCTTAAATTTCACTTTTTACTTCTGTTCCCTGCAATGAACTTAATTGCTCAAGTACAATTTTAGTTAATCTCTGTCCCTTCCTGTCCCATTCTCCTTGTCTTTACCCACAACTCTATACTGTTGGATGACTCGACCTTTCTCTTTGGATTTCTAAGTCTCCTTTCACCTGAACTCTCTTCCACCGTCGCCCCCCCCGGCCCGGTTAGATCACAATCCCTAGCCTTATATGCTCTGTCCCTTCCTGCCCCAATCTGGTTATCATTACCCTTATTGCTATCTTGTTCTCATGCCTTCTCTTCTCTCTTTAATTTATCACATCTTCCATCACTTGATCCCTCGCCCTCACTATTTAGTTTAAAGCCCTCTCTGCCACCCTCGTTATACGACTCGCCAGAACACTGGTCCCAGCGGTACAGCTCCCACTTTCCCCGGTACTGGTGCCAGTGCCCCATGAATCGAAACCCATTTCATTATAGCCTTGGTCCAAACGTGGATAAAAGAGCTGAACTCCAGAATTGAGGTGAAAGTGACTGCCCTTGACATCGAGGCAGTATTTGACTAACCATTTGACCAAGTAGCTGAAAATGATTGGGCCTAGGACGGTACCCTAAGGAGCTTCTGCAGCAGTATTCTGGGGATGAGATGATTGGCCTCCAACAACCACAACCATCTTCCTTTATGCTAGGTATGAGTCCAACCAGTCCATGTTTTCCCCCTGATTTCCATTGACTTCAATTTTACTAGGGTTCCTTGATGTCACTCTCAGTCACAGCTACCTTGATGTCAAAGACAGTCACTTTCATCTCACCTCTGGAATTCTCTTTTGTCCATGTTTGGGTGAAGGCTGTAATGAGGTCTGGAACTGAGTGCCCCAGCAGAACCCAAGCTGTGCACCGTGTATGCAGATGTTATTGCTGAGTAAGTGCTGCTTGATAGTGCTGTCAGTGACTCTTTCTGTCACTTTGCTGATTGAGAGTAGACTGATGGGGTGGTAATTGGATTTTGTGGACAGGGCATACCTGGGCAATCTTCTACATTGTCAGATAGGTGCCTGTGTTGTAGCTGTATTGGAATAGCTTGGCTACTAGGGGTGCAACTAGTTCTGGAGCACAGGTCCTCAGTACTACAGCTGGGATGTTGTCAGTGCCTTCAGCTGTTTCTTGATATCATGTGGAGTGAATCGAATTGGCTGAAGGCCGACATCTGTGATGCTGACAACCTCAGGAGGAGGCAGAGATGGCTTATCCACTCGGCATTTCTAGCTGCAGGTGGTTGCACATGCTTCAGCCTTGTCTTTTGCACTTAAGGGCTCGGATCTCCCATCATTGAGGATGGGGATGTTTGTGGAACCTCCTCCTCTGGTTGGTTGTTTAATTGTCCTTAATTGTCCACCACCATCCATGACTGGGTGTGGCAGGACTGTAGAGCTTTGATCTGATCTGTTGGTTGTGGAATCACTTGGCTGTATCACATGCTGCGTCTGCCATTTTGCATTCATGTAGTCTCGTGATGTAGCTTCACCAAGTTGACCTGATTTTTAGGTATGCTTAGTGCTGCCCCCGTGCTGCTCTCCTGCACTTTTTATTTCATCAGGGTTGATCCCCTGGCTTGATGGTAATAGAGTGAGGGATATGCTGGGTCATGAGGTGACCAATTGTGGCTAAATACAGTTTCGCTGTTGAAGGCCCACAGTGCCTCATGGATGCCCAGTTTTGATCTGCTACATCTGTTCTGATCATGCACGTCTTCGCACTTTTCCATAAAATTTCATCTGTAATTGGTCGGCCTGTTTACATATTTTTGTCTGTAACCCATCACATTGAACTGCCCCTCCATGATTTGGTATTTGTGGGACTGCTAATTTACATTGCATTCCATTTGCTTTATTTAGTTTCTACTAGTGTTGGAGATATTTATAGGCCTGTTGAATGAAGGCACACTAGCACGTCAGGAAATCACCCCTCTACAGAGTGACTGAAATCATTACTGAAAGTAGTGGCCATTTTGGGTTTCAATGTATCAAACAAAGAATTCAGGATTTAAACTGCTTTAATTCAACAACTTGCATTTGCATTCAGGAACTTGAGGTTAAAACAGGCCATGCTTGGAAACTTAAATCCCAATTGTCTTGCTGGGGGGGGCGGGGGAAAGGCATTGATACCTGGCAATAAACTGAAAATGCTGGAAATACTCAGGTCTGGTTGCATATGTGGAGAGAGAAACTGGTGTTAACGTTACAGGTCCATGACCTTTCATCAGAACTGCAACTTCTGTCTCTCTGTCGACATATACTGCCCGACCTGCTGAGCATATCAGGCATTCTGTCTTTATGTAAAGTTTCCAGCATCCACAGTATTTTGCTTTTGTGTTGAGATTTGGCAATTCTATTACGCTGAAAAGACAGCCAAACTGGAGTGTCTCACTGGTGAGGTGGCTGATATTACTGAAAGAATGCGAGCACCTTGCCAGCAAAAAAAAATTCTTCTTCGTCCTTGACCAACGTCCCATTTGAAATCAATTCCCTTCCTTTTACACTTGAGTCAATTCAAACAAGGGTTCCACTGCATTGTTGTATACGATGGAAGTATAATCGTGCTTTCAATGTTGATTATAAACTGAATTGGTTGCTTGGTTACAGCAAAAAACAGATAAAACTGCATTAAAGAATAAAATGAAATCAGTGTATCAGACCCGAAAATATACATATACACAGGAAATATGGAAGCATGGTTTGTATCTCAGATAAGGTCTTGTCACTAGTTGTACTTTTACATTGGGTTAAAACTGCTGCCAAACCAGATTCCCCCGCCATTCATGCATTTCTGTACTAGGAGGTAGCAGCCACTAAAGCTCCACACTTTCATGGGTCTTGTGTTTGCTCATTAGGCTTTCAGTCCTCATCTACCAAATACAGAAACCAACCCCCACCACCAATTGCAGGTAGCTCACTGTGGTACGATGGTCTGAAATTTCAGTAGGATCATATATACTACAGTGGAGCCCATGTTTGAATTGACGCGTGTAAAGGGAAGGGAATTGATTTCAAATGGGATGTTGCTCAAGGATGAACAAGAATTCCCTTGCTGGCAGCGAAGTGCTGGTATTTTTTTCAGAAGTAGTATTTAAGATAGATGAATATCGGCCACCTCACCAGTGAGACTCCAGTTAGGCGCTGTCTTTGTAACAAAGTTGCCAGATCGCAACACCAAAGTAAAATACTGTGGATGCTGGAAATGTGAAATAAAAACAATACTGGATATACTCAGCAGATCTGGCAGCATATGTGGAGAGAGAAACAGTTTAACATTCAGTTATGATGAAAGGTCACAGACTTATAGCGTTAACACTGTTTTCCTCTCTCTGCAGATGCTACCAGACCTGCTGAGTATTTCCAGCATGTTCTATTTTTATTGCTGGATGTCAATGCTATTTTTATTTTCCCCAGCAAGACGATTGAGATTTATAATTCTTAGAGCTAGGTTTCCAAGCATGGTTTATTTTAACCACAAGTTCCTGACTGTAAATGCAAGTTGTTGAATTAAAGCAGTTTACATCCTGAGTTGTTTTTGTTAGTAGATGCATTGAAACCCATCTTGGCTGTTTCTTCCAGTAATTATTTCAGCCACTCTTAAGAGAAGTGATTTCTTGCTCTAGATTCAGTTGTCTGAACTGTTTGTTTAATGAACCAATAACTCTGGACAGATACTACATTGTACTGTTTTTTTTTAATGTGAGTTGATGTAGTACAGAAGATAGTTAGATTGAAAACTTGTTCAATGTCTCTATTTTAGTATTCAATATTTTGTAACTGCTAAAACCATTTTTTTTCTCTCCTTGCATTTAGGTTGCCTTCGATGAACACGTCACTGTGTATTATGTGAGCAGTGAAGAAATCCGTAAAGGTCCCTGGGAAGTATATGCCCGAGATCGTTGCCGGTTCCAGAAGCGAATCAGAGAGATTGAGGAATGTATTGGCTATTGTTTTACTCTTAAACACCGATGGACTGTGCTGGAAAGGTTGCAGCTGGCCAGCTGGTGATCTCCCAGAACAAATAGCTATTGAAAACATCCCTTTGTTAATAATCTCTTTGCAAATTAACCCGTAGAATTTTGTTGAAACTGTGCAACGTCACCTGTTAACTAGCAGATTAGGGGTTGTGTGTGGAATATCCTGCACAGCTACTGTGAGGCAAGCTTGTTACGGAAGCTCATTAGGAAAAATATCACCATTTGCAGATACAGCAAAATATCCAGGGAATTAAAATCGTGCTAAGACGCGCTGTCACTAAATTTCATTTGACAAGTGTGATCTGGTCTGATGATTCTAAAACTTTGACTTCACGGTTGATGCTTGTTTTCCAAAAGATAATTTTTATATAAAACTGGATGTAAATTGCTATTGGATCAATTTGTGTGACCGACCTCGAGATATACTTGTGCTTTGCTGAGGTTAAGGACATTTGTTCCAGTTACTCGAATCTTGTGTAGTATGGCACTTCGGCGATGCAATGCCTATCTTGCTGTTGACAAAAAGAAACAGCCGAAGATTTTATTTTCCCAATAAGGTTTATATATTGTGAGTGCAGTGAAGGAGGCTTATACTAAAGTATCCCTTTAAGCCTTGTTTGTAGACTTGCACAATTTCGGAGGTGACATTTAATTTCCTTCTGAGTTTTGCTCCCTGTATCTTTTTTTCATTTGCCCTTATTTTGAGATGATTTGATCATACTGTATATGCCATCTTGCAGCCTAACTGCACTATGGCTAAGCTCCTTTAACTAATTTGATTTGTTGACACAGCCAAGTTTCAGAACTCCAATGTGTTATGAAGGAAATTACTTGCACTAATGGCCTACCTCTCTCTCTTTGGATATTTTCTGAGGGTGCTGGGTATTGTTTAGCTATGATCTATAATTTTACAGGCTCTTAAAATGTTGGGCGAAAAGGGAACTGTTACTTTAGCTCCATTGGTGAAGCCGATATTGATACCACCATCTGAAGGACAATTGGGGATGGGCAACAAATGCTGGCCTTGCCAGCGATGCTCACATTCCATGAAAGAATTAAAAAAAAAAAAATCTGTTCAAGCCAATTCTGTCATCCATTTGTTAATGCCAGGAAATGTTCCTTCAAAAGGTACCAGTTTCCTAGTGAGATTTTCTTCAACTTGATAACACAGAGGAGTCTGTGTCCGTGTTGAACAGCTTTCGAGTGCACTATAATTGGATTATTTGCATGTTTGATTCATTTACAGATTCCAGTAGGAATTTCTCTGTTTCCCATTGAGAAGCATACAGCGCAGAAGGCGGCCATTTGGCCCATCATGCCTGTGCCAGCTCTTTGGGAGAGCTATCCACTTAGTTTCGCTTCCCTGCTCTTTCTCTATAGCCCTGAAATTGTTTCCCTTTTGAAAGTTGCTGTTAAATATGCTTCCACCAGCCTTTCAGACAGTGTATTCTAAATCGAACTTGCTGAGTTTCAACATTTTTTTTTACCCATTTATAAAAAGTGATTTGATGTTTCAGTGGTGCCCTGTATAGTATAAAAGGGATCCTGGTGCCAGCCTAGCTAACAGTGAGCTGGGGTATTTGCTGTTTGAACTGAAACATCCCTTTGCATTGGGTTCTCAGAAGCTACTCAACAGCTGTTTGTAACAGAAATGTTGCAGCATGTGGCAGGAACTAGTCATGATTTTAAATTTGGTTTAAACTTGACTGCAATCAAAGAGAAGAAAAAGAATCACTTTCTATTGTTCCTCTTCCCAATCTGGTTGGGATGATAACTGCATTGGAAAATGCTGTGGAATCTAAGAACTTCCCTTTTTCTTTTAAATCTGGCTGCTAGTTGTTGTTTTGGTTTATTACAACATAATATTCCACTTTGCATCATCAAATTTATAACTGACTAGTCAGCCACATCATGTGGACTGCAGTCACATGTAGACCAGACTGGGTTAGGGTAGCAGTTTCAGCCCAAGAGATTAGCAATGTAAACTGTCTGCAACTTCAGGTGAACACATTGGAAACTTGCTCCCAGTGCCCTCAGGCAAGCTAATAACCCAACATTAATGCATTGCAGAATTGTTGGTAACTGCAAAATAATATTGCATCCAATCACCATTCTGTACACAGATTATAATATAGTTAATAGCTTTTGGCTTTCTTGAAATTTAAATGCGTTGTTGCAGCTAATTGGTTTTAGATTGGTGCAGCATTTATTTTTAAGTGATTGTGCAAGTCACATCCAGAATTCAAATCCTTTTTAATCCTTTCCAAATCTTTGTTAGCCAGTATGCGCTGGGTCAGCTTCTGTTGTATTTGAATTTTATTTTTTAAATGTGTGCATTGGAAAAATTTATGTTCCTGCTTGTTTTCTGAGATGAGTTCAGTTGAATGTATTCTTTTAATGGGACAATGCATTGATATTTGTTCACTCACTTGAAGTTGTACCACTTACTTGGAAATTGGATTGAGTCAGCAATCAGCATGGCATTATTGATTTCTGTTTCAATTTGGGGATTAGGTGAGTATGAAAGTATCCTGGGTCGGGGTTTAGAGGATGCCAAGGCTTTAGGCTCAGTGAAATCTAACTGATCAAACTCAGATCAGTATCCCCACTTGGAAATAAAACATACAGATGATTCTTGGCTTCAAAAGTGCATGCTGCCTGCACTCTCCTTGATGCCATTTTTATTTATTCCATAAAGGGAAGTGTAGATTCAAATTTCTTTACACGTTGTCCTCTCTAGAGTTGTGGCATTGTGCTCCAGGACAGCAATCCTCAAGTTCGACTGTGTATAAACCATGGCTCAACAATTCCTGAACTCCCATGCTGATGCTGTATATTAAGTATTTTAGCAATCCATTTTTTCCACAGTTGATCTTAGTTACAATTTTTGAAACTCAGCCACCTGTTATCTCACTGAAATGTCACGGGCAAATCTTTACAAACAGAGGATTAGATTCTCAGTCTGATTCTCTGTAAAACTAGCATTGGGCTACCAATTTACAATGGTAAATCTGAATCTTGTTACACCTGACAACCTTAACACTTACAAGTTGAATTTTGGTACTTTACACATGTAAAAAAGAACACAGCTTGGTAGTGTTCTGTCTCAGATGCAGAAAGACTTGCCAACACTATGCTACCCTGCAGTTGGGCACTTCTACTGGCTTTAGGAGAACTGGCTTCGCACCTGGGGCAGCAGATACAATGGTGATGCTCAGACTGGAGGAGCTGTGGGACTAGAGGGTTCACAAAAGCTGACACAGCAAACCTTGCTGACTGGTATGTACATTGTCCACTTGGCACTCTGGAGTTGATGTGTCCTGACGAGAAATCTGTCATGTGCTTGGGCCCCTCCTTGCGGAAGGAAAATGAGAGGGCAAGCAAATATCTTCAGAAAATTTGAGAACAGAATTGGAAATTAAGTTAAAGTTACTGGAAATTCTTTGGGAAAAAATGCTATGTTGCAAATCCATTTTCAGTCTGTTTTTCAATCACATTCGCTTCCTCAGCTGCAACCTTAAATCTTGACCTTGTGTGTAAAAAAAAAAATGAGTGGCCTTTTTGGAGCCTGTTTTGCAACAGATAGAATTAATTTTGAACCATTTTCCCTCATTTATAGTTATTTATCGAGCAACCAATTGTATTTTTGTATAATTTTGATGCAGATTTGTAAACAATGTAAAGAAAATTGTGATTCTATTCATTTACATCAGATTTGCTAATTAGGATAAACAGCAGTTTAAAATTTAATTTATAAACCCCATCAAACTATTGTTATGTAAATAAATAACTGCAAATTTTGAGGCATCAATGTGCATTAAGTACTGAATAACCCAATACTGCTAACATTGCAAATAAAATATAATTCTGAAGCACATCAATTCCTTGTTTCACTTAATGAACCTACGCAAGTTTGAAGAAGCTGGGAATTTTCTCTTTACTATAGAGCATTAATACTGTAGGTTTCTGAATTGGACTATGCCAGCTGGTCCCTTTTTGATACCTCCCAAGTGAGGGTAGTCCCTTAATAGGATACCCAACATGACAGAGATTCCTCTTTTATCCCCTTTTAATACTGGGGGAAGAGCAATTCCCCTAAAAGTGCTTCCTCCCATGTTCTGACACGTAAATTGGGGCTATTGCTATGCCAAACGTCCGTGTAAACAGATTGCAGCTGGGATCTGCTATTGAGCACCTCCACCTATTTTCCATAGTGGTTGGTGCTTTGACAGCAATAAAATCACTATTGTGTTGTGCCAGCAAGGGCCAGGTTATTTGTTTCCAATTTTATTTTAAACTGTATCGCAAGAGACTGTGATTGATTGTGCTGGGTGCAATTGTTTGACCAATGCAGATTTGCAGCAAAATTAATGTTTTTAATTTTCCATGTATCTAACATGCTTTCAATCATACAAGATATCCCATGACCAACATGTCCTCTGTAAAACTTACTCTGTGAATGCACTTGATGTTTCCTTTATAGAATCTTAAAATGGTTACAGCACAGGAGGAGGCCATTCATCCCATGTCCGTGTTGGCTCTCTGCAAGAGCAACTCTGCCAGCCCCTCTTCTCCCACCCACCCCGCCACCTTTTCACTGCAGCTCTGCAATTTTTCAGATGATTATCCAGTTCCCATTTGAAAGCCACAATTAAATCTGCCTCTGCCACACTGAGTGCATTCCAGATCCTAACCATTCGAAGAAAAGTACTTCTTGCCTTTCACCTTAAATCGGTGTCCTCTGGTTCTCTACCCTTAAGCCAATGGGAAAAGTTTCTCCCTATCTGCTCTGTCCAACCACTCATGATTTTGAAAACCTCTATCAAACCTTTCTCCGAGGAGAACAGCCCCAACTTCTCCAGCCTGTCCTTTTAACTCAAGTCCCTCATCCTTGGAACCATTCTCAGATCTTTTCTGTACTCTCCTTAATGCCTTCACATGCTTCCTAAAGTTTGGTGCCCAGAATTGCGCGCACTACTTCAGTACACCATAACTTCCTTGCTTTTGTACTCTGACTGTTTATAAAGTCCAGGATCCTGTATGCCTTATTAACTAACAACCTGCCCTGCCACCTTCAATAATTTGTGCACATATACGCTGGTCCTTCTGCTTCTGCATTCCCTTCAAAATTGTATCCTTTTTATTGCCTCTCCCTGTTCTTCCTTCCAAAATGTATCATTATACACTTCTCCGCATTAAATTTCATTAGTCACGTGTGTTTACCAGCCCCCCCCACCACCCAACCCCGTTCCCAAAATCCACCAACCTGTCTTATGTCCTCTTGAAGTTTATCACTATCCTCACAGTTCATAATACTTCTAAGCCTTGTGTCATCTGCAAGTTTTGAAATTGTCTTGGATGCCCAAATCTTGGTAGCTTTGCTTGCTGTATATGAATGATCAACTGAGCCAGAGCTGGCACACATGTCCCATCACACTTGGTGGAAGTTTCTGATCGTGTACATGTGCAGTTTTCACTTCTCCTGGGGCTGATTAATGTTCCAGCCCAGTACAGCTTTTGTTTTGGGAAATGGTTCCATCTAAAGAATAATAGCTACACAGGTTCTATTCTGCACCTTCTGTGCTGCATAAAGGCTCAGTCACATGGTAGACGGGGCGGGTGTTCTGAATCACCAAGCCCTCTGTTCCCAGTCAGATTCTACAATGCAAGCACAGACCTATTGTGTACTGCTGCAGCTGAGGTCAAAGGTCTATTGCTGTATTATTAACCCCCTCCTTTCGCTGTGAGAAACTCCTGAATTCATATAATTTATTTGCACAAACTTTGGTATCCTTTTTATATATTTGTACAAGTGCTCCCTCTTAAACTTGCATTTATATAACACAAGAAGGTTTAAATATTTCATGGAGCAGTCACTAGCAGTCGACATTTACAACAGGGCCAGAGTCAAAATTGATATTTTAAAAATAAGTACTGCATCTCACTTTTATATATAGTGTCAACTATGGCTCAGTTGGCAACTCACATGCCTTTGAGTCAGAAGGTTGTGTGTTTAAGCCCCATTTCAGGACTCGAGTACAAAAATCTAGGCCGATGCTCCAGTGGTGCGCTGTCGAGCGCTGCTGTCTTCTGGATGAGATGTTACACTGAAACCCTGTCTCCCTTCAGGTGGACGCAAAAGATCACATAGCACTATTTGGCAGGAGAGCAGAGAAGTTCTTAATCGACATCGCAAAAACTGATTGTGCTCCTTATCGCATTGCTGTTTGAGATAAAAGCAGCAGTTGCTGGGCATTGTCATCAAGTCTGGCAGCATCTGAGGGGAGAGCAACAGTTAATGTTTTGAGTCGGATATGACTTCAGAACCAAAGGAAGGTCGAAATGTGATGGGTTTTATGCTGTTGAAAGGGGAGGAAGAACAAAAGGGCAGCAGAGATTAAATGACAAAGGTGTCATGGAACAAAAGGCAAAGGGAGTGGTAAGTGTCATGGGAGCTTGCTGTCTGAAAATTGTCTTATCAAATGTCCTCCATTATAACTCTTCAAAAGTATTTCATTGGTTGTAAAGTGCTTTGGGATGTCCTGAGGCTTTAAAGGTGCTATATAAGCACAAGTTTTTTTTTTGTCTAATCTGATATAAACATAATTCACAAATGGCAAAGTCTTCATTATCAGGTTCCCTTGTGACCTGATACATATCATGTGATACTTCATCTCGTGTCCTTGGTGTGAATTTTTGTGTTCACTAAGGTGAAGGGTGAATACTGGGGCGATAAGACAATTGTTTACGCCTAAGTGATCCTAGCACCTGGGAAGGGGCAAGCGCCAGATTAAATGCCAAATGTAAACTGACAATGCTGCTGGAAATATTCAGGTCAAGCAGCATCTGTGAAGAGGGAAACAACGTTTCAGGTCATTAACCTATTGTCATTAAATGCCAATTAGTTTTTGTCTTTTGTCTTCATTGTCTCCAATTTCTAACATCTTGTGGAAAGATGACTGACATAAGGACGGAGAAAGGAGTCTAGCCTAGCGGGGTAAAGGCAATTCTTGGGGCACTGAACTCCGCCAATCTCAGATTGGTTCAGTGCTGCCTGGATAGGGAGGGAATACACAGCCATTGCTGGCCAAAAGTGTCTCGTGCAAAATGTGCATATTGGATAAGAACAGGATTGGAATCAACTGTGAGGTTCTTCCAACATATGCTGTCGAAATGTGCATATGAACAGTGGCTGCTTGGAAGAGATGCTGCAGGTCTGCTAGCTCTCCTAGATTGTCTATTAGAGTCCACAGAGGTAATTTTATTGCTTTCTGCAGGAGCTTGCATGTCGACTTTCCAAGTCTCTCTTTTATATTCAGATCAGGAGCAGCAGGGGATCTTCATGGGGGGACTCATCCCCATCAGTCAGGTAAGTCTTTGGGAGGATAAAGCTGGACAAGCAAGTTTCATCGTGAGGTGTAAAGAAGCACTCCTGTTTCTGGTCCCTAAGGCAACTGAAAAAATTAAACTCATTTTTTTTGTGCCTCTTCTGGCCTTTGACTTGGGGCCCAAATAGAAGCAGCTGCTGTTTCTGCTGCTTGGTGCTCAGGTAAAAATGGCACATCAGACTCAGATGACTTCATTAGAGCCCAACCTGATTATTTAAAGTGGCTTTAGGTGGGTGTCATTGCCAACTGCAATTTAATATTGGTCAGATTAGGCTGAGAAAGGAGTGGGTTAAGTTCCCTGCTTTGCATGAACTGCTTCCTTGCTTGATTTCTGCACAGCAATAGTGAGGAAAGGAGTAAATTTGGGGAAAATGTATAATGTGGAATTTATGCTGGAAAGCATTTTTGTTTTGCTTCCAGTAACATTTGGTTACGGTCAAGCACCAATTAAATGCAAAGTAAGGGAGAACAAACTTGCCTTTACATAGCATCACATTTGTAAAATGTTTCCCATCTAATGAATTACTGTAAAGGCACTATTATTGGAGTAAATGTATGCAATTTGTGCACCAGCTGGCTTGACTGGCTGCCTGTGATTCGAACAACAAATATAAATGGCCATTACTTGTTTTTGGCCTTGCTGGTTGAGGGAGGAATATTGGCAGAACACCTCACTGCTGCTCTTTGAATAATGCTGTGGGATCCATTGCATCCACCTGAGCAGGTCGATGGAGTCTTGGTTTTTTTAGTCTCATCCAAAAAGTGGCTCATCCTGTACTGCTCTAGAGTGTCAGCCTTGATAATGAGTGCATCTCATATACTGGGTCTTAAATCCACAACCTTCTGACTTGGAGGTAAGAAGCACTTTTGATCGGCAGCTTGGCCCCTCACGAGTGCCTGTGGGAAATTCTGGGATGCACTCCATACAGTTTGTAGACCATTGCAATGTTTAAATAATTGTGTGCCAGAATTTGTGATGAGTTCTCTTGGCTGGTGAGACTCCTGTGTGTTGACACAGTCAGAAAATGACAATCCTGTAACTTTCCTGTTGTATTAAAATCTTCCACATCTTGATCAGCAACTCTTCTTGCTCCCTTGGTTTCTTTGTCCCTCTTTCCACCCCCACCCCAGTTTTTTAAAAAATTGTTCTTGGGATTATTTATTGCCCATTCATAATTGAGAAGGTGGTGGTGAGCCGCCGCCTTACACCGCTGCGGTCCATTTAGTGTAGGTACAACCACACTGCTGTTAGGGAGGGAGTTCCAGGATTTTGAGCCAGCAACAGTGAAGGAATAGCAATACAGTTCCAAGTCAGAATGGTGTGTGACAGATGGATGTACAATGGAGGAAGGGGAATCAGTAAACAATCCTCCCCCAGGGCACTCTGTTGTTAGCAAAGGCTTGGAAAGGGCTAGGCTGCCAGAAAAACTGTGGCACAAGTAAGGAGAAAAAGTATGTTTGAACAAATGTAGCTTAATACTTCTCAGTCCAGGCCTTGAGAGGGTGCAGAGGAGATGTACTAGAATGATACAAGAGATGAGATACTTCAGTTATGTGGGGAGACTGTTAAAACATGGATTGTTCTTAGAGCAGAGAAGTTTAAGGGGAGATTTCATAGAGGTGTTCAAAATCATGACCGGTTTTGATTGAGTAGATAAAGAGAAATGGTTTCCACCTGCAGGAGCGTTGGTGAGCAGAAAACACAAGCTAAAATGGCAAAAGAAGCAGAGAGGATATGAGGAATATTTTTGCACAGTGAGTTGTGCACTGCCTGAAAGGGAGGTGGAAGTATATTCAGTAGTAACAATGAAACAGTGAGGTGAGAGTGACTGCCCTTGACATCAAAGTAGTATTTGACTGAAACAAAAACAAGAAATGCTGGATTCACTCAGCAGGTCTGGCAGCATCTGTGGAAAGAGAGATCTCTTTCCACAGATGCTGCCAGACCTGCTGAGTGAATCCAGCATTTCTTGTTTTTGTTTCAGATTTCCAGCATCCGCAGTATTTTGCTTTTATTTTAGTATTTGACTGAGTTTGGCATCAAGGAGCCCTAGCAAAATTGAATCGAGGGGGGGACAACTCTGCCCTGGTTGGAGTCATACCTAGCACAAAGGAAAATGGTTGTGATTGTTGGCGGTCAATCATCTCAGTCCCAGGATATCACTGCAGATATCTTCATGGTAGTGTCCTCGGCCCAACCATCTTCAGTTGCTTCATCAGTGACCTTCCCTCCATCATAAGGTCAGAAGTGGGGATGTTCGCTGCTGATTGCACAATGTTCAGCACCATTTGTGACTCCTCAGATACTGAAATAGCCCATGCCCATTTACAGTGAAACATAGACAACATTCAGGCTTGGGCTGAAAAGCAGTGAGGAACATTCACACTATACAAGTGCCAAGCAATGACTGCCTCCAATAAGAGAGAGTAACCATCTCCCCGTGACGTTTAACAGCAATAATTGCTGAATTACCCACTATCACATCCTGGGAGTTACTATTGACCTGAAACTTAACTGGACCAGCCATATAAATAGTACAGTTACAAGAGCAGGTCAGAGGCTGGTAATTCTGTGGCAAGTAACTCACCTCCTGACTCCCCAAAGCCTGTCCATTTACAAGGCACAAGTGAGGAGTGTGATTGTTACAACCAGGTGAGAAAGGTATCTAGGAGTCCCTTTCAACCTTCACCTGGTCTTACTGTAACAGGGTTTAATTTTAAACACACCATGTTTTGAGCTCCCCCTTGGTGAATCCTTTTTTGCCACTTTCCAATTATAAGGCAAAGAAATGAGTGCAAACAGGCTTTCTTGGGTTTAAAGAAGAAAAGTGAATGCCTACAGATACATGCCACACCCCACACTAGCATGCATATGCGATACACACTTGCAAATAGAGACAGAAAAGAGAAGAAAAATAAAGTGGAGAGGTTTGAAGCAATATCTGAAGAGTTTCTTGTTACTGTGCTTCAAACTCATTGTAGTCCTTTTGTAGGTTGTTCTTGCTTGCAGGTAATTCTTGCTTTTCATTGGGGCCCAGTATTCTTCATAAACCTTGTTCACTGTAGAAGACGTTTCTCTGTTGGGGTTCCTGTGTCTTCAGTGGATTCCAAAGAGGTGAGCAGACAGGAGAGGCTGTGGCGAGCCTGCCACAGGAGGTCTTTTCAGTCCGGGAGCAAACAGCTTACTGCCAGTTCAAAACTCTGTGGCAAGTTCAAATAGTCATGTGACTAAACTGGTCTGACCATGTCTTCTGTGTATTCGGCCAATTTAGCAGTTAACCTGTAATGCGACCTCCTCCACCCTCAACATCTGGTAATCAAAAGTCCATTGTGGATTAAATTGGAGCAGGGTGTAACTCCCATGTCCTTTCCAAGTACTGTAAATATGCAAAAATGTTTCTCCAGCCAAGGATCCATTGTGTGTGTGTTTTTTAAACCAGTTCTTTCCTCACTCCAGTAAGTTTAAAATTAATGTTCATGTGGCAAAATTAATATTCCTCATTCGTGGCAGGTGGGAGCCTGCATAACAGTGATGAATACTCTCCACTTGCCTGGATGGGTGTAGCTCCAATAACACACAAGAAGCTTGATGCCATCCAGGACAAAGCAGCCGCTTGATCAACAGTCCGTCTACCACCTTCAACATTCACTCCCTCCATCACCGATGCATATTGGCAGTAGTGTGTACCATCTACAAGATGCACTGCAGCAACTTGCTAAGCCTCATTCGACAGCACCTTCCAAACTCACGACCTCTACCACGTAGAAGAACAAGGGCAGCAGATGCATGGGAACACCACAAGTTCTCCTCCAAGCCACATACCATGATGACTTGGAACTATGTTGCTGTTCCTTCACTCACTGGATCAAAATCCTGGAACTCCCTTCCTAACAGCACTGTGGGTGTACCTACACCCCAAGGACTGCAGCAGTTCAAGAAGGCGGCTCACCATCACCTTCTCAAGGGCAATTAGGGATGGGCAACAAATGCTGGCCTTGCCAGCAATGGTCACAGCTCACGAATAAATTATTTTAAAAATTGGATATATACTTGTAAAGGAAACATTTGCAAGGCTATAGGGAAAGAAAGGATAGCATGCAACTAATTGGATAGCTATTTGTGGCTGATTGTCCTATGCTGTAAGTTTCTATGATTGCAGCGAAGTTGCTGTTTGGAGTCAGGCCAAGTCCCTGGAACAGTAACAGCTGAACATGTGGCTAAGTGCCTGCCATGTTTGCTTGCCATCGTACTATCCCTTATCAGCTGTAACATAAACTTCTGCAGTATTTTGCTTTAGTCTTTAATTTTCTCATTTGCTGTTTTTTTTTTCCTACTCCATTTCATAACATTAAAAGGAAGAAGCACAGTTTTAAAAAAAAAAACCACGATGGGAATAAACTTAATAAATAAAATACTGCAATGCTGGAAATCCAAACCCCAAAAAATGGAAAATAATGAAAATACCCAGCAGAATCTGTGGGAAAGAAGCAAGTTAATCTTTCAGGTATATTGCATCAGAAATAAACAATGGGTTAATTAACAAATGAGAGGGAAATACAGGTTATTGTTTTGTGCGTGGCTGTTCTCAGAACATATTTCCAGCATTTTTTCTTTTAGGTCTGTTTCAAAAAGACTTGCTATATTAGATGTCGACTGTGGTTTAGTGAGTTACACTCAGTTCCGCCCCAGAAACTCGAGCACAAAATGTATGCTAAGACTCCAAGTGCAGTACTGAGAGTGCTGCACTGTCAGAGAGGCCATCTTTCAGATGAAACTTTAAACCGAAGCCCAATCTGCCCTTTCAGGTGGATGTAAAAGATCCAGTGACACAATTTCAAAGAAGAGAGGGAGGTTCTGCCTGGTGTCCCAGTGTCCAATATTTCTCCCTTGACCAACATCACTAAAACAGATGATCTGGCCGTTATCCCATTGCTGTGCACGAATTGCCTGTTGCGTTTCCTACGTTACAAAAGTGACTACACTTCAAAAGAACTTCATTGGCTGTAAAGCACTTTGGGATCCCGAGGTTGTGAAAGGAGCTACATAAATGCAAGTTTTTTCTTTTTATTTAAAATTTATTTGGGGAATTAGGGGGACTGGGGAAATATAATCAAATAGGAATGGTAAAATGTCTGAACTGATATTTGTTCTATATTGATCCTGTAGGTTACTTTCTCTTTAGCTCCTTGCCGACCCGTCAGAGCAGAAGGTGGGGACTGATGTCTCTTGTGGATGAAGGTTTCTCCCGTAGGCATGTTGCTGAGAACATGTCAAAAAAAAATGTCCAGCTGAAATTGCCATCACTATTCTGTCCATCAGCAGTTGGGATTCTCCAGAGGTGCTTTGAGTGACTTAATTCTGCAAAACCATGTTACTGTGTATTACGATGGCAAATATGCTAACATTTCTCTACTCCTTGTGGATTTCTGGCACGGACATGAAATTACTCTGAACAAAATCTAAAGGCTGCAGTGTCTACAGATCTGAATAATCGCAGCTGCTAGGTTATCTGGAGGTCATGTCTGTTTTGGTGAATGCTGTATTCTGTGCTGCATGCCAGCGAATTGTAAGTGTGCACTTCATCGATTATTCCTGCACTGAATGGCTTTAGTGACCCATTGCGGCTCATTCACCATTTCTCGTGAAGTGAGAAGATTGAAGACACTGCGTCCGATGTCTTTGTCTGATTCCAATTCAGCATGTTATATTTTAAGTCTCCTTTTATTGTTCCCTCGTCACCCTTTCATCTTATGTATGGGAACACCTTCTCTCAACAGGCAGGCCTTTTAATCTCTCGTTAACCCCAACCTTTCTGGCAACAGTTGAGTGAGAGTAGTCCTTTGACCATTCTTACCTGCCCTGCCTGCTCTCCCTTCCTCCCCCCAGCTCCATTGATGTGGAAGGACTTCCCGTATGTGCAAGGACCATGTTTTGTGAACAATCACAGGAACAATTGGGTTGGAGGATGACAGTTCAGGGAAAGGCATGAAGGCATGCTTCATATACCGCACAATAGATGCGTACAAAAAATGTGGGGACACGTTTTGCAGATTAACTCGGTGGTTAGTTGTGTATTGTGTTCAGGTGGTGGGCATTAATTAAGGACTCACCTATGCTTGTATATTTTGGAGCAAGCTGAAACTGGTTGGAGGTGTATGATATGTAATGTATATCTCTGTAAATAAAAAGCTTCTAAGTGTATAAAGACTGGGCTCCTGTGTTCCTCCTTCACCGCCTGGCAATTTGAGTTCTAACACAGTGCTCAACCCAATGGCCTTGATTTTCCTAGATAGGCTCTTCAGAAACATTTCCAGTAAAACGTCCCTTGAGGCACCAGGTAGCTTAATGGTCGGGATTGAGGCAGGACTAAACACTTCCTCCCTCTCTCCACTTACAGTCATGTAATCTGGGTGAGGCAATAAACCCAGGGCCAAAAAGGGAAAAAAAATACTCTGGAAAATTTCTCTCCAACCCCTTCGGGCAATCAGACCCAGTCTAGGAGTTCACCCGGATCAAGTATTAACTCTAAAAAAAAAATTAAGCTTCTATATGATGCAATCTCTGTCCCAGTTAACTCTTGAAGGCGTACAGAGGGTCAACACCCATCACTCCAGCCAACAATGTATTTTAGAGGCTCACTACTCTCTGAGAAATGGAAAACCACCTAACATCTAGCCTATTCCTCACTCTTACATTGTTTAACCTTGTGTCCCCTGGCCTTCCCCTATCTGTTAAACTGGAATAATCTATCAAAGGTCTTCCATGACATGTTTAAACATTAAAATAACTAGAGTGCCTGTGGCCTTATTGCATACCAAATAAATCAACAGAAATTCAATTTCTAATTCCTTTTAACCGATCATTAACAAGGACACCTTGTATTTATATAGCGTCTTTAATGTAGTAAAGCGTCCCAAGGCATTTCACAGGAGCATTACCGAACAAAACTTGACACCAAGCTACATAAAAAGGGCAGGTGACCAAAAGCTTGGTCAAATAGGTAGGCTGTAAGGAGCATGTTAAAGAATGGTAGAGAGGTGGAGATGTTGAGGGAGGGAATTCCAGAATCTCAGGGATGTTGTGCAGCCCAGTTAACCACTTGAGAAAAATTTTCCCCGCCTGCAATCAAGCTAAACTCCCGAAAATCAGATCTTACAACCTGCTGTATTCACCTTTGAGTGACTGATTTCCTCTACAAAAGTCACAGTAGCTTGATTACCACAATGTTCTCTGGAGTGATACAGCCCAACGACCAGTTCCTATACCTGTGTTGCCTGCTGCTGTTTTAGGGCTCTGGCATTGTAGTAGAAATGACAGCGATATCTTCACTCCCAGTGGAATTGTAAGTATAATTCATTCACGAGTTGCCTTTTGAGCCTTTCATTTGAAGCCAAGTAACTTGCAGGCACTTTGTAAAGTTGTATTACACCTGGGATACTTCTCTATATTCATCGTCGTGCAGTTGTTATAGGTAGACTCATTTTACTGGAATGTTGCATTGTTGAGAATGTCTTCACAGTAGCTTGGCTGTGTTAAGTTTACTTCCGACTTTGTCGTAATGTCACATGTAATTAACACTGGAATTTATTACTTAAATTTTAAATGACTGTTCCTTAATTATAAGATTACATTGCTCTTAATTATTCAGATTGTCAATGGCACCGTGTGTTTGGGAGAGAATTTATAGCCATGCCCTCCAACATTACTGCAAAGAAGAAATAAAAAATCCTTGCTGGAAATGCAACTGGCTCATACAGTCGGATAGAAGGGTCGGGAATGTAATCTGGGTGGAGAGGGTGGGGGGTGGTGTGTGGTACAGAAAGGGATTTTCTCCATTTCTGTGGGGGATGGAGGTTGGTTTGTGAGGAAGTATTTTCTGGGCAGTAATCAGGAACATAGAAACAGGAGTAGGCCAATCTGCCCCTCAAGCCTGTTGCACAATTCAATTGGATCATGGCTGATCTGTACCTCAGCTCCATTTATCCGCCTTTGCTCCATATCCCTTGACACCTTTATCCAACAAAAATCTAACATTCTCAGTCGAGAAATATTCAACTGACCGAGCCCAATGACTAATTGTAATCAGCCAAAATTATAAACTACTGTAGATCACAGCATGTAAGTTGACCTTTGAAGTCTTCAAATAATGTTGGAATGGAAACCCCACATGCCACATGGAAATATTAATTTTGTTGTATGGAACTTTGCCTGAGACTTTTACTGGATATTATTACAAATAACTTTTAAAAAGCCGAACAGAGCAGCTAAGATGGCCACGCACAATTTGTATATGAGAAGCCAAAGGCCGGCTGGAGACAGGTGATTACCCAGTCTAGCCAGAACAATGGGGGTATGCTCTGATTCAAGAATGGTTTTGTCAATGTTGATCATCAAAAGCCATCCACACCCATTGACTTTGAAAGAGCCAACCACCCCTCACCCCCAACCAGGTATGTCTGAACAACCTTCAATTTCAAAGATCACATGACTGCCTGTGTAACTCTGGGAGTTTTGTGAATTGTGCCTCAGACGGAGACTGTAACTGTAAGGCAGCAAGCGAGTTGTAATCTCTTTCTCTCTCCTCTCCAGCAAAGACCAGAGAGGCCTCAGCTGCAAGCCTACATCCCAGCACAGCAAGCAACTAGGAGACATGGATATAGCCCCTCTTCTGCCTCCCAGAACCTGAGAACCATGCCTGAACTGTGCACGTGGCCCAGTGAGGATTTCAAGACTACAATTTCAACTAAGGACACTGGGACTAAATTTCAGTATTTAAATTCCATTTTTATTAAGGACTCTACTCCAACCTCCCAACTTTGTTTTTTTCCTCTGTAATCTTTTTGTGAGTGTGCCTATCACGTGAATGTGAACGTGGATGTGTTGCGGATTATAGTAAGTTTAACCAGTTTAGAGTGATAAGGTTAATAAACCTATATCTTTCTTGTTTAAACTCAAGAAAACTTGTCTGGTTCATTTTCAATTATATATTAGAGGAACAGGAGCAAGTGCTCACTGAGGTGGTAAGTTAACTCACTGAGTTTTAAAGATAAACCCTGTTAGGGTCAAACAAGAGAAGGGGTGAAAGGGGAGCCTGAGACCCCTTCCTCACCTAGTCATAATGTTCTAAAAACAGGTCGATTTATATGTTGAGTGTAAAACCCGCCTCTGTAGGTGTGCATGGTCTCCAATTTGAAATGTGAATGAAAACGTAACACGGGTAATTGATATTGAATTAATGTGGCAAGGTTTATTGAATAAATGAATTCTACAAAGTACTGGAGTTTCCTTTTACCTTAGCAAGCATTATTCTCAGTTCTTAGTTTCCTAATGGGGCAGATATACACACATCACCAAGTTACCAAGTTGATAAGACCAGAAATAAACCTGATTTTACACAAGCAGTAAAAATTGTTATAAGAAACTAAAATTGTTGAAATATCAAAAGCAACAAATATCAAGATAATTTTAAATGTCAAATTACAATCAGTAACTTGCCATTCCAGTGGCTCAGATATTTACCTTGAGTAATTCAAGTCTCTGTGTCTTAAACTCCCGCTCATTTTCACAACACAACCCATATTGCCTGCTTGATCCCTTGTGCCCAGTTATGTGACCACTCAGCCCCTCGAGCCTGCTCCACCATTCAACAAGATCATGACTGATCTGATTGTAACCTCAACTCCACATTCTGTCTACTCCCAATAACCTTTCACCCCCTTGCTTATCAAGAATCTATCTACCTCTGCCTTAAAAATATTCAAAGACTCTGCTTCCACCACTTTTGAGGAAGAGAATTCCAAAGACTCACGACCCTCTGAGAGAAAAAATTTCTCCTCATCTCTGTCTTAAATGGGCGACCCCCTTATTTTTAAACAGTGACCCCTAGTTCTAGATTCTCCCACAAGAGGAAACATCTTTTCCACATCCACCCTGTCAAGACCCCTCAGAACTTTATATGTTTCAATCAAGTCGCCTCTTACTCTTCTAAACTCCAGCGGATACAAGCTTAGCCTGTCTAACCATTACTCATAAGACAACCCACCCATTCCAAGTATTAGTCTAGTAAACATTCTCTGAACTGCTTCCAACGCATTTCCTTAAATAAGGAGACCAATACTGTACACTGTACTCCAGATGTGGTATCACCAATGCCCTGTATAACTGAAGCATAACCTCCCTACTTTTGTATTCAATTCCCCTCACAATAAAATATAACATTCTATTAGCTTTCCTAATTACTTGCTGAACTTGCAAACTAGCCTTTTGTGATTCATGCATTAGGACACCCGATCCCTCTGCATCTCAGAGCTCTGCAATCTCTCACCATTTAGATAATATGCTTCTTTTTTATTCTTCCTGCCAAAATGGACAATTTCACATAAGATAAATAAAACATGCATTTGTGGGGTGAGAAATTGAGGCTGACGACTGATGCAAGTATAGTATATCATGGCTGAAAAGGGGGATCGACTTGTATACTGAACATAGGCAAAAACATGATTTTTGGGGCCAGAAAAATGATGTAATCTTATACACCAGGTCAACTTATACTCTGTATATTAATAGTTTAAAATTGTTTTCCATGCTTTACCAACATTTCACAAGGTCTCATTGTCTAACAATATTATGGCTAGTAGACTAGCCAGCATCCTCCTTGTTGAAGCCTCATTGCATTCAGATTAAAAACTGTTTGAATAAATATATCTTAATCAAATTGATATTCAGTATTTCAATGTAATTTATTTTTCTGAGAAGAAACTGGTAGAACATATCTCAGAGCATCACCTCAAAACCTTACTGATGGAACGGTTACCAAAATGAACATTAAACTTGTTCAGAAGGCTCATTTGCATTTGCTATTTTTTGGCGTTGACTCTCTGAGCCAATTCCTGAGTTGGAGAGCAAGACCAGGCAAACGGATTAACATAGAACCCGAGCTGTATGGGAGTAGCACAAAGCTGTCGTCATTGGGCAAATTGTCAGTGTGAAGTGTCAGTCACAAGATACCTGAGGCATCTACTCAAACCTGAAACATTAACATAGTCAAAAGTGGTCTCACATAGCCAACAAGAGACATCCAAGTATTAATGTGTCCCCTGTCTCCTCAGCAACTTTTTTGAACCTTTTTCCCTTTCTTTTTCTTAATATTTTCTTCTTTCTCCATGAAGCCTGTCTACTTACAAGATTTTTTGAATTTTCCAGTTTTTTTTTGCTCA
The DNA here is from genome assembly GCF_036365525.1 of Heterodontus francisci. Classification (NCBI taxonomy): domain Eukaryota; kingdom Metazoa; phylum Chordata; class Chondrichthyes; order Heterodontiformes; family Heterodontidae; genus Heterodontus; species Heterodontus francisci. The sequence continues at coordinate 67,348,838 of NC_090395.1, read as the reverse complement.
TTCATGGTATGTGGGCGTTGCTGACAAGGCCAGCATTTGTTGCCCATCCCTAATTGCCCTTTAGAAGGTGGTGGGGAGCTGCCTTCTTGAACCACTGCAGTCCATCTGGTGTAGGTACACCCACAGTGCTGTTAGGAAGGGAGTTCCAGGATTTTGACCCAGTGACAGTGAAGTAACGGTGATATAGTTCCAAGTCAGGATGGTGTGTGACTTGGAGGGGAACTTGCAGGTGGTGGTGTTCCCATGCATCTGCTGCCCTTGTTTATCTAGGCAGTAGAGGCTGTGGGTTTGGGAGGAGGGGAATTTATTTCATTGGTTTCTGGTTTAAAATGGAGTGCTTTCAATAATGCTATGCATGCTGGGCTGGCTGTAGTTCCACCGTGTGCATAATTCATGAGTAGAATATTTTATTTTCATCGAAGCACAATCCACGTGAAGAAACATTTAACATGGGCTGATATCCAGCCTAATAAGCCTGTCTTCCAACAAATTAGAAACATAGGAAATAAAAGCTGGAGTAGGCCATTCAGCCCCTCGAGTCTGCTCTGTCATTCAACTAGGTCATGGCTGATCTTCTACCTCAACGCCATTTTCCCGCACTATCCCCATATCCCTTGGTATCTTTAATATCTAGCAATCTATTGATTTTTGTCTTGAACATACACAATGAATGAGCCTCCACAGCCCTCTGGGGTAGAGAATTTGACAGGTTCACCACCCTCTGAGTGAAGAAATTCCTCCTCATCTCAGTCCTAAATGTCCTCCCCCTTATTCTGAGACTCTATCCCCTGGTTCTAGACCCCCAGCCAGGGGAAACATCCTTCCTGTATCAACCTTGTCACGCCCTGTAAGAATTCTGTATGCTTCAATGAGATCACCTCTCTTTCTTCTAAACTCCAGAGAATATAGGCCCAGTCTCCTCAATCTCTCCTCATAGGGCAATCCCGCCATCCCAGGGATCAGTCTGGTGAACCTTTGTTGCATTCCCTCTATGGCAAGTATATCCTTCTTTAGGTAAGGAGACCAAACTGTACACAATACTCCAAGTGTGCTCTCACCAAGGATCTATACAATTGCAGCAAGACTTCTTTACTCCTGCACTCAAATCCTCTTGCAATAAAGGCCAACATACCATTTGCCTTCCTAATTGCTTGCTGCACCTGCATGTTAGCTTTCAGTGACTCATGAACAAGGACACCCAGGTCCCTTTGGACATCAACACTTCCCAATCTCTCACCATTTAAGAAATACTCTGCATTTCCAGTTTTCCTACCAAAGTGGATGACTTCACATTTTTCCACATTATATTCCATCTGCCGTTTTCTAGTCAACTCACTTAACCTGTCTAAATCCCCCTGAAGCCTCTTTGCATCCTCCTCACAACTCACATTCCCACCTAGTTTTGTGTCATCAGTAAACTTGGAAATATTACATTTGGTCCCCACAGCCTTTTGAGTCAATCAAACTAAACCTGGCACTTGTGCAGCATGTCAGAGAAAGTCATCGTATAATCACTGTCCATTCGTAGGTCAGCTTTCTCCTGCACTGCCTGTAGTACCTTTCCTACATTACAATAGTGACTGCACTTCGAAAAGCACTTGATTGGCTGTAAATCGCTTTGGGACACCCTAAGACCATGAAAGGCGCTATGGAAATGCAATTTTTTTGGGAAACTTGAACATTTTGAAGATGATAATGAGAGTCCTTTCTTGTTATTATGATCCTGGTTGTAACAAACAGCTTTGGAGTCTGGTTGTAACAAACAGCCTAGGAACAGCAAATGCCTTTGTCCCCCTGGTCCCCTTTGGCAAGCTCATTAAACAGAAAGATCCTCTGGGAGTGATTTTCCACATTGTCTAGTTTTTCTATCAGCTGGTGCCTCTTGATTTTCCAGCAAGTTCAACTCATCTGAGGCAGGCTCTAATTGGTCCCTGGCGCAGACATCTCCTCCTCAAAATCGCCGACGCTGGGTTGTTTTCTGTCAGTTCATGTCAATTCGAGGCCACCTCCTGCCTTCCCTCATCTGCTGTTCAATTCATGTCAGTCTCGGTGCCTGCTCACTGCTCCCGCCCTCCCCCCCCCCCCCCCACCACAGGACCATGATCCAGTCTGGAGGAGAGACAGAGTCCTCAAAGGAGACTGAGGCAGAAAATGAGGAGCCATCAGAGGTTGAGTTTTCTCATGCTTTTCCATTACTTTGCTCTAGGTTCAGAAAACAAAAGAAACTTTGTCCTTTGGCCAGAGGCTGGGAATTCCACAGTGATTTACTCACCTCCTGACTCCCCAAAGCCTGTCCACCATCTACAAGTCAGGAGTGTGATGGAATACTCTCCACTTGTCTGGATGGGTGCAGTTCCAACAGCACTCAAGAAGCTCGACACCATCCAGGACAAAGCAGCCCGCTTGATCAGAACCCCATCCACAAACATTTAGCATTCAGTCCCTCCACCACCAACGCACAGTGGCAGCAGTGTGTACCATCTAGAAGATGCACTGCAGCAATGCACCATGCCTCCTTCAACACCCCCCGATCTCTACCACCTAGAAGAACAAGCAAACCTATGGGAACACCACCATCTGCAAGTTCCCCTCCAAGCCGTACACCATCCTGACTTGGAACTATATCGCCGTTCCTGTTGCTGGGTCAAAATCCTGGAATTCCTAACAGCATTGTGTCAGGAAATTCCTAACATTTCCCTAACAGCACTGTGGGTGTGCCCGCACCAGATGGACTGCAGTGGTTCAAGAAGGCAGCTCACCATCACCTTCTCAAGGTCAATTAGGGATGGGCAGCAAATGCTGGCCTAGCCAGCGACGCCCAAATCCCATAAATGAATTAAAACATTTTCTGTGCACAGAGATCAAATCAAACTGAGCAGATGGGCAAAAGCTCACTTGATCTTGATTTTCAGTATTAATGTGTGACCTTGACAGGAAGCAGGGACGTCACTAATTTGTCCCCATTTTTACTGGTGAGTGTATGACTCTTAATTTATTGCCATTTTACTTCATTCATCCCAATTCTTTTTTCCGATTTCCTTGGTTTATTTTCATCTGACCCAGCTTTTCTCTTGTTTTAACCTATTGTGTTTTTTCCTCCTTCACTCTCTCCTGCATTTCTTTCCTGACTTCTTTTCTGTCTCTCCACTATACGTCTTTTGAATGAGGTGTTAAAACAAGGCCTCGTCTTCCCTCTCAAGCAGATGTAAAAGCTCCCACTGCACTATTTCAAAGAAGAGTTCTGGCCAATATCCCTCAAACAACATCTAAAAACAGATTATCGCGTCATTAAAACATCGCTGTTTGTGGGAGCTTGCTGTGCGCAAATTGGCGGTTGCATTTCCTACAACAGCGACTACACCTCATAAAATAACCTCATTGGCTGCAAAGCACTTTGGGACATCCTGAAGTTATGAAAGGCTCTATCCAAATGCAAATCTTTTTGATATTTTCACATACTGTGGTAGGAAATGGTGAAGGTGGGGCGGAGGCATGGAAGGAGAAAAGGATAGAGGAAGGAAGAAAGGGAGGAAGGACAAACGACTATAACTGAAGATAATTTTGTAAACTGAAAGTTAAAAACCCAGGTGAGTTCTTTGTGCTTCTTTTTGTGCTCCAGTTCTGCCTCTCCTTCTGTAGCTATAATATTCTATACGTGCGAGATTCTATTGTATGTGATGCTGGAGAGTATTTGATTGATCTCTGGGACTGCTTGAATTTCAGGCACTGATTAGGCCCACAAGGAACTGCTTGATGCTCTGGTCTGTGTGTGGGGGCCTCACTGTCCTCCCACCAACTCTGAGCTGGTGCTCCGAGCATCATTGTCTAATCTTTGCTTGAAGTTGAAAAACAGACATTGTTGTGTATCAGGCTCCTGTTGATGATTCTGCAGTGAGCTCAGCAACTGTGAGAATGGCAGGAGATTACTCTCAGACTCTTGCTGCTGGGACATAGCAGCACATTCTTCAACTTGAGCAGACTCGGCAGTAGATTTTCCCTCAGAAAGACTCCAAGGATGATCTTAACATCGAGGCGAATTCAAAATGGCTTTTTAATGTAAAATCACCACAGCCGGAAAAGCTGTTGGACAAAGATTCACCAACAGTATCTTCACTAAAATAATCTCAGCCGACCTGTGGTTTTCCTGTCATTCATTTGTGTTATAAAGTTACTCGCTATAGAGCAGTGTGGATGAGGATGGAGATGAGAGTGGGGTGAAAACATCATTAATCTGGTGATATTTGACCGTTGTATAAACAGCAGGGGCTGAGTTGACTTCTCGTGACCCCTTTAACTACAAACATGCAATTATTTTCACTCTGCACCCCAAAGGAATTTTTTCTGAGACAATTTCCCCTTGCTTCCACGTGTTCTAACCTGCAAATATTTATCTTCAGGCTCCACCAACTGATAGTGCCCAGATTTTGCAGCTGAGCTCTCCTGATGAACTGAGTCCTAAGAAATGGCCCTCCTCAGCAGCACTGATCACGCCCACCCCGTCTTTCTTTGAATTTTGAGTTGAGAAGTAGGGAAATAAAGTTGTTTTGCCGATGATTGAAGAGATTTTGAAGAGACGGTAAGTGTTTTTAGCAGCTTGCCTGTAGTAAATTTCCTCAGCCCGATGTTGCTTCACTCTGCCCTCTCAGCTAGAAGGTGGTGGGTTCAATTCCTACTCTAGAGAGTTGAGCAAATGATCTAGACTGCTACTTGTACGCAATACTGAGGGAGTGCTGTGCAGTCTTTCAGATGGGATATTAAACTAAGGTCCTCTCTGTTTTGAAGAAGAGCAGGGGAGTTCTCCCTAGTGTTCTGAGCAATATTTATCCCTCAATCAACAACTAAAAAACAGATTATCTGGTCATTATCACATTGCTGTTTGTGGGAGCTTGCTGTGCACAAATTGGCTGTCGCGATTCTCGACATTACAACACTTTCATCGACTGTAAAGCACTTTGGAACATCCTGAGTGAAAGATGCTGTAGAAAATTCAAGTCTCTTTTTTATCTTTTCACACACTGTGGTAGAAAATGGCTAAGAACAAAGGAGGAAAGGAAGGACGGACAAAAGACTAATATTTTATCTAAAAGTTTTTCAAAAAATCTAAAACCAGGCTAGTACTTACCTGGAGACTTTCTCACCTCTTTCAGGCATTAATATTTCCGACAATGTAGTGGCTGCAGATTGGGCTGGTAGTGACTGCCACCTAGTGGAGTAACTGCAGACTATCATTAAAGGGGCTGAATTTTCACCGGGGCTGAGATGAGCCGTGCCAGTCGGTGTGCTGCTTCCAAGCTCCATCCCATCTCCGGGCCATTTTTGTAGAGGCAAATTTGGGAGCCAGCAGAGCTACCCTCCCACAGGCTGCAGGTAGCTTATCAGACTCACTGAGAGCCTAACTGAGGCTAATTAAAGGAGGCCGACTGGAATTTTCCCAGAGGCACCGGGTAAGGGGAGGATGTGCCGTTTAACTGCCTGGAGAAGGACACCCACCAGCAGGTCGGGGGGTGCCAGTACTCCAGACAGGCATAGAGGCCCTCCCTGCTTGCCTGCAGCAGGCACAGTTTGCCCTGTAGAGAGGTTCCCCACACCCCCAGCCCCCGCAGTGATGGCCTGGTTGCAAAAGCCGTTTTTTTCATTAAAAGGTTGGAGAGAGGGTGCGTCCATCTTGAAGCTCCCTCTCTTTTACTTACCTTCCATTGTAGCCTGCTGCTCCTCTCAAGCTGGAAGGCCTCTGATTGGCCCTCCAGCTTTCAGAGCCCGCTGACTGTATTAATTGGACAGCGAACCTGTCTCCAGGCCAATTAAGGGAGATGCGCCCATGAAAATCAAAAAGGATGACTGTTTTGTGAAGAGAGACGGGAGAAACTGGGGAACGTTTCATTAGAATGAAAAATGTTGAGATGATATCCGATATGGGTTTAGAATTAGGAAGGGTTTTGATATGGTAAATCAGAACAAAGCTACTTGCACTTTTTATTTAATTTAGAAAAAAATAATTTTAAATTTTTTTTTCTAAATTAAATAGAAAGTTTAAAAATAAAAAAATTAATTAAATTTTTTTAAAAATTAAAATTTAAAAAATTAATTTAAAAAAATTAAAAATTAAAAATAAAAAAAACACCATAACTTTTTAATTTTCAAATATTTATCTACTTTCTTTTCAAAACCTATTAAGGATTCTGTTTCTGATAGGCTATTCCAGGCCCGAATGGCCGTCTGCGTGAAAAAAACCCAAATTCTATGAAGCTACCTTTTCACACATTCCTAGTATCAGGTGCTCAAAATGGGACATAACATTCTAACCAAAGATTTGCATAATAATAATTGCATTTATACAGTACCTTATTACACTGAAATATCTCAGAAAGTTTAGAGAGAGAGCAATACAGCACTGAAACAGGCCCTTCGGCCCACCAAGTCTGTGCCAAACATCAACCACCCATTTATGCTAATCCTACATTAGTCCCATATTCCCTATAACATCCCCTTCTACATTAATCCCATATTCCCTACCACCTACCTACACTAGGGGCAATTTATAATGGCCAATTTACCTATCAACCTGCAAGTCTTTGGTGGTGGGAGGAAACTGGAACACCTGGTGGGAACCCACACAGTCACAGGAAGAACTTGCAAAGTCCGCACAGGCAGTACCCAGAACTGAAGCCGGGTCGCTGGAGCTGTGAGGCTGTGGTGCTAACCACTGCGCCACCCCATAAAGGATTGTTTTTGAAGCACAGTGACTTGTTATTTGGACTAAGGTGGCATTCGTAGTGTGACAATAACATCTGACAAACAGGAATGAGATGAATACCGAAGGAATTTTGATTTTGTGTTATGGTTGAGGGAGAAATGTTAACTGGAGTGGTGGGGGGGAAGAGAGAGAAAGATGTCATCGTCTTCAAATGTAACGATTGATGATTAACTTTCATTGAAATAGACTGATTGGCAGATCAGATTACTGTTTCATTTGAGGGATGGCATCTCCAACAATCTAGTATTTTCTGTTGTACGTACTAACATATGAATCAGAAGCAGAAGTAGGCCACTCGACCCCTCGAGCCTGCTCTGCCATTCAATAAGTTCATGGCTGAACTGATTACTTCACATTCCCACCTACCCCCAATAATCTTCCCCCCAACTGATTACAAGAATCTATCTACCTCTGCCTTAAAAATATTCAAAGGCTCTGCTTCCACCCCCTTTTGAGGAAGAGAATTCCAAAGACTCACGACCCTCTGAGAGAAAAAATTTCTCCCCATCTCTGTCGTAAATGGGCGACCCCTTATTTTTAAACAGTGACCCCTAGTTCGAGATTCTCCCACAAGGGGAAACATCCTTTCCACATCCACCCAGTCAAGACCCCTCAGAATCTTATATGTTTCAATCAAGTCGCCTCTTCTAAATTCCAGCGGATACAAGCCTAGCCTGTCCAATCTTTCCTCATCAGACAGCTCACCCATTCCAGGTATTAGTCTAGTAAACCTTCTCTGTACTGCCTCCAACGCATTTACATCCTTCCTTAAATAAGGAGACCAGTACTGTACACAGTACTCCAGATGTGGTCTCACCAATGCCCTGTATAACTGAAACATAACCTCCCTACTTTTGTATTCAATTCCCCTCGCGATAAACAATAACAATCTATTAGCTTTCCTAATCACGTGCTGTTCCTGCATACTAACCTTCTGCGATTCATGCACTAGGACACCCAGATCCCTCTGCAATCTCTCACCATTTAGATAATATGCTTCTTTTTTTATTCTTCCTGCCAAAGTGGACAATTTTACACTTTCCCACATTATACTCCATTTGCCAGATCTTTGCCCACTCCCTTAACCTATCTATATCCCTTTGTAGCCTCCTTATGTCCTCTTCACAAGTTACTTTCCTACCTATCTTTGTGTCATCAACAAATTTACCAACTATATCTTCGGTCCCTTCTTCTAAGTCTATTATAATTGTAAAAAGTTGAGGCCCCAGCACAGATCCCTGTGGCACACCACTCGTTACATCTTGCCAACCAGAAAATTACCCATTTATGCCTACTGTCTGTTTCCTGTTAGCTACCATGCCAATGTATCCATGCCAATATGTTAGCCTCTACACCATGTGTATTGGTCTAGATTAGCATGCAAAACCACAGCCTTCTGATTGCATGGCAAATGTGGTATTAACTGAGCCTTGTTGACATGACAAGTGGCTGCTGCTCCTGGAGTAGAACAAAGAACAAAGAAAATTACAGCACAGGAACAGGCCCTTCAGCCCTCCAAGCCTGCGCCGATCCAGATCCTCTATCTAAACCTGTCGCCTATTTTCTAAGGGTCTGTATCTCTTTGCTTCCTGCCCATTCATGTATCTGTCTAGATACATCTTAAAAGACGCTATCGGGCCCGCGTCTACCACCTCCGCTGGCAACGCGTTAATAATGAACTTTCCACACATATCCCCCCTAAACTTTTCCCCTCTCACTTTAAACTCGTGACCCCTAGTAATTGAATCCCCCACTCTGGGAAAAAGCTTCTTGCTATCCACCCTGTCTATACCTCTCATGATTTTGTACACCTCAATCAGGTCCCCCCTCAACCTCCGTCTTTCTAATGAAAATAATCCTAATCTACTCAACCTCTCTTCATAGCTAGCGCCCTCCATACCAGGCAACATCCTGGTGAACCTCCTCTGCACCCTCTCCAAAGCATCTACATCCTTTTGGTAATGTGGCGACCAGAACTGCACGCAGTATTCCAAATGTGGCCGAACCAAAGTCCTATACAACTGTAACATGACCTGCCAACTCTTGTACTCAATACCCCGTCCGATGAAGGAAAGCATGCCGTATGCCTTCTTGACCACTCTATCGACCTGCGTTGCCACCTTCAGGGAACAATGGACCTGAACACCCAAATCTCTCTGTACATCAATTTTCCCTAGGACTTTTCCATTTATTGTATAGTTCACTCTTGAATTGGATCTTCCAAAATGCATCACCTCGCATTTGCCCGGATTGAACACCATCTGCCATTTCTCTGCCCAACTCTCCAATCTATCTATATTCTGCTGTATTCTCTGACAGTCCCCTTCACTATCTGCTACTCCACCAATCTTAGTGTCGTCTGCAAACTTGCTAATCAGACCACCTATACTTTCCTCCAAATCATTTATGTATATCACAAACAACAGTGGTCCCAGCACGGATCCCTGTGGAACACCACTGGTCACACGTCTCCATTTTGAGAAACTCCCTTCCACTGCTACTCTCTGTCTCCTGTTGCCCAGCCAGTTCTTTATCCATCTAGCTAGTACACCCTGGACCCCATGCGACTTCACTTTCTCCATCAACCTACCATGGGGAACCTTATCAAACGCCTTACTGAAGTCCATGTATATGACATCTACAGCCCTTCCGTCATCAATCAACTTTGTCACTTCCTCAAAGAATTCTATTAAGTTGGTAAGACATGACCTTCCCTGCACAAAACCATGTTGCCTATCACTGATAAGCCCATTTTCTTCCAAATGGGAATAGATCCTATCCCTCAGTATCTTCTCCAGCAGCTTCCCTACCACTGACGTCAGGCTCACCGGTCTATAATTACCTGGATTATCCCTGCTACCCTTCTTAAACAAGGGGACAACATTAGCAATTCTCCAGTCCTCCGGGACCTCACCCGTGTTTAAGGATGCTGCAAAGATATCTGTTAAGGCCCCAACTATTTCCTCTCTCGCTTCCCTCAGTAACCTGGGATAGATCCCATCCGGACCTGGGGACTTGTCCACCTTAATGCCTTTTAGAATACCCAACACTTCCTCCCTCCTTATGCCGACTTGACCTAGAGTAATCAAACATCTATCCCTAACCTCAACATCCGTCATGTCTTCGGTGAATACCGATGCAAAGTACTCATTTAGAATCTCACCCATTTTCTCTGACTCCACGCATAATTTTCCTCCTTTGTCCTTGAGTGGGCCAATCCTTTCTCTAGTTACCCTCTTGCTCCTTATATATGAATAGAAGGCTTTGGGATTTTCCTTAACCCTGTTTGCTAAAGGTATTTCATGACCCCTTTTAGCCCTCTTAATTCCTCGTTTCAGATTGGTCCTACATTTCCGATATTCTTCCAAAGCTTCGTCTTTCTTCAACTGCCTAGACCTTATGTATGCTTCCTTTTTCTCTTAGCTAGTTTCACAATTTCACCTGTCATCCATGGTTCCCTAATCTTGCCATTTCTATCCCTCATTTACACAGGAACATGTCTCTCCTGCACGCTAATCAACCTCTCTTTAAAAGCCTCCCACATATCAAATGTGGATTTATCTTCAAAAAGCTGCTCCCAATCTACATTCCCCAGCTCCTGCCGAATTTTGGTATAGTTGGCCTTCCCCCAATTTAGCACTCTTCCTTTAGGACCACTCTTGTCTTTGTCCATGAGTATTCTAAAATTTAGGGAAGTAAAAATTGTTATGCTAGGCCCCCACCGGTCAAGAATGAGGCACATTAATTTTGTCAAAGATATTGATTTTAAACTGTTGCTGGAGTGTGGAAATAATTTGTTAAACTGATCAGCTGTAGCTGGAAAAGACATTTGCATACAAACAGACAGTGCCTAGAAGGAAAAAGGACCATTCCCTGTCACATTCAACCCACAATGGGCCTTGATCACCAGGTATTGTGTGTAAGAGGAGCATTCCAGCGACTGCTAAGGTGATACAATCCAGGACTGGTTAGGCCAGCTGGTCACATGACTAACTGGCTGTTCCAGGGTCTTTTGAACTAGCCACAGAGAGTTTGAACTGTTTGGTCCTGGACTGAGAAAATCTCTCCTGTCTGCTCCCATCTCTTTCTCACAAGCCTCTGAATCCACTGAAGACACACGAACCCCAAGAAAGAAAAGTATCCTACAGCGAACAAGGTTTAAGAAGAATACTGGGCCCCAATGAAAAGCAAAATCTATCTACAATCAAGGACTCTACAGTCAGCTCGAAAATCGTAACAAAAACTCTTCAGATATTGCCTCAAATTTTTCCACTTTATTTTTCTTCTGCTCTTTTCTTTCTCTATCTGCATGTGTGTACCACATATGCATGTTAGCATGGGCGCATCGCCTATCCATAGGTGTTAACCAAATTAGAGTTTAAGTTTAATAAATTTCAACCTTTTTTCTTTAAATCTAAGAAAACCTGTTTGTGCTGGTTTCTTTGCCTTATAATCGGAACGCGGTGAACAAGGGAGCTAAAAACACGGTGCGTTTAAAGTTAAACCCTGTTATATGGTAAGACCAGGTGAAGGCTGAGAGGGACCCCTAGACACCTTTCTCACCTGGTCGTAACAAAATCGAAGAGGCTCCCGTTGGCCATAAAGTAAGGACATGATCAGGTGGGATAATCATTGGAAATGTTCCGAAAACTTTCAATTGGAGATCAAGTCGGTCAAATTTTGTGTGCCAGCTGTGGCTCAGTTGGTAACACTCTAGCTTCCTCAGTCATAATGTTGTGAGTTTGAGTCTCACTCTATGACTTGTAGTACAAAGATTGAGGCTTAAAGCACTATGTAGGGGGGGGGGCTGCTATTTGGATGAGATGAAAACTTGAGGCTCTATCTATGTCAATTGGATGTAGACGAGCAGGAAGGTCAAGGCCAATATTTATTCCTCAATCAACATCATGAAAACAGATTATCTGGTCATTATCACATTGCTGACTATGGGAATTGATCACACTTCAAAAGTACTTAATTGGCTGTAAAGTGCTTTGAGACATCTGGTGCGATATAAAAACAAGTCGTTTCTCTTGGATATCTAGTAGAAAGTTGTTTAGGTACTGTCCAAAAACTGTCCCCTGACTGGAAGAAAAGAGCATTGTTTTAAATCTTGGTCAGAATTAAGATCTGATAGCCACAATTTGCACTATGGTAAACTTGTGAAGGGAAGTTTTCACACCAATGTTTTGTTTCTGACATGAAAAATAATTATGTACTGGATCGGAGTTCATGGCAATAGTCTAACTTTGGAATTTAGTTGGCTGGAATTTCATTGTAAGGCTTTACAATTTCTACTGAAACCTTTGAATTGACCATAGCCGAATACTGTCAGGTGCCTGTTACATCCATTGTTTCGATGTTTGTGTGCGTTAGAAAGATTGAAGTGTCGAGGCTGGGACTGGATCGACATGTCATAAGATTGTAAATCATTAACAATCCCTGTTGCAGATAAATGCTGTTTGTAACAACAACAACCAATATTTCTAAAGCACTTTTAATTGTAGAAGGAGCATTATAAAACAATGTATAACACCGAGCCATGTAAGGAAATATTAGGTCAGATGACCAAAAGATTGGTCAAAGAGGTAGGTTTTAAAGAGTGTCTTAAAGGAAGAAAGTGAGGTAGAGAGACAGAGAGGTGTTGGGAGGGTTGTCCAGAGCTTAGAGCCTAGGCAACTGAAGGTGAGGGTACCAGTGGTGGAGTGATTAAAATCTATTAAAACATAATGGTTGTGGTTGTTGGAGGTCAATCATCTCAGCTCCCGGACATCACTGCAGGAGTTCCTCAGGGTCATAGAGTTGTACAGCACAGAAACAGGCCCTTCGACCCACCGCGTCCATGCCGACCATAATGCCTATCTATACTAATCCCACCTGCCTGCATTAATTCCATATCCCTCTATGCCTTGCTCATTCAAATACCTGTCCAGATGCCTCTCAAATGTTGCTACTGTTCCTGACTCCACCACCTCCTCTGGCAGCTCATTCCAGATACCCACTATTCTTTGTGTGAAAATTTAACCCCTTTGATCCCCTTTAAACCTCCTTCCTCTCACCTTAAATCTATGCCCTCTAGTTTTAGTCACCCCTAGGGTAGTGTCCTGGGCCCAATCATCTTCAGCTGCTTCATCAGTGACCTTCAATCATAAGGTCAGTAGTGGGGATGTTCGCTGATGATTGCACAATGTTCGGCACCATTCGCGACTCTTCAGATACTGAAGCAGTCTGTGTAGAAATGCAGCAAGACCTGGACAATATCCAGGCTTGGGCTGATAAGTGGCAAGTAACATTCACACCACACAAGTGCCATGCAATGACCATCTCCAACAAGAGAGAATTGAACCATCTCCCCTTGACATCAATGGCAATACGATCACTGAATCCCCCACTATCAACAACCTGGAGGTTACCATTCACCAGAAACTGAACTGGAGTAGCCATATAAATACCATGGCAACAAGAGCAGGTCAGAGGCAAGGAGTCCTGTGGTGAGTAACTCACCTCCTGACTCCCCAAAGTCTGTCCACCACCATCTACAAGGCACAAGTCAGGAGTGTGATGGAATACTCTCCACTTTCCTGGACGGGTGCAGCTCCAACAACACTCAAGAAGCTCGACACCATCCAGGATAAAGCAGCCCACTTGATTGGCACCCCATTCACAAACATTCACTCCCTCCACCACTGACGCACAGTGGCAGCAGTGTGTACCATCTACAAGATGCACTGCAGCAACGCACTGAGCCTAGAGGCCTGCTACCCGACCCGAACCCGACGGGACCTGACGACATGTGTCGGGTTTGGGTTGGGTCGGGCCCATTCTCCGGGGCCGGCTTTTGGGCTCGGCTCGGGTTGGCTTGGCTTGGGTCGGGCCGGACATACACGGTAAGTGCTCTGCCGGTTAATGTTGAAATTAAACAAACTTACCTGAGCTGGGAGTCCGGGGCAAAACTGAGTCTGCGCAATGCACGATGATGTCATCGCACATGCGCTGCAGCTCGGTGGAACTTCCCAGTAGGAAGGTAAGTAAAGTGATGGTCGGCTCGGGCTCGGGTCCTGTCGAGTAGTGGAGGGTTCGAGTCAGGTCGGGCTCGGGGCAAAATCGGAGGGACTCGGGTCAGGTCGGACTCGGGTCGGGCTTGGGTCCGCTGTGGTTCAGTCGGGTTCGGGTCAGGTTCGTTTTCCCGACCTAAAGCAGGCCTCTAACCAAGGCTCCTTCGACAGCACCTTCCAAACCCGTGACCTCTACCACCTAAAAGGACAAGGGCAGCAGATGCATGGGAACACCACCACCTGCAAGTAAAACCTGGCTACCCGACCCAAACCCGACTGGACCCAACTTCATGTGTCGGGTTTGGGTTGGGTCGAAATTCTGAATCCATCATTCAGGCTTTGGTCAGGTCGAGGTGGACATTGCTTCCGGGAAGTTACAGGATCAGGCTTACTCATGATTCCCCACAACTCCAGCTGCAGGAATAGCCTGCTGTTGGAGCAGATGAAGGAGATTCGTGTCGGGTCGGACAGAAAAAAAATTAAAGGGCTCGGGCTCGGGTTGGCTGTGGTCAGGTGAGGCCCGGGACGGGTTTTAATTTTATACCCGAGCCAGGCTTTACCTTCAAGTTTCCCTCCAAGTCACACACCATCTTGACTTGGAACTATATCACCGCTCCTTCACTGTGGCTGGGTCAAAATCCTGGAACTCCCTTCCTAACAGCACTGTGGGTGTATCTACCTCACATGGACTGCAGCGGTTCAAGGCAGCTCACCACCACCTTCTCAAGGGCAATTAGGGATGGGCAATAAATGCTGTCCTAGCCAGAGACGCCCACATCCCATGAACGAATAAAAAAAATCCTCCAGGGAGTAGCTGGTGGTTATTGACTGTTTACAAATGAGCTGTGATCATCCTTCAAATGTTCCCATGTCTGGGCCTGCTCTCATCCAGCCAGCTGCCCAATGTCAACTTCAAACATACCCTTCTGGTCAGGGCTACCCTTCACTCCATTATTGCTGTAACCTGATTGCAACAAAAGTGTGAATAGATGACTGTCCTTGGCAATGAAAATTTTGGAATTGTCCAATATTCATAGTAATCCTTGCGAGTGAGAGGGAGCCTCAACAAGCAGGAAACCATAGTGCCAGTGTTTGAAGGCTTACTGAGGCGCAGGCACGGTTTGAGGCAGGTGTTGAGTACTTGGGACAGGGGTTTATGAATCTCATTTTAGGGCTGGAATGGATTTGGTTTGGGAGATATTGGGAGGGGAGTGTTCTGAAGATATGAAGAGCTTAGAGACAGGGAAGTAAGAAAAATCTCAACAACACAGAGGAGGTGGATAGAGGAGAGACAGAGGGAAAGTGAGGCGTGGAGCGGAGACAGAAATCAAATCGGGGAGAAAGAAGAGTGGGTGAAGACGATCATGGAATGAAGACAGACAGACTTGCATTGCTGTGGTAACTTTCATGACCTCAGGACCTTCCAAAGTACTTTACAGCTTCTGAGGTACTTGTGAAGTGTAGTCATGCAGGAAACTCAGCAGCCAATTTGTGCACAGGAAGATCCCACAAACGGCCAGATAATCTGTTTTTAGTGGTGTTGGTTAAGGGATAAATATTAGCCAGGACAGGGGTAGGGTGGAGGGTGGGAAGGATAATGGATGGAAATGTGGGAATTGCTTGTGACTTGGATCGAATCCCTTGTCTATGAGCACTGCTATGTGAAGGGTAATTATGAATGTGAAATCTTTTACAGGAGCTGTCTCTGTGTTTGAAGTGCGATTTATCTTCTCTCTCTCTGTCCTCACTCTTTTGACTCTGCTCTGCTCTGTAAATGTGAGGAACTTGGAGCAGAAAAAGAAACAAAAACCAGGGGGAGCGCATTTCCGATCTGGGAGCAATTCAGAGGGCGGTGATCCTGACTCACTCACTCATCCCTTCAACAAGGAAGCAACCTCGGGAAAACCTGGCGATCCCATGGAAAAGGAGAAGGCAATTCCCCTCGTTCCACAGACCAGGGGAGTGTTCCACAGCCCCGGCCAAATGCGAAACCTCCCTAAAAATTGGAGTTACGGAGTTACCCGGGACGGGCGTCTCTTTTTCATAGAGTTGGGTATTTGATAAAAGTTTGGACAAAAGTTTCCTGTAAAGTTGATGCAGCAGTCTTTGCGGTAGCTTTACTGATTTAATCGTCCTCTTCCCAATAAAACACACACTTACTCTTGGGTATATTTTACTTTTTTTGCAGTGATTTGACCCGTTCCACTTGTTGGGTCCATCCCAGGTCAGGACAGGCGATTCGGACCGGCCATAGGCACCAACCAGGTAAGAAATGAAGGAGAGGTTTCAAGGTGTTAACCTGGTTATTGGTTGTTGGTTACATTACAGTGTTTTCTGTACCTATATTTTTCTGAACTGCAGGTCTACCTCGTGGGTGGGAACAAGGCTTCACTTTTGAAGGCGCGACATATTTCATGAAGTGAGTGGATATTCTTTAACATAACCTGAGTCTTGTCCATTCTGATGCTAATGGTTTTGTCATTTTGATTTTTTTTCTCTCTACCTGCCTTGAAAAGGCTGATTCCCATTTTGTTGGTTTATGGTTTGATGGGCAGTTCCGTAAACTTGAGGTCACCCAAAACCCCGATGTACTTAGTCGCGCCAAGTCCCATTCAACCATCGCTGACCCTATCCACCAACGCCTCAGTTTAAAAATTCTCATCCTTGTTTTCAAATCCCTCTGTGACCTCGCCCCTTCCTATCTCCTGTAATCTCCTCCAGCCCCACAGCCGTCTGAGATCTCTGCACTCCTCTAATTCTGGCCTCTTGAGCATCTCCAATTTTGACCGCTCCACTATTGGTGGCCGTGCCTTCAGCTGTCTGGGCCCTAAGCTCTGGAATTCCCTCCCTAAACCTCTCCTCCTCATTACCCCTCTTTCCTCCTTTACAGATGCTCCTTAAAACCTACCTCTTTGACCACGCTTTTGTTCATCTGTCCCAGTGTTGCCTTATGCGGCTCAGCGTCTAATTTTGTTTTATAATGTTCCTGTGAAGCACCTTGGGATGCTTTACTACATTAAAGATGCTATGTAAATGTAAGTTGTTGTTGTTGCTGCTGAGTACCAACTGCCCTCTGGTACTGGCCACCTTTATCATTTCAGCCTATGCTGTTGGATGTCAGTTGGCTATTTGACTATGGAGGAATCACAGTTGAGACCAATCCTGAAGTCCCTGCATGGGCCATTTTCCAGGAAGGGTCTGGATTGGGAATAGTAACTTTGGGTTGGGGGAATTAAAGCCAATTGTGGTACCTCAACTATTACCTGTCAGGATTGACAATCTCTGAACTGCCCAAAGGATTTGGGAGGTGATTTAAGATGCATTACTGCCTGAATTGAGCGCTCAACAGTGAACTTTTCTTCCTCTTTGACCCTTTCAGGAGTGTGATTTCAGTTTAAAGGGCCTCAGTTCCTTATAGAGTTATGCTAGCCGAACCATGTTGGATGCAGCAGTCTTGATGCACACCAGGGCAAGTTCTTGTGTCACCAAAATATCATTAAACAGGAGAAAAATATTTGACAGATCTCACTGCAGATGTAAATGTAACAACTGTCTAAAATATAAGCTGTACTATTTTACAAATTCAGATGCATTTGGAAACATTTGCAATCCAGTGTAACCAAACAGCTGGACAAGTGTTTGGAGTGAATAACATATATTATCATTCTCGTCATGCTCATTCTCAATTATCCATATGGACTTTGGTGGATTTAACTTTATATCCATCAGCTAAAATATAATCAAGCATTTTTTTTTGAAGAATTGCAATTGGATCCCCCAATTTACTTTGCAGAGACTCTGGGTCCTTGGTTGAGCTTATTTAGTTATTTATATTGAGGCTAAAAAGGGTTAATTTCTGAGTACAGGTTGCAGAGACTAGGCTTTTATTCCCTTGAGTATAGAAGATTAAGGGGTGATGTAATTGAGTTGTTTAAAATGATTAAAGGAGTTGGTAGGGTAGATAAAGAGAAACCATTTTCTCCAGTGGGGAATCCAGAACAAGGGGGCATAACCTGAAAATAAGAGCTGGGCTGTTCAGGGGTATGTCAGGAAGCACTTTTTCACACACAAAGGACAGCGGAAATCTGGAACTCTCTTTCCCGCAAAAAGCTGTTGAGGCGGGAGGGCAATTAAAAACTTCAGAACTGAAATTGTTAGTTTTTGGTGGGCTTATTAGGGGTTACAGAAGTGCCAGGCAATGACCATCTCCAACAAGAGAGAATCTAACCATCTCCCCTTGACATTCAGTGGCATGACCATTGCCGAATCCCCCACTATCAACATCCTCGGGGTTACCATTGACCAAAAACTGAACTGGACCAACCATATAAACATTGGCTAGAAAAGCAGATCAGAAGCTGGGAATTCTGTGGCGAGTAACTCATCATCTGACTCCCAAAGCATCTACAAGGCACACATCAGGAGTGTGATATGCCTGGATGGGTGCAGCTCCAACAACACTCAAAAAACTTGACACAATCCAGGACAAAGCAGCCCACTTGATTGGCACGTCATATACTACTTTAAAACTTTCACTTCCTCCAAAACCAGTACACAGTGGCAGCAGTGTCTGCCATCTTCACGATGCACTGCAGCAACTTGCCAAAGCTCATTCGACAGCACCTTCCGAACCTGTGACCTCTACCACCTAGAAGGACAAGGGCAGCTGACGCATGGGAACACCACCACATGCAAGTTCCCCTCCAAGCCACACACCATCCTGACTTGGAACTATATTGCCGTTCCTTCATTGTCACTGGGTCAAAATCCCTTCCTAATAGCACTGTGGGTGAACCTGCATCACATAGACTGCAGCTCACCACCACCTTCTCAAGGGCAATTAGCGATGGGCAATAAATGCTGGCCTTGCCAGCGATGCCCACATCCCATGAATGAATTTTTAAAAACCAAGGCGACTAGATGGAGTTATGATACGGATCAGCCATGATCTAATTAAATAGCAGGACAGGCTCGAAGGGCTGAATGGCCTACTCCTGTTCCTATGTTTCTATCTCTCTCTGGTACTTGGTAGGATTTGCTATCATGTATCTCTGATGTTTTAGCTCAGGACTGGTAGGAGCCGAGCTGCCAGTGTTATTGTCAAAAATGTTTCCATTTTAAAATGGGGAGGGGGCAATGGGGTGGAATGTGGTCTTATCTCTTGTGCACTGATTGGTTTGTTTAGATTGCCTAATCAGTAGCTTTAAAAAAATGATGTATTTAATGGGTTATGTTTCTGTTGAAATAGATAAAGCAATCGCATATTAATTTTTTTAGCCTTTGCATACAAATCATTGTAAGCTAATTTCTAGTTTATATTGCATTCATTTCTTGACGCACTGACTAAGATCAGCAAGAATGACACATCGGGAGGTTGTGAAACTTTGAAACTAATTATAGAATGCAACATTAAGATGCCAATTTCGCAATCTGAACCAGACGGGGAGAGAGATATTCCTGTAATTAACATTTTTTAAATTAATGTTATAATTTAGTATGCCACAACAGAACCATTCCCAGTTAACCATTTAATTTGGATATAAGTGAGGGAACCTGAATATCTCCTTGAGGAGGTAACAAGGAGGGTTGATAATGTAGCCTGTTTGATGTAGTCTACATGGATTTTAACAAGGCTTATGACAAGGTCCCACTGGCAGACTGATCAGTACCTTCAAAGCTCATGGGATCCAAGGGAAAGTGGCAAGTTGGATCCAAAATTGGCCCAGGAAGCACAGGCTTGTGGTCAACGAGTGTTTTTGTGACTGGAAATCTGTTTGCAGTGGGGTTCCACAGGGCTCAGTACTGGGCCCCTTGCTTTTCTTGGTATATATCAATGACTTAGACTTCAATGCAGGGGACATGATAAAGACGTTTGCAGATGATAATGAAAATTGGCCATGTGGTTGATAGTGAGGACCAATGAACTGGTCAGATGGGCAGAAGAGTGGCAAATAGAGTTCAATCCAGAGGAGTGTGAGCTAGTGAATTTGCACAAGACAAACAAAGCAAGGGAATACACAATAAATGGTAGGATATTGAGAAGTACAATTGGACCTTGGAGTGCATGTCCACAGATCCCTGAAGGTGGCTGGACAGGTCAAGAAGGCATATGGGATAGTTTCCTTTATTATCTGAGACATAGGATATAAGAGCAGGGAGTTTATGCTAGAGCTGTGTAAAACACTAGTTAGACCGCAGCGACAATACTGTGTACACTGCATTACAAGAAGGCTGTGATTAGACTAGAGAGGGTACAGAGGAGATTTACAAGGATGTTGCCAGGAGTGGAGAACTTTAGCTGTGAGGAAAGATTGGATAGGCTGGGATTGTTTCTTTGGAACAGAGGAGGCTGATGGAATATTTAATTGAGGTGCATAAAATTGTGAGGGGCTGAGATAAAGTGGATAGGAAGGACATATTTCCCTTATCAGAGGTCAATAATCAGGGGGCATAGATTTAAAGTAATTGGTGGAAGGATTAGAGGGGATTTAAGGAGAATTTTTTTCACTTAGAGGGTGGAGGGGGTTTGGAACTCACTGCCTGAAAGGGTGGTAGAGGCAGAAACCCTCATCGCATTCAAAAATACTTAGATATGCGCTTACAGGGCTACAGATCGAGAGCTGGATGGTGAGATTAGACTTCATAACTCTTTTTCGGCTGGCAAAGACATGATGGGCTGAATGGCCTCTTTCTGTGCCATAAAACTTTCTGTTCCTATGTTTGAATGAATTGTGTATTGTCTACTTTTGAGAATTGATTTTATATTAAGTTTTTATATGAAAAGCGGTGTGGGGGATGATAAAATTCATATTTTAATTTACACTGTTATAACTACAGTTTCAAAATTCCTTAAGGCAAGAGCAAATTTGCCATACAGTCTGCATACAGCAATTTTATGGTACTTAAAATATAGTTGGATCATTGTTACTCTGCACACGGGATCAGTGACCTGTTTGGGGTTGGGACACTGAAGAGGGTGATGCACACTTACTGGTGATGCTTCCAGTAAGGTGGTAACAAATAGTTGATTCAGTGCAAACAAATCACAGGCCATAAACTCGTACAATGTTCACTGTGTCCGAATAAACTTTATTTTGGCAGTGGAGGCGTGGAGTGGGTGGGGTAGGGAGTGGCAGGAACTCCAAGTCAGTTGACTGTTCTGTGCATTTAATTGAATTATGGAGGACTTTCCATTGCATTTTGACTTTATGGGTGAAGAACAAAAAATTTTGTGTTTTGAATTACAACTGACGGGACTCTAAGACTGTCACGTTCTACATATCTGACTAAGTTTGGTCAAACCTTTGTGCTACAGAGACAGTGATACACAAACCTGGTATGAAGTCATCTAGGAAATGAAAAAAACAACTTGCATTCAAGTAGTGCCTTTCACACAGTAAAATGTACCAAGGCTCTTCACAGAATTGTTATCGAACAACATTTGACACTGAGTCACATAAAGACTGGTGGTCAAAAAGGTAGGTTTTAAGGAATGAATTAAAGGAGGAAAGAGAGGTGCTGAGGTTCAGGGAGTGAATTCCAGAGTTGAGGGCCTCGTCAGCTGAAGGCATGGCCGCCAATCGTGGAGTGATTAGAATCTTGAACGTGCAAGAGTCCAGAATTGGAGCAATGGTGAACTCAGCAAGGATTACTCACTCCTGGGGTTAGTCAGATAGGAGTTTTGTGGTAGTTTTCTAAAAAAAAGTTATGACATTTGGTATTTGTTTTAAAATGAGATTTCTGAGAATAGAGTGGGAATTTCTGAGGAATTTGGTATAGCATGCTGGAATAGGTTTTGCAAAGTAGAGGGAGTTATACTGATCTGTGTTCGAGTTGTCCAGCTTCCAGGAATGTCTCGCAGTCTCCAAGAATTGAAGATTAATCTCCAGGACATTTTTGTGAAAAGCACTGAGAAGAAAATTCATAAAGGCGTTAAATAAAACATGGGTGGGTTTTGTTGAGCGGCATGTAGATCTGGGGGAGCGTTTTGTTGTGGGGTATCTGGGGGTCAGTGCCATCTCTTTTAATGTGCTGTGATGAATTAACCGGGCATCAGACATGTTAACATGTAGATAGGCCATTAAAGACTGAGATGAGGAGGAATTTCTTCACTCAGAAGGTGGTGAATCTTTGAACAGCCCTCTGAGGCAGAGAATTCCAATCATTGAGCATGTTCAAGACAGAAATCAATAGATATCTGGATACTGGCGGCACAGTGGTGCCTCACAGCTTCAGCGACCCGGGTTCGGTTCTTGGTACTGCCTGTGCGGAGTTTGCAAGTTCTCCCTGTGACCGTGTGGGTTTCTGCCGGGTGCTCTGGTTTCCTCCCACAGCCAAAGACTTGCAGGTTGATAGGTAAATTGGCCATTATAAATTGACCCTAGTGTTGGTAGGAGAATGGTGGGAATGTGAGGTAGGGAATATGGGATTAATGTCTTCTTCTTTGGCCTCCTTGACTCGGGAGACAATGGGTAAGTGCCTGCAGGTGGTCTGTGGTTTGTGGAGCAGCGCCTGGAGTGGCTATAAAGGCCAATACTAGAGTGATAGACTCTTCCACAGGTGTTGCAGATAAAATTGGTTGTCAGGGCTCTTTCGCAGTTGGCTCTTCCCTTGCGCTTCTGTCTTTTTTCCTGCCAACTGCTAAGTCTCTTCGACTTGCCACACTTTAGCTCCACCTTTATGGCTGCCCGCCAGCTCTGACGATCGCTGTCAACTGACTCCCACAACTTGTGATCAATGTCACAGGACTTCATGTCGCATTTGCAGACGTCTTTAAAGCGGAGACATGGACGGCTGGTGGGTCTGATACCAGTGGCGAGCTCGCTGTACAATGTGTCCTTGGGGATCCTGCCATCTTCCATGCAGCTCACATGGCCAAGCCATCTCAAGCGCCGCTGGCTCAGTAGGGTGCATAAGCTGGGGAGGTTGGCTGCCTCGAGGACTTCTGTGTTGGAGATACGGTCCTGCCACCTGATACCAAGTATTCTCCGGAGGCAGCGAAGATGGAATGAATTGAGACGTCGCTCTTGGCTGACATACGTTGTCCAGGCCTCGCTGCCGTAGAGCAAGGTACTGAGGACACAGGCTTGATACACGTGGACTTTTGTGTTCCGTGTCAGTGCGCCATTTTCCCACACTCTCTTGGCCAGTCTGGACATAGCAGTGGAAGCCTTTCCCATGCGCTTGTTGATTTCTGCATCGAGAGACAGGTTACTGGTGATAGTTGAGCCTAGGTAGGTGAACTCTTGAACCACTTCCAGAGCGTGGTCGCCGATATTGATGGATGGAGCATTTCTGACGTCCTGTCCCATGATGTTCGTTTGCTTGAGGCTGATGGTTAGGCCAAATTCGTTGCAGGCAGCCGCAAGCCTGTCGATGAGATTCTGCAGACACTCTTCAGATGTTAATGCAGCATCGTCAGCAAAGAGGAGTTCCCTGATGAGGACTTTCCGTACTTTGGTCTTCGCTCTTAGACGGGCAAGGTTGAACAACCTGCCACCTGATCTTGCGTGGAGGAAAATAACTTCTTCTGAAGACTTGAATGCATGTGAGAGCAGCAGGGAGAAGAAAATCCCAAACAGTGTAGGTGCGAGAACACAGCCCTGTTTCACGGCAGGATTAGTATAAATGGGTGGTTGTTGGTCGGCACAGACTCGGTGGGCCGAAGAGCCTGTTTCAGTGCTGTATCTCTAAACTAAACTGAACTAGGAGAACACAGTCTCAGAGGTTAGGACTGAAATGAAATAGTTCTTCACTCAGAGGGTTGTGAATCTTTGGAATTCTCTACCCCGGAGAGCTGTGGATACTCAGTCAGTAAGTATGATGAAACCTGAGATCAATAGATTTTTGGATTCTAAGGGAATCAAGGTATATAGAGATAGGGCAGGCAAGTGCAGTTGAGGTGGAAGATCTTATTGAGTGGCGGAGCAGACTCGAGGGGCTGTATGGCCGACTCCTGCCCCTATTTCCTTTGTTTGTTTTTACACATTTGAGAGGCCATGATGATATGTGGAGAGTTGTGGTTGTAAGCTGTACCTGGATAAAGTGAGTCTAGAGCTGTAATCTTGTTACTGGGAGAGGGAGGTGGCCTGTCTGTACAGGGCCTGTAGAGACAGGCTCCTATGTCGACTGGCACCAGCCCAGTTTATTCTGTTGTGGAATAATAAAGCTGCTGGTTTAAAGAATACCATGAATCACAGAATTGTTACAGCGCAGAAGGAGGCCATTCGGCCCAACGTGTCTGCACCAGCTCTCTGAATGAGCATTTCACCTAGTGCCACTCCCCCACCTTCTCCTGCAACCCTGCACATTTTTCCTTTTCATACAACATTCTAATTCCCTTTTGCATGCTTCAATTGAACCTGCCTTCACCACGTTCTCAGGCTGTGCATTCCACACCTTAACCACTCGCTGCGTGAAAAAGTTTTTGCTCGTGTCACTTTTTCTTCGTTTACCAATTACTTTAAATCTGTGCCCTCTCGTTCTCGATCCTTTCACGAGTGGGAACAGTTTCTCTCTATCTACTTTGTCCAGACCCCTCATGATTTTGAATACCTCTATCAAATCACCTCTCAGCCTTCTCTTCTCCATGGAAAACAATCCCAACTTCTCCAATCTATCTTCATAACTGAAATTCCTCATCCCTGGAACCATTCTCGTGAATCTTTTCTGCACCCTCTCTAACGCCTTCACATCCTGATGCAGAAAAGAGTGTTAGGACAGTAAATTGTTATTGTAGCTACTGAGTGCAAGTTAATCCAAGTTCTTTCCTGTTGTCTGGTAGATTTTTTATTGAACTATGGTGCAACTATTTCTTGCAATGTAACTGAACCTGAACTGGGCATTCAGAATAAGATGCACAGCAGCTTCAAACTAACATAATTATTCAAAGAGGTGTATTTTTGCATCAGGGAATTCTCCATTTGCAAGCCAGGAAGTTATTCAAACGTGGCTAATTTTCTGCATCAAAGGTTGAAAACATGAATCTGGATACCTGTATTTCACTTCCATCATTGCCAGCAAATCAAATAAAGTTCAGTGATCTGTAGGAAAAAGATAAACTTTTACAGAAAACATTTTTTTGTAAAATTGCGAGAATGGAGGAGAGTTTGTTACAGAATATCAGGGAACTGTAGAATGTTCTCTATTTTTGTTTTATTTCCTAAAGAGTAGCTGTATTATTGAACTAAGTGAATACAAACATACGAATTAGGAGCAGAAGTAGGCCATTCGGCCCCTCGAGCCTGCTCTGCCCTTCAATAAGATCATGGATGATCTGTTTGTGCCTCGAATTCCACACTCCCATCTACCCCTGATAACCTTTGATTCCCTTGCCTGTCTGCGTGGGTTTTCTCCGGGTGCTCTGGTTTCCTCCCACAAGCCAAAAGACTTGCAGGTTGATAGGTAAATTGGCCATTATAAATTGTCACTAGTATAGGTAGGTGGTAGGGAAATATAGGGACAGGTGGGGATGTTTGGTAGGAATATGGGATTAGTGTAGGATTAGTATAAATGGGTGGTTGATGTTCGGCACAGACTCGGTGGGCCGAAGGGCCTGTTTCAGTGCTGTATCTCTAATCTAATCTAATCTAACCCCGCCTTAAAAATATTCAGTGACCCCGCCTCCACCACCTTCTGAGGCAGAGTTCCGAAGGCACAAAACCCTCTGAGAAAATAATTTCTCCTCGTCTCTGTCCTAAAAGAGCGAACCCTAATTTTAAAACAGTGCCCCCTAGTTCTGGACTCACCCACAAGAGGAAACATCCTTTCCACATTCACCCTGTGAAGACCGTTCAGGATCTTATCAACTTCAATCAAGTCTCCTCTCACTCTTCTAAACTGCAGTGAAAACAAGCCCAGTCTGTCCAACCTTTCCTCATAAGTCAACCCGCTCATTCCAGCTATCAATCTAGTAAACCTCCTCTGAACCGCCTCCCAACGCATTTACATCCTTCCTTAAATAAGGAGACCAAACCTGCACACGGTATTCGATTTTGTAGTCTCACAATGCCCTGTATAACTGAAGCATAACATGCTTACTTTTATTTTCAATTCATCTCGTAATAAAAGATAGCATTCCATTAGCCTTCTTTATTTCTTGCTGTACCTGCATACTAACCTTTTGTGACTCATGCACTAAAACACCTAGATCCCTCTGCACCTCAGAGTTCTCCAGTCTTTCTCCATTGAAGTAATACTCTGCTTTTTTATTCTTCCTGCCAAAGTGAACAACTTCACATTTTCCAACATTATACTCCATCTGCCAGATTTTTGCCCACTCACTCAACCTATCTATATTGGTCTGCAACCTTCTTATGTCCTCTTCACAACATACTTTCCTACCTATTTTTGTATCATCTGCAAATTTAGCTACCATGCCATCGCTCCCCTCATCTAAGTCATTGATATAAATTGTCTGGTTCATTGCCCTGTTTTATACACTAGATGATCAAACGCATAACAATTTATCATGGTATAAATGTCCCGAGGCATTTCACAGGAACGTTATCAGACAAAACTTGACACCAAACCACATGAGATGCAGCAAGACCTGGACAATATCCAGGCTTGGGCTGTTAAGTGGCAAGTAACATTCGCGCCACACAAGTCCCAGGCAATGGCCGTCTCCAACAAGAGAAAATCTAACCATCTCCCCTTGACATTCGATGGCATTATCATCGCTGAATCTCCCACTATCAACATCCTAGGGGCTACCATTGACCAGAAACTGAATTGGAGTAGCCATATAAATACCGTGGCTACAAGAGCAGGTCAGAGGTTAGGAATCCTGCGGTAAGTAACTCACCTCCTGACTCCCCAAAGCCTATCCACCATCTACAAGGCACAAGTCAGGAGTGTGATGGAATATTCTCCACTTGCCTGGATGGGTGCAGCTCCAACAACACTCAAGAAGCTCAGCACCATCCAGGACAAAGCAGCCTGCTTGATTGGCACCCCATCTACAAACATTCACTCCCTCCACCACCGACGCACAGTGGCAGCAGTGTGTACCATCTACAAGATGCACTGCAGCAACGCACCAAGGCTCCTTAGACAGCACCTTCCAAACCCACGACCTCTACCAATTAGAAGGACAAGGGCAGCAAATACATGGGAACACCACTGCCTGCAAGTTCCCCTCCAAGTCACACACCATCCTGACTTGGAACTATATCACCGTTCCTTCATTGTCGCTGGGTCAAAATCCTGGAACTCCCTCCCTAACAGCACTGTGGGTGAACCTACCTCACATGGACTGCAGCAGTTCAAGAAGGCAGCTCAACACCACCTTCTCAAGGGCAATTAGGGATGGGCAATAAATGATGGCCTAGCCAGCGACGACCACATCCCATGAATGAATTTAAAAAAAATTTGGGTAGGTGACCAAAGCTTGGTTGAAGAGATGGGTTTTAGGGAGTGTTTTAAAGGAGGAACGAGAGGTAGCTAGGCGGAGAGGTATAGGGAGGGTAATCCAGAAGTTAGGACCTAGACATGGCTGTTAATGCTGGAGTGATGAAAATCGGGGATGAGTAAGAGGCTGCAATTGAAGGAGCCGGATCGGGAGCAGAACATAGGTTGGGAAGCCAGGAGTGATGAATGAGTGGGGTACTTGATCTGATCTAGGATAGGGACAGCTGAGTTTTGTATGAGAACCAGTGGCAGTATTTGGTGAATAAATGATCTCAAGTTGGATCTGGCTTTAGTTCAGGAATTCTCTCGGTTGAGCCTCCCTGGGGAGGGCTAATTGCTGGTTCAGAGCTGGGTTCAAATGTAGAACGGCCATTTCACTGAGCCTCCTCCTCACAGGGAGGGGGTTGTGCTCCTGAGGGTGAGATCATCCAGATGGTAAGGAGGTTCCCTATGTGCTACGCAGTTCTACTGTACTATAGATCTGTTATCTGTTAGGTCAACCAGAGCTGGTCCTTGGTCCTGCTGAGTGCAAATCAGCTGCTGCGTTTCCTCTACATTTCAAAAGTATTTCATTGCTTGTCTTTTTTTCCTCCATGTTAGGATTTTTCTGTAGTAATATCTCTCCATCACCAGAGTGTGCTGTTGCTTCATTAAACTCCCCTAAATTAATCCAAGTTAAGAGTGCAACAGAAAAAGACTTGCGTTTGTATAGTGCCTTTTACAACCTCACGCTGTCCTAAAGCACTTTACCACCAATGAACATCTGAAGTGTTGTAATGTAGGAAACGTGGCGGCCAATTTGTGCACAGCAAGCTCCCACAAACAGCAATGTGACAATGACCAGATGATCTGTTGAGTGATATTCGTTTAAGAATATATATTAGCCAGAACACCAAGGATAACTCCCCTGCCCTTCTTCGAAATCATGCCACAGGATCTTTTGCATCCACCTGAGAAGGCAGGTAGGCAGGTCCTCGGTTTAGCATCTTACCCGAAAGACAGCACTCCCTCAGTACCTTGATTTTTGTGCTAACACCTTTTGACTCAGAGGCAACCGTGCTTCTAACTGAGCCAGAGCTCTAGTTGTTGGGAGCAGTGATACGACTGTAAAGACTCATGACAGCCAAAGCTAGTACAGAACTTTTAATTGTTTTTTTTCCTGTTCCTTGACCAGGAGTTAATCCATTCCTGTAGGTGCCTGTCTCATGCATTTAATTTTTTTTACCTCCGTCTCGGCTCCATTTGACACTGATACTTACTTTCCCTGTTGTTTCCACAAGGTCTGGGCTTGCCTTGTCCCCTGTCTTGTCTTTCTCCCCCCCAGGTCCACCTCAGTACCCTAACTCTGAGTATCCTCATTAGACAAGCACCCGGATCATTTCATATAATATAAAACTTTTTAAAACTCAGGCAGCATCCGAGAGAAACACAGTTAACATTTCAGGTCAATGATCTTTCATCAAATCTAGGATCATTATGTCTTATGCTGGAGGTAAAGATTACGTGTGTGTGTGTAAGATGTATGTGTTGCAATCATGTAAATTTCCTATTAATTTTATCATTATAAATTCACTGATGAGTTTGACAAATTTACATATTCAATTTCAATTATAGATGTGGGCCTTCAAAATTCAGGAAGTGTGTGTGGATGTGGGATTATTAATACACATGGATATTATCAAATTGCATAAAAATAAGTGACTGTAAAGAGGAAATGGTTTATCTCTCTGTGCCCTGGTGACGTTATCCCTGTATTGACTCCCCCAGTCTATGGCCACAGCAGATTCATTCGTATGTTTTATATTTCATCAAGGTTTCAGATTCAGTGTTGAGGTTGTATGTTTTGTGAATCAGAAATGCTGAAGCCAATTTGCAGTAAAGGTGAAAACCGATTGAACCTGGGGTGCATTTACACCCACCGTGCTAAAGTTATAGAATCAGAGACTGGTTACTGCACAGTAGGAGGCCATCCAGCCCATTGTGTCCGTGCCGGCCCTCTGCAAGAGCAGCTCACCTAGTCCCACTCCCCCGCCTTTACCCCGTAGCCCTACCAAAATTTTTTCTTCAGATAATTATCCAGTTCTCTTTTGAAAGTTGCTATTGAATCTGCTTCCACTGCCCTTTCAGGCAGTGTATTCCAGATCACAACAACTCCCTGTGTAAAAAAAAAATGTTTCCTCATGTCTCCTCTGGTTCTTTTGCCAATCACCTTAAATCTGTGTCCTCTCGTTAAACTGTACAACAACAATAACTAGCATTTATATCAAAATTATGAGGGGTCTGGGCAGAGTAGATAGAGAGAAACTATTCCCATTGGTGGAAGGGTTGAGAACCAGAGGACACCAATTTAAGGTGATTGGCAAAAGAACCAATGGCCACATGAGAAAAAACTATTATATGCAGCGAGTGGTTAGGATCCGGAATGCACTGCCTGAGAGTGTGGTGGAGACAGATTCCATTGTGGCTTTCAAAAGGGAAATGGATAAGCAACTGAAGAGAGAGATTTACAGGGTTACAGGAAAAAAGGCAGGGAAGTGGGACGCGTTGCTGTTACAGAGAGCTAGCACGGACCCGACTGGCCGAATGGCCACCTTCTGTGCTGTAACCATCCTATGATTCTATTCTATGATCAAGAGCATTTAATGTGATAAAATGCCCTAAGTCAGTTCAGAGGAGTATTATCAGATAAAAAGTGACATTGAGCCAAAGAAGTAGACTTTAGCAGAGGTGACTAAAATCTTGGCCAAAATGATTGATCTTAGCAGCGTCTTAAAGGAGGAGAGAGAGAGAGGCGGAGAGGTTCGAGTTAGGGAATTCTAGAGCTTCAGGCCAGGCAGCTGAAGGTACAGCCACCAATGGTGGAACAACTAAAAACAGGAATGCACAAGAGGCCAGAATTAGAGGAGTGCCGATATCTCGGAGGGTTGTGGGGCTGGAGGAGATTACAGTGATAGGGAGGGGTAAGGCCATGGAGGGATTTGAAAATAAGGATGAGAGTTTTAAAATTAAGATGCTGCTTGACCGGGAGCCAATGTAGGTCAGCGAGCACAGGGGTGATAGGGGAACAGGACTTGGTGCGAATTAAGACACGGGCAGCAGAGCTTTGGATGACATCAGGTTTATGGAGGGTAGAATGTGGGAGACCAGCCAAGAGTGGATCAGAAGAGTCAAGTCTAGAGGTAACGAAGGCATGAATGAGGGTTACTGTCTGTCTGAAATCTAAACTCTAGCTTCAGGTCTCGGTTATTGCAATGTATTTTTTTAAAAAAATAGAGAAGGAAGAAATTTTATTTTGCACCTTTCACGACATCAGGACATCCCAAAGCATTTACAACCAATTTTTGAAATGTTGTGTTGTAATGTAGGAAACGAGGCAGCCAATCTGTGCACAGGAAGCTCCCACAAACAGCCATGTGATAATGGACAGATAATCTTTGTAAGTGACAATGGTTGAGGGATAAATATTTGCCAGGAAACTGGGGAGAGATCCCTCCCCTCTTCTTCGAAACAGTGTCATCCACCTGATAGAGCAGACAGGGCCTCAATTTAACATCTCATCCGAAAGATGGTGCAACAGTCCCTCAGGACTGCATTGGAAAGTCAGTCTAGACTTTGTGCTTCTTCTTCTTGTATCTCTACATCTTCCCTGCCATTGCTCCATGCAGGCTCTGGAGAAATCTGGGTGGCAGGAAGTTGGGTGTAGTATTGTAGAAGGATGTGCAGGCTGTACAAAGCCCAACAGGGACTGCAACGTGAACATTCTTTCTGTAGTCCCGGACTTTGTACTCAACTTCCAAGAACCTTAAGCACCAGGGATCTGGTGTGATAACCAGATGGTTTTTGTGGTTCAGGGTTAGTCGGATATACGAGCGTGAGATCGTGAGTTTTGCCACATCTGGGCTCCACTCAGTACTGCTCCTGGGGGCAATGCTGCGAACTGCATTCAGGGCTGTGCATTGCTGTGAGTATATTTGCATTAAAAGCACCTCGTGAAATTTGAGGAAGAAGTTCCATGCAATGAATGTGTGTTCAGTCATCTCCACTACCCTGAAATTGTGGCTTTTCTAAGCAGGGCCTGTTCACTTCTACAGATGCTCATTCCATCAGTCTCGGGGAATTGCTGATGACAGCTATCTTTATTCGCAAAGCAGCTGAAACAACACAATTGCTGGCTGGGTGACCTTTCAGTTTCTGACTGGTACAGTTGCTGCCTGCAGCCATTTGTGGGCTCATTGCTGGTGGGAAAATGTTGATTATTGCACAAACCCCTGGTTTCTTTTTCCCAGGACACTTATAAATTCGATATTGACGAACGGAGGCTTGTGCTGAAAACAGTCTGCGAGTTCTTTTCACTCTTGGAATCATACAGCACACAGAAGGAGGCCATTCGGCCCATCGTACCTGTGCTGGCTCTTGGAAAGAGCTATCCAGTTAGTCCTACCCCGCCCCTGCACTTTCCCCAGAGCCCTGCAAATTTTTCCTCTTCAAGAACATATTCAATTGCCTTTTGAAAGTTATTACTGAATCTGCCTCCACCGCCCTTTCAGGCAGCGCATTCCAGATCACAACAACCCTCGCTGAAAATTTTGTTTGCACTGTGTGATTGCATCGGGTATTGTTGAGGATTTGGAGGGATAAGTGCATACATGTATTATTGTCACTTTGTAATCATATGAAAGGAAAGTTCAAACAGGCTCACTTCAGCGTTATGGAGTGCAGTCTTGTGCATCATCCTCCTCCAGTGGTTGGTAATGTCAACACTTGAGAGGGTGGGGGAGGAACAAAAGAAAGAGAAAAGCCTGGGAAATTCGGCCTCGATACCAAAGAGAAATAAAGACTTCCATTTATTTAGCGCCTTTCACAACGTCTGGCTCCAGCATCCCAAACAACTGTACAGCCAATAAAGTACTTTGCACGGTTGTAATGTAGGAAACATGGCAGCCACTTTGCGCACAGCAAGTTCCCATAAACAGCACCGGATAATCTGTTTTTTTTAGAGATGTTTATTGATGGATAAATATTGACTAAGGACTAGGATCCCTGCTCTTCTTCAAAATAGTGCCATAGGATCTTCTATATCCACCTGAGAGGGCAGATGGGGTCTCGGTTTAACATCTCATCCAAAAGACGGCACTTCCGACAGTGCAGCACTCCCTTCAGTACTGGACTCTGCCAGCCTAGATGAAGCGCTGCTGGAGTCAGACCTGAACCCTTGCCCTTCTGACTCAGAGGTGAGAGTGCTACCAACTGTGTGTGCTGGTGTAATGGTTATGATGCTGAACTTGTGATTGATTCAGAAGCCTGGACTAATAATCCAGAGAGTGAGTGTTCAAGTTTCACCATGGCTGTTTTGAGAATTTGAATTCAGTTTAAACGATCTGCAAAATAAAAAATTGAGATCAGCGAAAATGTCCGTGAAGCTGCTGGATTGTTGTTAAAGACCCAATTGGTTCACTCATGTCCTTTTATGGGAAAGGAAATCTGCCGTCCTTACCCGGTCTGGCCTATATGTGACTCCAGACCCACAGCAATG
Source organism: Heterodontus francisci (assembly GCF_036365525.1). Taxonomy (NCBI): domain Eukaryota; kingdom Metazoa; phylum Chordata; class Chondrichthyes; order Heterodontiformes; family Heterodontidae; genus Heterodontus; species Heterodontus francisci. The sequence continues at coordinate 67,316,086 of NC_090395.1, read as the reverse complement.
TGGTTGACTCTTAACTGCCCTCTGAAATGGCCAAGCAAGCCACTCACTTGTATCCAAATCACAACCAGTGTTTCAAGAAGAACGCAGTCCGCCAGCTCCTTGGGCCAGCTGGGGATGGGCAATGAATGAATGAATGAAAAATGTTCTTGGGACAATGGAACCATCTCCAGCAGACAGCGGTCACTGATGGACACACTTAACCCCGTCTGCTGTCCTCCTCCATAATATCTCCCAATTTTCTGTATAAGATCGAAAAGACCATTGGTCTAGTCTCCCAGGTTTACAATTTTTATGTCCCGTTCTATCTCTCTCACTATTCAATACCCTGACTGCTTAAAAGAAAATCATCAAATGTTCTTCAAATACCGACAGTTTGAGTTATGCTATTCAGCGCCTTTGTGTGAAGTATTTTAACTCCGTGTTCACTTAATCTGATTCCATGTTTCCTTGCTGCCATTAATACTGAATATCTCTCTGCAATTCAGCTTAATTTTGCGATTTTAAAGACTTAAAAAAGGCCATCTCTAAGCTGCTTTTTCCATATCTGTTCATTTCTAGACTAGCCATGCAGCACGGACACAGGCCATTCAGCCCATCGAGTCCATGCTGGCTCTCTGTAGAGCAATACAGTCAGTCCCATTCCCCACTCTATCCCTGTCGCCCTGCAAGTTAATTTCCCTCAAATGGCCATCCAGTTTCCTTTTGAAATTATTCATTGTCTCCACTTCCACCACCCTCATTGGCAGTGAGTTACAGATCTTTACCATCTGTTGCATAATAAAAGTTCTTCCTCACATTCCCATTGCATCTCTTGCCCAAAACCTTCAGTCTGTGTCCCCTAGTCCTTGTACAATCAACTAATGGGAACAGCTTTTCTTTGTCCACCTTTATCTAAACCTGTCATAGTCTTATACACCTCTGTCAAATCTTCCCTCAATCTCCTTTGCTCCAAGGAGAACAACCCCAGCTTCTCCAACCTAACCTTGTAGCTAAAATCTCTTATCCATGGAATCATTCTCGTAAATCTCCTCTGGACACTCCCAAGGACCTTCACATCCTTCCTAAAATAGAATCACAGATTGGTTACAGCACAGAAGAAGGCTATTTGGCCCATTGAGCTCATGCCAGCTCCCTGCCAGTGCAGTTTAGCTGCTCCGACTTCTCTGCCGCTTTCTCGTAGCTCTACAAACTTTTCCCTTCAGTTCCATTCAGTATCAAGTTCCATTTTGAAAGCCACCATTGAATCTGTCTCCACTATTCTCTCATTCTAGATCCTAACCACTTGCTGTGTAATAAGGTTTTCCTCCCTTCCTTTGCCCCATGACCTCCTTGTCAGTTTATCTCTTCGGCCCTCTGTCCAATCACACACCTCCCTTTTTGTCAAATTTTGAACATGGCCCTCAACGAGCCCTTAATGAGCTCTTTAACCAGCTTAATTGTTGTTGCTGTATCGGCCGAGTTCTCGGGGCTTCCAGCCCTCACCCTAATGAGAATTGCCAGTGCCAGGAACAGCAACGGCCGGCACCAGTATTTTTAATCCCCTGTCTGCCCTCCGTTCCCACCCCAAATCTCTGGAGTTGGACTATTAACCTCCTCTTGGCCCTCCAGCTTCAAGAGCCTGCCCACCTCCTTAATTGGATGGCCAGCACACCCTCTGGCCACTAATTGCCAAGTGATTGTTTCCACCATGGTGCAGGGTTCTGACCCCCATTTGACCCTGGCGTCGGGGTCCCAAGCCAAAGGGAAAATCATGCCCCAAGACTCGGTAAGATGACCTACCGTAAAGGCAAACAATTCACCTCTTACACACAGTTGTAGTTCACTCTGTGGAGCACAATGCCCAATTCCTAGACATGTATCACCCTGTCCTTTGTTTTCTTTCGGTGACAAAACAAAGCTAAAAAACTGAGACCAGTTCATTTTCTGTTTCTTTGACTCAATTTCTCATTCGTGCTCTATCGTGTCCTGAAAGATTATTGAACAGCAGCAAGTCTGGTCACACAATTTGAGCATTATGTGTTAGCTGAGAGATACCTGAAGGAGAGATGTCACACACTTTAGAACACTTCCAGTTGGATGCCAGCCATACTCTTTGGTTGCGTGCCTTCTGCACTTGTATTAACTTGTATGTTCCCTTTATCAACATTAGATTCATTGACCATTTCTATAAACATGTCAAATTCTTCCTATCTCTGTTTGAATACAGTGTCTCCCGGATGCTGCATAAACTGTTCAGTGAGATCCAGAGTAACAACAGGTTTAATCTGTTATCCATAGAACTTTCGCCTCTGGGTCAGAAGGACCTGGCTTAATAGTCCGACTCCAGAGCTTTGGGGCTGGATTTTTAAGTCTCATCAGGGGTGGGAATGGAGGGGCAGGCAGGGGATTAAAAATACTGGTGCCAGCCAGCATTCTGGTTTCCCATCGCTGTTCCCGCCAATTCTCATCAGGGTGGGGGCTGGGAGCCCCGAGAACTCGCCTGATACGGCAATAACAATTAAGCTTGTTAAAGAGCTCATTAAGGGCTCATTGAGGGCCATTTTCAGATTTTGGCGGGGATGCACAGGCTACATGCTGGGTCTGGGGCAGACCAGGTGCATGGAGATGGATACACAGTTGGGAGCCAATCATGGCCACCCCAGGGAATGAGGTGGCTCCCATTAAAGGGAGAATGGTGCAGAGGGGGACTCAGCCATTGGCACACAGGTGCCATCGGGTCAGCACAGGTTGTGGGGAGGGTGGTCAGTAAGCGCTCAGGCAACACAGGGGCGGTTGTCAACCTGGTGGCATCACGGAGGCAGGGCAAGGCTTCCAAACACAATTGGGAGGCCACCTGAGCACAAGGAAGGCGGCAGCTGGCAATGAGAGCATGACTCTCAGATTTCAGGTCCAGTGGTGATGAGCAACATCCTCTGCAGGAAGGGCAGAGCCCCAGGCATCAGGAGGGCATCGAAGAGGGACTCTCTCTCTCAATGGAGGAACTCAAAGCTCTAAGCCATGGTGGCACTCATGAGCTAGATGGGTCCCTCCATTCTCAGGCCATGACCCAGCTCTGCCTCTGGGAACTCCGACATGTTGGAGCACATCTGTTGCTGCTGGTCTAAGTAGAGCCTCCTTTCCTCTCACACCCGAGGTCCTGCATCTGTGTCCGGCTGAGCAGGGCTGTGGCTGTCTCCATCCTCCGAGGGGGACTTCTCACAGCTGCCTCTGCCTCTGTGCAGGAGGAGGTGACAGTCGTGACATGCTCATCACGCAGTATCACCCTATATAATCACGCACAAGGAGCCACTGAAGTGACTGTATCTGCGCTGGTGGAGAGTGCATTTGTAAGCTCTGCTCCGGCAGCACTTGGCCTGGTGCTGGAATCGACCTTTGCGCCTCGCGTCAGCACCTGTGAGGGAGATGAGAAGAGATCATGAGAACTAACCTTGGAGAGTAGAAGCCTCTGCAGTGCTGAGGCTTCCCAATGCAGCTCTGTCTTTAGCATGCTGTCAGACAGGCTGGTGTTCAATGCACCCCCTGAATGTATACTTTGCAGTCTGTTCACCCTCTCCACCATCTTGCCTTCTCAGACTGGCTCTTCACCAGTGACCCTGGCCATATCCATGGCTTCCTCTTCCATTGTGGTGGTGACATGCAGGAATGGAACCCCTCTTCCCTTCTGAGCCCTTTTGCAGGCATTTCAAGGAAACAAAATGAGAAATAAGGTACTGCTGGCCTTTATTGCCAGTGCCAAAGGCTTGTAAACATATGAAGCTCTATGTATCAGTGCTGGCGGGTCCTCAGCAACACTACAGCTCTGAGCCTTGCTGAGGGATCATTAGGTGGCCCGGGCACACACTCCTCCCATGTTCAGGAGCCGCATGTGCCCTTCGACTCAGTAGGTTGATTCCTGGGATGAAGGATTTGTCTTATGAGGAAAGGTTGAGTAGGTTGGCCCTATACTCATTGGAGTTTAGAAAACTGAGAGGTGATCTTATTGCAACATTTAAGATTCTGAGGGGGCATGATAGGGTGGATACTGACCCTCATGGGGTAATCTAGAACTAGGGGTACAGTTTCAAAATAAGGGGTCTCCCATTTAAGACCGATGCGGAGGAATTTCTTCTCTCAGAGGGTCGTTAACCTTTGGAATTCTCTTCCTCAGGGAGCAGTGGAGGCTGGGTCACTGAATATATTCAAGGCTGAGTTAGACAGATTTTTGATCTACAAGGGAGTCGAGGATTACGAGGGGCCAGCTGAGGCCTTAATCAGACCAGCCATGATCTTATTGAATGGCGGAGCAGGCTCGAAGGGCTGAATGGCCTAGTCCTGCTCCTATTTCTTATGTTTTTAGGGCTTCTCAGCTGGTGTGTCTGCTGTGGATTGAATATCCAGAGATGTGTCCTGAGGGTCTGGCGTTGCACTCACCTTGCCAGAATAAATAAGGCCATTGAATCTTTTCCTGCAGTGGACCCAGTTCCTGTGGATCACATTCCTCCTGCTCGCTGTGTCCACCACCTTGATCCAGGCCCGCTTGATCTCAGAGGGTGGCCTTCTCCTGCCACATTGTGGGAAGAGGACCTCCATCCTCTCGCTCACTGCTGCAGAGTTTGATTGTATTACTCTGTCCACTTATCTGTGTTCACTGTGTTTGACTGCTTAAGCCTATGACTGGAGCTGAAGAGGTAAAAGTGAAACGAAAACACACAGCTTGGATCTTGGACAGAAAACACACTGGCTGCTATGCGGAGACATGTACTGAGATCGTGTAAGAACTAATGTAGTTTAATGTGCTGTAAATAAACAAGCTGGTGATTTAATACGAGTGTGATATCTGCATTGCTCTGAGATAAATCAGATATACATAATATATCCAGCAACCTGGCGTAAACATAACAATTGCCTCAAGGAGGATCTCCAGGTCAACATCCACAAATCAAGAGGTAGACCCTGCCCTCTGTCTCTCCTGCTCCATGCTTATTCCAGCAAATAAATCACTGAAATGTCTGCCGTGGTGGGTTTAAATTGGGCCTGCTGTTTTTCAGCCCCGCCTCCATTCCCAGCAAGTCTCCACAATGTGATAATGACTGGATAATCTGCTGTAGATGTTGATTGAGGGTTAAATATTGACCAGGTAGACCTTAAGTGTCTTTAGGGGAGGACAGAGAGAGAGAGATTCAGGGAGGAATTCCAGAGCTTAGGGTTTAGGCAGCCGGAGGCACGACTGCTGATGATGAGCGATTAAAATCGGATCCTTAAGCGTGTCAGACTATTCAACCACTGTGGCATCACTGCTAAATATCACATCTCATTCTAATTACTGAGACTGTTATCCTTTTGAACATTTTCTTCAAATATGTTGTTGAAGTATAAAGATTCTAAACCCATGGGACATAAAACTGGATAATTAACCTCTGTGTTGCTTCAGAACCAGGTTACAAAGGAACAAAGTGCAACATTAATCCGATCTTTTCATCTCTTTTGCATAGTTAACTTCATTAATTTGCGTGGTACAAACAGAATACACTCTGAATGGAGAATTACTTCTCTGCCCTGTTTTATTTGGTCAGTCCACTCTTAGGACATAAATCCCCCACCATTGCACCTCATGATGTATCTTGTAAAGCACAAAAAGAAATCTTCCGTAAACTGTCTGAGGTTTTTTGGCTCTGGAAGCTTTCTAATTCTGATTCCTTCCTCGCCTGATGTCCCACAACCACATTTTACGCTCCTGTTGAAGGTGGGATCGTTGGTGCGGGGCGGTGGGAGGGTGTGGAGAATCCCTGCGGAGCCGCCCGCCATGGATCATGTTGCCGTAATGCTTGTTTCCGATTTTGTTGGAGGCAGCGAAGTACCATGGTGGCATTGCTGCCCTGTGCGATGGCGTCATCATTTAAATGTTTTCCTTACTGTTTTACATATATTTGAATGTAATTCATCGTGAGTCAATGAGGCATTTTCAATTTTGTGTTTGGCGTGCGACACCCGGGTGCCTTCAGTTTTGCACCTTCTAAAAGCTGGTACCACTGAGGCGAGAGTCCTCGGTGCCTCATGAGGGAGGTTAACTTGACCGGAGTTATGTTGGGGAAGTGGGTTTTGTAGCGGACATTACCGCCACACTGACTCTGCAAGGGGATTGTTGATCAAGGTGGTGGGGCAACACTGCAAGTGGATTGTGTTTGAAGTGCAGGGAGCTCTGAGAACGTATAGGTTGTGTTTGTCGGCCGGGGGGATTACAGGGTAGTTTAAATGATGTTGGTGTGGAAATGATGACTCGCACTTATTGAAAAGTTGTCACACCAACATTATTCCATACTATAGAACTACTGCAGGCATCCTGCAGAACCAAACTTTACACGCTTCTCTGCGCAGGCAGGTGTACTTTAGCTTTTGAAGGATGCCAAAGGTCCAAGGAGATTAGAGACAGTCTTTTAAATATGGCACTAGCACCTGCTCCATTATCAGGTGACGCCGTGAATGGCAGCTGCAGTGCTGTCCCCGCCACATGATTGGGGTGGGGGGGGGAAAGGGGGCGGCTCTCTCCATGTTGCTAAATGGCAGCCTGCTGTGTAATCGCAGCAAAATCTGCTGACGTCACAGGCGGGACCCCTGCCATTTTGCGCACCCACCGCCAGGAGCGGTGGCGGGATAATAAAACTCACTGCTCTGCTCAATGGCCTTTTCACTTCCTTTTTATGGAGATAGTATTGGCACCGCTGTGCCAGCCAATGAGAAGCAGTGTCAGACACTGAGTTGGAGGCAGGTTGGGACTTAATGACACAACTCACAACAAACAGTCTATTTAACAGAGTCTTTAAGAACTACAACAAACAGAACTTGTGACCGAAACTGCAGCAAAGTTTCCCAATAAAAGCAGGATTATTTTTGGCAGCAAAATGCAGTGAGTGGAGGATGGTTACATAGTTGAAATTATGTGCATGAAATCGATCCCTGTCATTTACAGCTATGTGGACTTCAAGTGTGGTTGATGGGGAAGTGCCCAATCATCCCTATTGTGGGTGGAACTTGTAGTGTCATTATATGCAGCATTTTCTTATTAACTTCCTCCCTATACATGATGGCCCAATTCAGTAAACCTACCACATCACAGGTTCACTCAGCACAGAGTGGTGCTTAAGCCTGGGGCCTTCGTTAAATCTCAGCCATGCCACAGAAGGTAGCTCACTGAGCCACAAGTTTGTGGGTTCAAGTCCCACTCCAGAGCCTTGAGCACATAACCTAGGCTGATGCTCCAGTGCAGTACTGAGTGAGTGCTGCACTGTCGGAGTTGCTGCCTTTTCGATAAGATGTTAAACTGAGGTTCTGTCTGCCATCTCAGTTGGACATAAAAAATCCCATTGGCACAATTTTGAATTAGAGCAGAAGAGTTATCCCAGGTGTCCTGGTCAATATTTATCCCTCAATCAACATCACAAAAACAGAAAATCTGGTCGTTATGGCCTTGCTGTTTGTGGGAGCTTGCTGTGTGTTATGTTTATGCTGGGTTACTGGGTTTAATTTCAATATCCAATTTAACTCTGATATCATATATGCAGATATCATACTGTGTTAAATAACCAACTGGTTTATTTACAACAACATTAATTATAAAAGGTCTTACAGATTTTGGCACATGTATTAACAGCAGTCTGTGGCTGTGAGGCTGATCAAAGCTGTTTGTCTTCTGGAAGCTTCTACTCTCTCTATCCCCACCTGGAGGCTTAAGTAATCAAACCAATGAACACAGACCAAAACCATCAAACTCCAATCAATCAAACACTACACTGTATGCAAATTGACTTCCACTTTTCCTACTTTACAACAGTGACTACACTTCAAACATACTTCTTTGGCTGTAAAGTGCTTTGGGATGTCCTGAGATTGTAAAAGGTTCTGTATAAATGGAAGTGTTTTCTTCTTCTTTTCCCTCCCTTCCTAAAAGTGCAGACTGTTTTAAACCGATTTGTTTAAATAGACGTACACGCTGCCTCTGTGATTGTGATTGTCTTCCCACCATCATCAGTGTTGCATGTTGCAGATCAGAGGCTGGGGTGTCAGTTGTGGTAATGGTCAACCATTAACCAGGGTACTAAACGGGCTGAAAAAAGAAGGCTTGACATTTGTCACTTGAAGGCAAAAACTGCGGATAAGGTCATTTGATCTGTCTCTGCATTAACTGCCAGGACCACACCGAACCATTTCAAAAAGAAATACAGGCAGTTTGTGCCTGACACTGTGGAAAACATAACGTGCTGGAGGATATACTTTATGTCGGAGAAATACCATAACCTCACTCGAAAATAATATTTATTACTTCCTGCACAGTCAGCTGCACTTTGTGTGCGAGGGAGCAATGAGTGTGTGTGTGCGTGCGCTGAGTCATGTTGAGTGCCTGTTCATGTGTGAGGATAGCATTACATGCACGTATGTGTTGATGTATGTCCACCTTTCCCCTCTCTTGCACTTCTCTCTCTATTCTTTTTCTTCTCTCCTCTCCTCTTGATTCCATTATTTTTGCCAATGTTCTTTTATGTGGCACCTTATCAAAACTGGAAGTCCCTACATACTGCAGCCTTTAGATTTCCTTTCCTCTCTCAGCTCTTACTTCAAAGAATGCTATAATGTTTGCTGTATGATTGCCTTTAAGAGTGATGCCCTTTAAGATTTTACTATGCTAATGAGCGAAGTACCAGAACACAGTCATGTGACTTGGAGTCAGAGTCACTTTGTTACTGTAACACACAGAGTCAGGTTCTGTAAATAGATTGCTCTGTACTGTGTAATAGTTTAGCTGTAATAAACCTGTTTGAGATCTTCAGCAAACTGGACTCCGTGAATCTCATTTATATTGCATCAGCCATCATAAAAGAACTTATTACAAGGTTGGCCAATCATGGCCTGCCATTTAGAAATGTGTGCTGATGGTTTCTGATACAAAGTGATTCTTGACAACGCAGCCTGCAGCTGATGTCATCAGACTGTGCCAATCTGCGCAGAGAGTGGGGGTGGGGGAAGCAGGGAGAGAGCGGGGGTGGGGGGAGCAGGGAGAGAGCGGGGGTGGGGGGAGCAGGGAGAGAGCGGGGGTGGGGGGGAGCAGGGAGAGAGCGGGGGTGGGGGGAGCAGGGAGAGAGCGGGGGTGGGGGGGAGCAGGGAAAGCGCGGCCGAAGACCTTTGTGGTGGCGGGTGCGCTCTCCTCCTCCTCCCCCCCCCCCCCCCCCCACCCCGACTCCTTCCCCGGCCCACTTGCTCACTGCCTCCCCGGCTCGCTCACTGCCTCCCCAGCCAATGTGTGCTGCCATGTGTTTACGTTGCCTTTGTGTGATTATTTGAGCAGTGCCATCTTTAGTCCTGGCAGCTGCCTGAACGTCGCAGATTGTGACGTTTTAGTGACACAGGCTGCATTTGCGCATGTGCCACTGCAGCGCCACCTAGTGGTTGCGTTGTCAGCAAACGCAGCCTTCTGATTAACTTGTTCGTCAATCTCATCCCTTGTAACGATCTCCATGGGCAGGATTTCCCCGTGGGTTTCAGGACCCTGCCTTCAGGCTCAGATGCATGTCAGAAGCATGCACTGTGTGGAGAACAGTCACTCGACTGTTATTTCCCTGAATTGGTCAGTTAGTTGCCAGAGGGTGGGCTTAGGTGAGGAAGAGGGTGCACTGTCTCCAACTTTATTAAAATTTAAAATAAAAAAATCCCTTAAAGGCCGGGACACCATTGTGGAACCATTCCACAGGGCGGCCTGCGGCTGCAGCTGATGCCAGGCAGGTGGGGAAGGTCTCTAAACCTGCCTAGAGCGCTGGACCCCCGGTCTGTTGCTGGGATGTTCCCTAATACCTCCAGGGATCTGGAGGCCCACTGTAAAATTCCAGTAGCCCTCTGACAATAAATGTTCGATCATTAACAAGGCCAGTTGGCTGTCCGCTGCTTGTGGGCAGTTAGCCCTGTAGTGCCCCCTCGTACCCCGACATCCTGCCTCTGGGAAAATGGCCCAGGGACGGCATGCAGCCAGGGAACTGGCACCCCCGGCTGGTGGTGCAAAATTCCGTGCCCACTGTCATGGCCTAAAAATTCAGCCCCAGCAGTTCACCAATGGCTGCATATGTTGTTGTCTGATTTTAATATGTTAGCAGTAACTTTGGCCTATAACACTTGGAGCCTGAGTATAGAAACAAAACAAGAGCTCCCAACTTCAGAATTTCAATTGGAGCCCATTCTTCCAAGGGGGAGTGGATCTGGTATCCAGGCTCCGGTGGATGCACTTTCCGAGAGCATTCACGACAGTGCCATCCTATTTTTTTTACTTTTATGGAGGGCTACATAATAACATAATAGGAACAGGAGTAGACCATATAGCCCCTTGAGCTTGCGCCACCATTCAATCAGATCATGGCTGATGTTCTTTCTCAACTCCACTTTGCTGCCCGCTCCCCATATCCCTTGATTCCAAGTATCCAAACATTTGTTCATCTCAGTCTTGAATATACTCAACTACTGAGCATTCATAGTCCTCTGGAGTAGAGATTCACGGAACCTTCCGAGTGAAGAAATCTCCTCGTCTCAATCCTAAATAGCCGTACTGCTGGTTGAAGAAGCAGTAGTTTAGACCACGAAGGGTTAAAAATGTCACAGTTCTGACGTGCGATCTCGAAATGATCCTGTGATTGCTGGTATGTGATGGTGAGGTCTCTGTTATCACCCTGCTAGCCGCGCCTGAATCGGAACAGTCTGACTGATAACAACAGGGATGGGAAGAATTTACACAGCGGGGTCCGGAATTTCTGTGGTCACACCCACGAACTGGGGGCAGAAACCAGGGCTCCCTCGGGGGCTGGGTGGAATTAACTGAGCTTGTTTGTCAAATACTAGGGCAGCATCTCAAAAAGCTCCCAAATACCAATGAGCATCAGTGTCATGATAGAGTAAAATAATCCAGCTGTTTTCATTTTTGTGGTTTTATTGTGTGGTTATTTTCCTCCTTCGCTTTCTGTCCTCATTGCACCCCTGCCCCACCACAAGCATTTTTCATTAATTGCCTAATGGAAAAGGGATATCTAGTGCTCCTCACTTCCTCTTTTTCAGTTTGATGCTGTGGTGGATTTGTTGTGTTTTTCAACAACAGAAACAAACTTGCATTTATATAGCGCCTTTAAAGTAGTAAAATGTCCCCAGGCGCCAGGAGCATTATCAAACAAAATTTGACACCGAGCCACATAAGGAGATATTCGGCCAGGTGAGCAAAAGCTTGGTCAGAGAGGTAGGTTTTAGGAAGTCTCTTCAAGGAGAAGAGATTAGGGAGATAATTCTACAATTTAGGCGGCTGAAGGCAGGGCCACCAATGGTGGAGCGATTAAAATCAGGGATGCGCAGGGGGTCAGAATTGGAGGGAGACAGTGATCTCGAAGGGTTACAGGGCTGGAGGAAGTTACACAGATTGGGAGGGGCAAGGCCAGGGATGGATTTGAAAACAAGGTGAAAGTTTTAAAATGCTTCCATTCTCTAAGCGTGTAAAAATAAATGGTGATGGGAAATGACTCAGAGCACCCATGTTGGGAATGGGAGCCCAAATGGAAAGTTTCTAACAATCAGCAGTACATAGCGGAGTAATGAAGCATTTGTCTGACACATCTTTCTCTTTAAAACTGCAACTTCCGTGGTAAGTTATGGACAAGTGGCTTTTAAGTGAGGACAAAGCAGCCCGCTTGATTGGCACCCCATCTACAAACATTCACTCCCTCCACCACCGATGCACAGTGGCAGCAGTGTGTACCATCTACAAGATGCACTGCAGCAATGCACCAAGGCTCCTTAGACAGCACCTTCCAAACCCACGACCTCTACCAACTAGAAGGACAAGGGCACCAGATGCATGGGAACACCACCACTTGCAAGTTCCCCTCCAAGTCATACACCATCCTGACTTGGAACTATATCGCTGTTTCTTCACTGTCGCTGGGTCAAAATCCTGGAACTCCCTTCCTAACAGCACTGTGGGTGTACCTACCCCACATGGACTGCAGCGGTTCAAGAAGGCAGCTCACCACCACCTTCTCAAGGGCAATTAGGGATGGGCAACAAATGCTGGCCTAACCAGCGACGCCCACATCCCATAAAGGACTAAAAGAAAGCTCTCAATTCAGCCTGTGCTTTACTGCCAGAGCCCACCGCTGAGGGCTGCAGGATCTCAGGAAGCTATTTGTTGCTCTCTTTCACCTGCCTTATCCCATTTCTTTTTTTTCTCTATCTTTTTCCTCGATCTGTTTCTATTTTCTCTTTTGCACCTTTTCTTTTTCCTTTCTCTCCTTTTTCTTATTTCTCTTTCTTCCTCCTTTTTTGCTCTACTTTTATCACTCTTTCCTTCTCTCTCTTGCTCTCTCATTTTCTCCCTTTTTTCATTTCATGTCTTTATCATTTTTGCTGCTTAGAAATGTCTCTTCTGTCCTTCTTGCTCGATTGTTTTTTTTATCTGTATGTTTTCATCCTGTTACTGTACTTTCTGTCACCATATCTCTTGCTTCATAGCCTAACTCCCTCTGGACCTGCTGTGTGCATCTCTGTGTGTCTCTGTGACTCTCTCTTGCCACACTGTGTTCTGTGTCTTCATTATTCCAGCTGCCTGTCTCCATCCCATTACTGTTCACATTCATCATTGGTGATGAGGAGGAGAGCACTTTCAACAATGCTGTAATATTTCCTCATGACAGTTATGTAGCCAAGTGCCTGCAGTCGAGATGATTGATAGCTATCAACAGAACCTGGACAATTTAAGTAGGTGGGCTGAGGCCGTGAAGCTGAATTAATGCATTTGAATGATGGCGATGCAGATTAGTCCACAAAATGTGAAACTGCATACATAATGGTGAATGTCCATTGGCAAAGATGGAAAAAGATCCGAGTCTTGGTATATATGACCAGCCAACACAAACCGGTTATCATTGAGCAAATCAACGACGCTGCTGTTTTTCTGAGGTCTCTAGTTCCAGTCCAAACTTTTCATTGATGAGCCCATATTTCAATATTATATGCAGTGATCTTCGAAAGGGTGTTGACATATTGGAAAAGATTCATCGTAAAGTGTCGAGGATTCTGGGATTGAAGACTTTTGTGGACTTAGACCCTGCATTTTGAGAGTTGCATAGAATTAAATGTCTCGTTGGAAAAGTGTCTGTGTCTGTGTCTCTCTGTTTCTCTCTCTGGTTCTCTCTCTGGTTCTCTCTCTGGTTCTCTCTCTTTGTCTCTGTCTCTCCCTCTGTCCCTCTCTCTGTCCCTCTTTCTGTCCCTCTGTCTCTCCCTCTGTCTCTCTCCCTCTCTCTCTCCCTCTCTCTCTCTGTCTCTCTCTCCCTCTCTCTCTCTGTCTCTCTCCCTCTCTCTCTCTGTCTCTCTCCCTCTCTCTCTCCCTCTCTCTCTCCCTCTCTCTCTCTCTGTCTTTCTTTTACTTTTTTCTCTCTCCTCTCTGTGTGCATGTCTCAATCATGCTCTCTGTGACCCATGTTCTCTCATAATCAGTTTTCTTCCTCCTTTAACTGTAAGTGCTGTTTTCTGCAGATTATTCCAGGTTCTGAGAGAAGCACAAATGTCAGAAATTGACTGAAAAGCATATGTTTCTGTGCTTGTCACGACAGAGCTTTGTGCTGATGAGATGCTTGTGCTATACAGCAGCGATTCTCACACCGAAATGTCACTTTAATAAGCAGCATGATGATTAATCAGCCTGTTCCCCCAGGGATTCACTTCTGTGTCTTCTACCACCAGCCTGATAACAGTTACGTGTGGATCTATCACGTGGGCTATCAATGACCTTTCCCATCTGTGTCAGATACTATAAAATTAGCATATTCTTGTACCAGTGCCTCTAGCTATCTCATAAATTTATTGCCTGTAAAGTTGGTTATCCTCAGCGATCCTCCCACCCGCCGAATTTCTCAGGATTAGAGTTGCTTTTACTGGTGCTTTTATTCCAGCCAGACTTAAATATTTCAGCATCCCCCAGCCTTCTTGCCTAGTTTTACACTTCATCCAAAAATAATTAGCGCTGTGTAACTTACCTCTAGCTGTTCCTAATCCTTTCTCTGATGAGAGGAAAAGCCAGCACGCAGCTGATTGATTATCCCTGGGGAGACCGGGTCAATGACTGTATCCTGGTGGTCCATTAATTGCCCATTAGTGGACCATAGTGATTTAAAAACATTACAGGATGTGCGAAACAACAGAAGTGGGATGAATTCTCTGGGATGCATGTTGCCAAACCCCTCACCTAGAGGGGTTTTGTAGTAAAAGTGAAATCTATTGTCAGATTTAATCTATGGGGCCAAATGCTATAAGGAAGGACTTCCCTGAGATTGAAAAGAGCAGGTGAGAATTAAAGACCAACTGATTAATAGTGGTTAGGGGACATAATGTTTTTTTAAAATAAGTTGCACAAAGGAAAAAAAGCAAAGTCCTGCCTTTATATAGTGCCGTTCACGTCCTCAGGACGTCCCAAAGTGCTTTACAGAAAATGAGGTACTTTCGAAGTGTTGGAATGTAGGAACTACAGTAGCCAATTTGCACACAGAAAGCTCCCACAAACAGCAATGTGATAATTACCAGATTTTCTTTTTAGTGATGTTGGTAGAGGGATAAATATTGTCCTGGGACACCGTGGAGTATCCCCTGCTCTTCTAATAGTACATGGGATATTTTACATTCATGGAGAAGGCAGACAGGACATCAGTTTAATGTCTCATTCGAAAGGTGGCATTTCTGACAGTGCAGCACTCGCTCAATACTGCATTGGAGTACCAGGTGATCAAGTCTCTGGAGTAGGTATTGAACCCCCAAGCTTCCAACTTAGAGGCAAGAGTGTTACCCACTGAGCCACAGAAAGAGTAAGGAAGATAAGAAATTCTGGCATCCTTACATAAGAAAATAAGAAATAGGAGCAGGAGAAGTCCATTCAGCCCCTCAAGCCTGCCCCGCCATTCAATAAGATCATGGCTGATCTGTCTCAGTCCTCAACTCCTCTTTCGGGCCTGCTCTGCCTAACCCTCGACTCCCCGAGATTTCAAAAATCTATCTACCTCCTCCTTAAATACATTTAGTGACCTAGCCTCCACAACTCTGAGGCAGAGAATTCCAGAGATTCACCACCCTCTGAGAGAAGAAATTCCTTCGCATCTCAGTTTTAAATGTGTGTCCCCTTATTCTGTAATTATGTCCCTTAGTTCGAGATTCCCCCACTAGTGGAAACATCTTCTCCACATCGACCCTGTCGAGCCCCCTTAAAATCTTATATGTTTCTATAAGATCACCTCTCATTCTTCTAAACTCCAATGAATAAAGGCCTAACCTGTTTAGCCATTCTTGATAAGACAACCCCTCCATCCCAGGAATCAGCCTAGTGAACCTTTTCTAAACTGCCTCCAATGCTAGTATATCCTTTCTTAAATACGGGGACCATAACTGTACACAGTACTCCAGGTGTGGCCTCACCAACACCCTGTACAGTTGTAACAAGACTTCCCTATTTTTAAACTCTAACCCCCTAGCAATAAAGGCCAAAATTCCATTTGCCTTCCTAATTACTTGCTGCACCTGCATGCTAACTTTTTGTGTTTCATGCACAAGAACACCCAGATTCTTCTGTACTGCAGTATTTTGTAATCTTTCTCCACCTAATAATCTGTCTTTTTATTCTTCCTACCAAAGTGGATTACCTCACACTTTCCCACATTGAACACCATCTGCCAAATTTTTGCCCACTCACTTAACCTATCTATATCCCTTTGCAGATTCTTTGTGTCCTCATCACAACATGCCTTCCCACCTATTTTTGTATCATCAGCAAATTTGGATATGCAACACTAAGTCATTAATGTAGATAGTAAATAGCTGAGGTCCTAGGACCAATCCTTGTGGCACCCCATTAGTTACGGCTTTCCAAAGACCCATTGATCCCAACTCTCTGCCTTCTGTGTGTTAGCCAATCCTCAATCCATCCCAACACATTACCCCCAATACTCTGAGCTCCTATCTTGTGCAATAACCTTTTATGTGGCACCTTATCGAACGCCTTCTGAAAATCCAAATACACAACATCTATTGGTTCACCTTTATCCACTCTGCTTGTTATATCCTCAAAGAACTCTAATAAATTTGTCAAACATGATTTCCCTTTCATAAAACCATGTTGACTCTGTTTGATTGCATTATGTTTTTCTAAATGTCCTGCTATTTCTTCTTTAATAATGGACTCAAGCATTTTCCCAATGACTGATGTTAAGCTAACTGGTCAATAGTTTCCTGCTTTCTGTCTCCCTCCTTTCTTGAACAGGGGCATCACAATAGCGGTTTTCCAATCCGCTGGTACCCTACCGAAATCCAGTGAGTTTTGGTATATTACGACCAATGCCTCCACTATCTCTGCAGTCACTTCTTTTAAAACCCTTGGGTGGAGGCCATCAGGTCCTGGTGACTTGTCTGCCTTTAGTCCCATCAGTTTGTCCAGCACCTTTTCCCTCGTGATAGAGATTGTTACAAGTTCCTCCCTCCCATTTACACCTTGTTCATCTATTATTGTAGGGATGTTTATAGTGTCCTACACTGTGAAGACCCATGCAAAATATTGGTTTAAATTATCTGCCATTTCCCTCTTCCCTGTTATTAGTTCCCCATTCTCATCCTCTAAGTGCCCCACATTTACTTTAGCTACTCTCTTTTAATATACCCATAGAAGCTCTTACTGTTTGCTTTTATATTTCTTGCCAAGTTACTCTCCTAATCAATTTTATCCCTCTTTATTAGTTTTTTAGTCATCTGCTGCTGGTTTCTAAAAACTTCCCAATCCTCTGACCTACCACTCGTTTTCACCGCATTGTACACCTTTGCTTTTGATTTGATACTCTCCTTAACTTCCTTTGTTATCCACGGGTGGGTCATCCTGCTCTTCAAGTCCTTCCTTCTGACTGGAATAAATGTTTGTTGAGTGTTATGAAATATCTAATGTTTGGAAATAATTAGGGAGATGGTGTGATAAGCAAGGTACTGATTTACAATTATTCTGGAACAATAGACAGAATCATGGAATTTGATCTGGAATTTCACGTCATAAAGACGGTGTTTGGCTTAATCAGTCACAGTGGACCTGTGGGCCTAATTCTGAATTGTAAACATGCCTTAAAAATCCTGGAATTGTTTCTGATGAGATTGGGACTTGACTTTATCGGGTTGAATTATAATGGTCAAGAACAGGTGGGTTGAGGTCAGGACAAATGTTAACATTTAAAAAAAAAAGACTCTATCCTGATTCCAACCTGCCTGCAATCCACCCACTTTCATTTTGTGGACACAATACAGAGGGTGGACAGCCAACCCCCTTCCAGGAAGTGGGTGGAGATTGTAATTATTTTAATGAAGCTGGCATCCTTTGAGTTAACCTGCTTTGCAGATTTTACAATAGGCGTCTGGTTTTCCCAGGCCTTGGAAAACCCAGCAGCTGAAGGGAGGTGAGGACAACTTCATGGAGAAGATCAATGACTTTACAGCACTGCTTGTGGACCAGGAGGAGTAGGGGTTTAAAAACTCCACAGCATATGGGGCAACCCTTCTGTTTCAGAGAGGAGAAGGGCGTCTGAGGAACGCTGTCAATCAGATAGGACGATAGTATTTCTTCACTCTTTCTTTTATGGTGTGATCTCACTCTTGAGAGTTTACAAAGAAACCTTATCATCGAGATGTATTTGTGGTGGGGGGGGGGGGGGGGGGGGAAGGGAGCTGGGTGAAAAAGCCAAAGTGCACAGTAAGAGCCCAGTCATGAATGGGAACACTGAGGCTGTATGCTTCATGAAAAAGTGCATTCACTTTTTTTGACAAAACACAAGGATTGATGATAAATGGAGCAGTGTTTAAAGCCTGTTCTCTGTGTGCTGAAGAGATGAGCTTGGAAGGCAGATGTGAGGGTGTCATTGTCATTTGAAAGATTTGTTGATGTTTGTGTTTAAAACCCAGCAGGTGCTAAAAGGCCTAGATCGGGCTGTTCATTGTGGACCGAGTCTGTGTTGTAGTTCAGTTAATGGCTGCTGAATCACAAAACTATACCCGCAACCAATATCTGGCTACAACAACAACTTGCATTTTTATAGCACCTTTAACATAGTAAAATGCCCCAAGGTGCTTCAGAGGAACAATATCGGACCAAGTTTGACAGTATTATTCATCGCTAAATGGATAATCTCTGTGTTGACTTCAAGCAAGTAAATTACTTCACCTCGTCCCCAGAACCACTGTTTAAGAAGCTTGACCCAAAACATCTCCTGTTTTCTTTTGCGTGTTAGGCGACTGTTTATTCCATGTTATCAATGCTTATGTCCCGAATCTCATCGAATCATAGAAACCTCCAGCATAGAAGGAGGACACTCGGCCCATCATGCCTGTACTAGCTTTTTGAAAGAGCAGCTGTGCCTACTTCCAGACCCTCACTCTTTGTCTGTAATCCTGTGAGCTCCTCATCCTCAACTTGCCAGTCCGACTCCCTTTTAAAATTATTTATGGAATCAGCTTCCGCCACATTTTTAGGCCGAGCATTCTGGACCCCGACAACTTTGAGTGAAAAACATTCTCCTCGTTTCCCCTCCAGATCTTTTCCCAATGATTTTAAATCTGAGAGTATGGGTTATTGACCCACTCGCCAGAGGGAATAGTTTTTCTGTATCTACTCTATCAAAACCTCTCATCATCTTGAAAACCTCTATTAAGTCATCTCTTAACCTCTTGATTGCTTTTGTGTCATTACTGCCATGTCCAGATGAAGTCGGTAGTTAAGTGGATTCCATTGCTAAGGTGGAGCATCCCCGGGGTGAGAATGGAGCAGGACTGACGCCTGTTGGTGCCAATAATTAACCCTGTCTTTTGTGTTACGGTTCATGCTTTCTCCCAGGAATACCAGTCTACCAGTCTGAGTGCCAGCACAGGAGCAGTGAGGCGAGTAGCCTCCCTCCTACCTATTCTAAGACAGAATCATACAACACACTAGGAGGCCATTTGGCCCATCGCATCTGTGCCCTCTCTCTGAAATTGCCACCTCTTTATTTCCATTCCCCGCCACCCTTTTACATTTTTCTTTTCCAAATACTTAACCACTTCTGCTTTAAAGGCTATTATGGATTCTGCTTTCACAGTAGTTGCTGGTTGGGCCATTCGCTGTCTAAATAATCCCCTGCATATAAGAAGTAATTCCCCTAACCTCTCCTGTCTTTCTTTCACCGGTAATCTTAAATTTACTCCCTCTACTTACCAACTCACTGACCCAAGGCATCAACCTTTCAACCTTATCATGACCCCGAGATCATTTTGAACAGCTCTGTTAAGTATCCAAGTTATCAACCTGTCCTTCAAACTGCTGGAGTTAGCGGGGACAGAATGATGCAGAAGTGTCAGTGACCACCCTTGTCTAGACTGCTAGGGGCTGGAGAGGGTATCAATTAAGGCATGAAACCCTTTTCCAAAGGGGCAGTAGTTTTCTTTTTAATGCTTCTTAATGTTGAAAAGAGAAAAAGAAGTGATTATGTTCTATTACGATCGTGCTGGTTCATGGAAGATTTTATGTTTGTGTGTCCTGGTGGAAACTTGAAGTCTAATTTCAGACGCAACTTTCCGATGCACCCAAAGTGGAAAGTCTAGCCCGTCTGGCATTGGCAGAGAGAGGAAAGGACTCTGTGATCGATGGTCCAAAGCTGGAACTCAGCACCCTGGACTGCTAGACCAGGCATTCTGCTGCTTGTGCTGTTGGTCTGTCTATACCTGCCTATGTGCATATAAAGGGTAAATGACACTTAAATGAGGGTTGGAAGTGCACTGTCCCTTGGGTTGGAAGCTAATTGCTGTCTGTTGGCTTCATCCTTAGGTGGAACCGAAACATACAAATCAGGAAGATCCCAACTGTGATCCCTGTTCAGTTCTGAGCTGACTGCTGCGAGATTAATGCTAATTAACCCTCGTGTTTGCAGGAGCATGCAGATTCAGACAGGGTTAGTGGTCCTTGTGGCTACTTCATTAGAAAGTGCACATGCAGGGTCATTGGGTGAGGACAGGATTGGGCACAAGTGAATAATCTCCCTCCTTCCCAATTGTGCAACAACAGTCATTATCCTCCGACACAAGGAATAGCTATAGAGGTGTGAAACTGTAGGGCAGCCAGTACTGCACCCAGCACATCAGAAGAAAACCGAAAATTGGTATTACAAAGATGTTTTGTTGTGGGAGTGAGGAAAGGAAATTGGTTACATAGAAGATACAGCAAAGAAACAGGCCATTCGACCCAAAAGGGCCTACCTGTGTTTACGCCCCACACGAGCCTCCACCTAGCACTCTTCATCTGATCCCATCAACTCAACCTTCTAGTCCTTTCTCCCTCATGTGCTTATCAAACTTCTCCTTAAATGCATCCATGCTATTCACGTCAACTACTCCACGTGGTTCCACATTCTCAACACTCTCTGGATAAAAAGATTTCTCCTGAACTCTTTACTGGATTTATTAGTGATTATCTTATATTTATGATCCCCTAGTTCTGCCTTCAAAAGTCTTCTGGTTCCACATCAATCAAACTGCTGACTCAATGGCCGGAACTTTTTGGCTCCTGCCGACTCTGGAGTGGCCAGGTCAGAAGCGGCCGAGAACTCCGAATCCGCTCCGCGCCGCCCGTCCACCGGCATCATGCACGGGGCTGCCAATTAGCGGCTCTTCAGCGTATTTGGCACCTGACAGGGCGTGTGCGGCCGGCTGATGCAGTGGAGCTGGGGTGGTGCCAATCACTGTTAAAAGGCAGACAGCAGTACAATGGAGCAGATGCTTAGGGGAATACAACAGAGTTGTGAGTGTAGCTACCGAGGTGACCAGCTGACTGGAAAGTGAAGAAGTCAAGGAACAGTGACAGTGCCCAGGGGCAGGAGAGGGGCCAACATTTGCAGACAAAATCCAGAGCGATGGATTGGAGAAAGTTCACCACAGCCCCCAGATTCTCAGAGAATCTCTGCAGGTCCTCCTCCAGGTGGTGGAGGCACGACGGGACATATTATTCAATGCCGATGGTTGAAGAAGGCCCACTGAAGTGACCAAGAGGGCCTGGCTGGAGGTCGTCGAGGAGGTCAGCAGCCGCTGTGTGGTACGGAGGACATGGCTCCAGTGCCGCAAACGGCTCAATGACCTGCTTCGCTCTGCCCGGGTAAGGGATACTCCTCATTAATCTCATTGTGAATGTGCCAGGGAAGGGTCAGTCTGTCCTAACGATGCAAGGTGGAAACCAGCAATGAGCAGTCCTTGCCTGCTGCATTGTATTGGGACACAGGATGGGCAGATCTGGGATGCATGGTGATCCAACAGTGTTCACATTGGGCACTGCATTGCAGTAGGGCTGAAATGCAACAACAAACCCAATGGGTGAGAGTGTGAGGGACGGAATCATATGTCTAAACTGGGTGTGCTTGTTTGAATAGGAGAATAGGGCACACAATGCCTGAGAGAGGTCCCGGACCGGTGGTGGCCAGGACAATCAGGCATACCTGACAACTATGGAGGAGGATGCCTTGAGGCTGGAAGGGGAGGACGGAAGGCACGCCGTGGTAGACAGTGAGGTTGGCGGCCCTGGTTGTCAGAGTGAATGACCCATAATGTGGTGGGAGGGTGTAAGGAGTGGGGGGATGTGGGGAGCAGATGTGTGCAAGCTGCAGTAAGGGACATGTGCTCCAATCTGTGGTGCTGATCAAACTGATTTTCCCTGCAGGTGAAACACATCAGCAGCCAGGAGGGGTCTCGGGTGCTCAACAGTCCCCCTCTGAGGATGAGGAGATCGCCTCAGAGGGAGCACCGTCACATCATCGCACCTCAACAAGCGCCATTGCAGAGACTTCCACCATGGTTGGGATTACTGTCTCCACGGAGACGATGTCACTTCCGGGTGTTAGCACTGCACAGTCACCTGACCAGCCACCAGAGGCAGAACCGGCCGATGCCTCACACACTCAGAGGAGTGTGGGAGGCCAGGCCAGTGCAGAGCTGCAAGCTGATGACACACCTCTGAGAACATCCATTCAGCGGGAGATGTTGCAGGTTCAACATGCAGTGCATGAACATCTGGCGGAGTTGCCAGAGAGGCTATGAGCCATAGCGCATACCCTGGAAATGTCCATCCAGAGCATGTCTGCTGTAAACTCTCAGGCTTTTGTCGATCTGGCATCCTCCATTGACAGATTGGCGACTGCAGTGGAGGGGCCAGTACTGGAAGCCATCCATGATCTCGGGGGGCGTGCAGCCTCCATGGAACTGGCCATCAGAGCACAAACTCAGATGCACATGTGGCAGGTTGAGGCTGCTCATCCCCCTGAGTTCAGCTTTGAGGACCAGTCGAGCTTCAGGAGGGCACAGGGGTAGCAGCCGATTACACGTGGGAGCTCCTCTCGGGGCGCTCCTGATGCATCATGCAGCCCCTTGCTCCCTCCCCTAGTGTCATATCAACCGCAAACTCCCAGGGTGTTAGAAGGTGCTCCTGATATTTCTCATGAGCTCCCTGATATGCTGCGGCCTGCACAGCCGCAACAGGCAGAGGTTGTCCGCCAAAGTCATCAAGAGCAGGGCAGCAGCCTGATCAGCCACCTGCCTCTGGTGAGTCTGGTGGTGAGGGATCGTCCACACGTAAGTACACCCGCAAACGTTTTAAGCAATCACAGTAACATCACTCCTGGTTCACTGGGTTATCTTCCATTTATGTATTTCAGTTGCACATTACATCAATGTAAATTAGTTTGTGCTTTGAACATTTAACTTTACATATGTCATCCATGAAGTAGCATCAGACATTGTTGCACTGCTCACATGGTTATATATGAGATGTCACCACTTGGGTTGGGTTCATCGTGACGTGATGTTGTTTTTAATCTGATCATCTCTTCCCTTGGATGTGCGTGTCTTTCCCCTCGCGCAATCCCACAATGGCTCAGTGCATACCACAATGTCAAATCTTTGCATGGAACGATCCTCTCTAGAGAAACGCCTGCCTATTAGGGCATCCCGGGTCTCTCTTGCTTTTAATTCCAGAGGACATTCTGCTTCCTCTCCCCTGCCAGCATGTGGGTGCTGCCCATCGCCCTCATCAGAAACTCCATCTTCATCTGATGACGCCTCACGGTTACCTTGAACTTCCTCAAGGGTGGCTCCCCTATCCATCGCCAGGTTATGCAAGGCGCAGCAAACGACAATAATCCCGGATACGCGTGCTGGCGCGTATAGCAGTGATCCACCTGAGTGGTCCAGCCACCTGAATCTCATCTTCAGCGGGCCAATTGTTAGTTCGATTGCGACTCTTGTGGCTGCATGGCTCTCATTGAAGCGTTGGTCAGCGTGACCCCTTGGGATTCTCATGGGTATCATCAGCCATGTCCTCAAAGGATAACCCCCGGCGCCAAGTATCCAACCTTCCAGTCTGCCCTGGGGATTGAAAAGAGCAGGCACCTGAGAGTTTCTGAGAATGTAAGCATTGTGGCAACTCCCTGGGTACCGTGCACAAACCTGCATGATTCTCTTGCGATGATCGCATACAAGCTAAACGTTCAATGAATGGAAGCCTTTTCGGTTGATGAATGCCCCTGAATGACCTGCTGGTGATCTAATTGCCACATGCGTACAGTCTATAATGTCCTGAAGCATTGGGAACCCAGCGATTGCACTGAATCCTCTTGCTCTTTCAGCCTGGCTGGTGTTGTCCATTTAAAATTAATGAAATTGTTCACACGTCTGAACAGTGCATCAGTCACAACCTTTATGCAGTGGTGCGCAGCTGTTCGGGAGACTCCGCACAAGTCTGCCCTCGAAGCTTGGAAAGAGCCACATGCATAAAAGTTAAGGGTGATGGTCACCTTTAGAGCGACTGGCATTGAATGGCCACCGAGGCAGTTTGAAGATCCATCCACTGTGACCATCTCGCATAGAAATGTCACGGTCTCACGTGACAGACGCAACCTTCTTCTGCACTGGCGTTCCGACAGGTGCAGGTAGCTCAGACGCGGTCGGTATACTCTGCTTGTTGGGTAGGCACATCTCCTGACATGTGGTCGCTCTCGCCCGACTCTGCCACCTGCTCTCCCTCCCACATGATGAGGAGATACTCGACCAGCCTATTGCGCATGCCCATGCCCAGCTGTCCTTCTGCTCCTGATTGGAGCACGGTCCTCCTCCTCTGAAGTGCTGCCTCCAGAATGCACAATCCCCAGCGTTGGACTGGTTACCAAATTCAATGACAGAATCTCCCAAGTTCCAGCTCAGGACAGGCACACACAACCCCCTTCCTTCCACTCGCTTCTGACTGAGAACAGATAGGTCCTGAGCTGCAGTGAGTCAGACTCACTTGGAGCCCTGTACACAAGCTACAAATGTGTACAAATAATATAAAACACAGAAACTGTCACAGATAAGCAACACCAAAAGCTTTACTTGCAACACCCACACTGATTGCCTGCCTTCCGCCCTTTTAAAGTTGCCGGGTCCCCGACACGATCGGAGACCCGATTTACGGCCGTAAAATCAAATGGTTACGTAAATTTCCAGACAATTGGCTGCTCAGTTGATTTAAGGGCCTTTAAATTAACTTGCGGTTGGGCGTGCGAGCACCGACTTGATTGCGCCCAACTTCCTGTATTGTAAAATGGCGTCTGTGCGGGATGATGCCGGAGACCCGTCCCGATGTCAGCGGACACCATTTTACCACCTGCACGCCTCCGAACGGACCTGATTCAGGGAGGTAAAATTCCGGCCAATGAGCCACGGAATTGGTTAAAGAATCAAAGGGAAAAACACCATTGCTTTACAAAATAATGTGATAATTATTCCTGAAGCACTTTTTTTTGTTGTCCCCTTTCATCAGTTGGAAATGGAGATGACTGAGTGATGGTGAAAGGGTTACAATCCTGCGGGTTCATGTGGCAGCTCTCTCGGTTCCTCGTGAGAGAGCTGTAAATCACGTGACCCTGAGTACCTTGGGATTCCTCGGCCACTGAGCATGCTCCAAGTGTCTGTGCGATGCTGTTTCTGCAGCATCCTCCCTCTTCCAGCTCTCCCCGCTGGGTGGGAACGCCGTTTCCCGGAGAAACTGGGAGAGACGGAGCATCACTTGTGTGGGCACAGTGTTGCACTGTTTTAGGGGTGGGGGTCTGGTGGGCTCTCCCCTTATATCAGAAGAGCAAGTATGCAGCAGGGATTTAAAACCAACCCTGACAGCACCTAACCATCTATCCACAAGCAGGTGTCTGGTAAGTCTTGATCTGACTAGAGTAGCTTTTTAAAAAGGGTGCTCAAGCAGTTGGGGCTGGTTTATTTATTTGGGGGAGTTTTTGTCTATTAATTAGTACTGATGTCTTGTCCTCCCTTCTTTCCTCCTTTTGCTGCGAGAAAATCAATTCCTGACCTTGCTTGTGAGACGGATTTCTGCCATGTTTCCTGCTATGTATCCATAGCAACCAATTAGTAATTGGCCCTTTCTCAGTTCTTGGTATAAAGAAGTCGAAGAGGCTTGTTATTATGCTTTGAAAAATACTAATCAGATTTGAGAGGGTATTGACTGTGATAATGGGGAGGTTGGAATGTGGAGAGAGAGAGAGGTTTGACTGTCGAGGGGAGGTGCTGACAGCTGATTGCGTTCAATCCCGAGGTGTTAACATCTATTGCATTTGGTGATGAGGAGAAGGGATCTCAAAAATAATAATTCACAAGCTGGGTTAGCAGATAATATATCTGTCTGTCTCTGTCTTGCTCTCTGTCCCTAATTCTCTTTCTCTGTCTCACTCTCTAATTCTCATTCTTTCAATCTCCCCTTCTCTCCATCTCTCTCTCTGTCTCTCCTTGATTTCTCGCTCTCTCTCTCTTTCACCAACACCCCCCCCCCCCCGCGCCCCCATCTCCATACTTTCCAAATATAGCATTTCTTTTGCACTTAATTCTCTTGGCCCTGAATGTGTGCTATGATTTTAACGTACAAAAGCTTGATGCTTTTGTCTAAAATGGCCCCTGGACTATTTTGGTCAAGACATTTATTTTAAATGGGTTAACAGCTTCCAAACCAAGGAGGGAGGAATTTCAGATGAGCACGTTAGGCATTTGTACCATGGTGTCTGACATCTCTATGTCAGTATCCCTCGCTTTTTATGATAATATCTGATAACTTCACTCAGGGAGCAATAGTATGAAGCAAGTTACCTGCAGTAAGAATTTCGAAACCACGCTGCAGTCAATCATCACTTGACCCTGAGCCTGCCTTGCAATCTTGTCGATAGGGTAAGAGCTACCCCATGACAAGTCCTGCACTTGCCCCGTGCACTGTCATTTGCTGCTCAGGTACCACAGTTCTGTACAAAAAGAGCTGGAGGCTGTGAAAATGCTGAGGGTATCTTAGTGGTAACAAATCACTTGGCCGAACCATGGGTTTGAGCGTGTTCCTGCCACCCGTTCTCCTTGTGCAGAAAACGATGGTGATGTATTCATTGTGTCTGCTGTCTGCTGCTAGTGCATTGTTTTTCTTTGTGATTTTCACTGCTGCAATGATAGCCACTTTTTGTAAAGGGGGAGTGGGGGGGCGGGGGGTAAGGATTTTTCCTTGGGGACAGGGGCATTAGAAAGAAAGAAGTTGCATTTCTATAGCGCCTTTCAAGACCTCAGGACGTGTTTTACAGCCATTGAAGCACTTTTTTTTGACGTACTCACTGTTGTAATGTAGGAACTCTCATTAGGCACCCCTCTTTGAATCTGATTAAATCCATTAAATCCATCAGTGGCTCTAGGCCCTGGAACTCCCTCCCTAAATGTTTCCTACTTCTCTACCGCTCTCTTCTCCTTTAAGATGCTCGTTGAAACCTACCTTTTTGGCCAAGATTTTGGTCACCTGACCTAACATCTGCTTATTTTGTCTGATAAAACATCCCAGGACTCTTCACAGGAGTGTAACTACATTAGACGTGCTATATAAATGCTATATAGTTGTTGTTTTGCACAAAATACAGGAACAAACCTGTGCAACTGCAATAGCTCTCCTCTGTGGACATTAATGTCCCAAAGATGAGAATAGCTATGAGGAGATCTGCATTCATATACTGTGCCAGTCAGTGGAAATTTTTTGACATCTTGCAAACTTCAGCCTGATAGTTAGAAGGCAACCATCTTAGCGTTGACATTATGAAGGCCCCGGCCTTTTATTCGTTGTGGGAAAAGTATTTAGTGGTGATGGAATTGATGGTTTATGGGATGGGACGGGGTGTTCCCAAACTGCCCACCCTGTCCACTGGATATGGATGGGAATGAGCCAATGATGAGTTACCCATTGACGTCTTACTGTTTCCAACTTGTGAGTCTCTGACCCAGATCGTCTGGATTCAACATATCAAGTTTTTGTTTGTTCCCCCAAAAAATGTGTTAATGAGATGCCCTAACCTCTTCGGTTTTGGCTGGTTTGAATCACAATGGACTGATTTTGGCATAAGGTGGGGGAGGAATTTTTATGCTGGCATATCGCTTGGTCAGTGAGGCCAGGGTGTGGTGTGAGAATGGGAGAGCAGCCACTGCTTGTAACTTCCATCCGATAGATCACCAGAGCGACTGGCACGAGGTGGTCTACACCTCCGACAGTGAGTATCACAATTGATCGTCCCCTTGTTGGTGGCAATTTTTAACAAGATAATGGTTAGCGATACTCGAGGATGTGTGATGAGAGCAGGTGCTTTCGACTATCAGTAACAGTGGTGACAGATGAAAATCCTTGTGATTGGTTGTAAGGCTTCTTATTCTCTCATGAATTTTTATTTTTCCTTCAGTACTTTCCTTCCACCCTCCCTCCCTCCCTCTGCCCCTCAACACCTGGGGCACATTTAAGCAGGTGATGGATGCAGTGCTGTTACAAAAAAGCACAGGGATAAAACATATTCCGTCTGCTCTCTGCCTTTATTATACTGACTGATGATCTACAGCCATTTAATATTAATGTGATGAAGTGCTTGTGTACTGCTCTGATATATGGTCTCTTTAATGGTGGTCCTGCTTGCTGTGTGGTAGTGGTGTGTCATTTTTATTAGATTTGTTCAGGTTGAATACTGTGTGGTGCACGGTTACCGGACATGGATACACTTTGTAATCGACACTGCGGTGCAGGCTGATCTTCCCTTGTTGCTTGCGCTCTGTCTCTCTTTCTCCTATAATTCACTGGGGAGATCCAAGGCACTGAGTAATGATTTAAATGCGTCTAGTTCCACAGGGCACTGATGGTGAGGTTTGATTATTTTCCCATTCATTGCTAAGTGTGGTGAGGATCACAATGTGATGCGTCTGTGCGTGATCTGATTGCCTTTTCCCTTGTCGCTAATGGTGTTGGATTTCAGTGCTTAGCTACTGGCAGGGACAATGGAAGGCGAGATCTTGTTAACCCCTTAATGCACCTTAAATGACGTATAAGATGGGTCAAATCCTGGAACTCCCTACCCAACAGTATTACTTGAGCACTTTCAGCACACGGACTGAGGCGGTTCAAAAATCATAGACTGGTTACAGCACAGAAGGAGGCCATTCGACCCAGTATGTCCGTGCTGACTGTAGGAGCAATTTAGCTAGTCCCACTCCCCTGCCTTTTCTCCGTAGCCCTGTAAAGTTTTACTCTTCAGATAATTATTCATTTCCCTTTTGAAAGCTACGATTGAATCTGCCACACACTCAGGCAGTGCACTCCAGATCCTAACCACTCGCTGCGTAAAAAAGCATTTCCTCATGTCGCCTTTGGTTCTTTTGCCATTCACCTTAAATCGGTGTCATCTGGTTCTGGATCTTTCCACCAATGGGAACAGTTTCTCTCTACTCCGTCCAGACCCCTCATGATTTTGAACATCTCTATCAAATCTCTTCTCAGCCTTCTCTTCTCTAAAGTGAACAACCCTACCTTTGCCAATCTATCATATAGCTGAACTCCTTCATCCCCAGAACCATTCTCATAAATCAAGACCGATCATCATCTTCACAAGGGCAACTGCAGGATGGGCAATGAATGCCAGCCTTGCCGGTAATCCCGAGAATGAAAAACAAAAGGAAAAGACCCCTAGGTCCCATCCAGCCTGTCCCACACAACCATGACGTCTTGTGCATCATGCTACATATACTCCCCACCCCAGCTGACAATCAAGTGGAAATCTCTGGCCGTTTTAGCAAAGAAAATCTGAGAAATTTCTCTCTGATCCTCTTAGGTGATTGAAAATGGTACCGGTGATCACTCTGGCCCGAAACTCCTTTGCAGTACCTACCTTTCGTAAGGGGTGATGTCCACCCCAGCCAGAAACAGGCCCAGCTCTCGCTTGACAGAATGCTGTGAGGGCGGCACAGTGGCGCAGTGGTTAGCACCGCAGCCTCACAGCTCCAGGGACCCGGGTTCGATTCCGGGTACTGCCTGTGTGGAGTTTGCAAGTTCTCCCTGTGTCTGCGTGGGTTTCCTCCGGGTTCTCCGGTTTCCTCCCACAAGCCAAAAGACTTGCAGGTTGATAGGTAAATTGGCCATTATAAATTGTCACTAGTATAGGTAGGTGGTAGGGAAATATAGGGACAGGTGGGGATGTTTGGTAGGAATATGGGATTAGTGTAGGATTAGTATAAATGGGTGGTTGATGTTCGGCACAGACTCGGTGGGCCGAAGGGCCTGTTTCTGTGCTGTATCTCTAATCTAATCTAATCTAAACTGCATCCATTGCATGAGATGGCAATCTGTTCCAGGGATCCAAATGTTGTCTGGGAAGAGAACCATACCCTGGCATCTAACCTGGAAATGGTGTGGTGTGTCCTGATGCAGTATGTTCATGCTACTGTTGGAAAGTGCATGTGCATGGAGAAACAATCAAGAGAAAACTAACGTAGTGCCTTTTACACAACAAAACGTCCATCACGCATGAACAGGATTGAATCCCCGCCACCACGGTTCATTAGTCTGGCGCCATTGACTGCCTAGGCTTACAAAAGCATGTAAGAAATAGGAGCAGGAGTAGGCCATTTGGCCCTTTGAGCCTGCTCCACCAGTCAGTAAGATCATGGCTGATCTACCTCAGCTACACCTTTCCACACAATCCCCATATTCCCTCAGTATCCAAAAAGTTGTCTTGAATATATTTAACAACTGAGCATCCACAGCTCGCTGGGGTAGAGGATTTCAAAGGTTCACATACCTCTGAGTGAAGAAATTTCTTCTCATCTCAGTCCTGAATGGCTGACCCCTTATTCTGAGACTGTGACCCCAGGTTCTAGACTCCCCAGCTAGGGGAAACACCCTCTCAGCATCTACCCTGTGAAGCCACCTTAAAAATGTTGTGTTTCAACGAGATCACCTCTTTTTCTTCTAAGCTGAAGGGAATATAGGCCCATTCTACTCCGTTGCTTCATAGGAGAATCCCCTCATCCCACATAATCATCTGTCGTTGCACATGATGTATGCCAACTTGGGTGGGGTATTGCAGGACTGTTTGTGTAATTGTACCCCAGCATATGACTGAGTGTTTTCAGGAAAGAAAGGAAGGAAATGTGGCAGGAGAGAGGAACGAGAATAGCAAAATAACTCATCGAGCAGAATACAGAATGTGCTTGTTCCATGATATGTGCCAGGTTTCCATCAGCGATGTTTTGATGGGGTCCCCTCCACATGATTGCACACTTTACACGATGAGTAAGTTGCATGGATTAGGAAGACCCGAAGTCCGATCTGTGGGCCTGCTCTGAGTTTGCTGATCTCAGTCAGCAATTGCTGCATTGGCCTCAGTACCTCTCGATTAGGTTGGGGGAGCAAACTTACGCAGGGTTCTTGCTCTGGATCGTAATCCACCGACCCCTGCTGGGGAGTGTTCAATTGTGGATGTTGGGTGCAGCATGTTGGGTTGTGAAGCCCGCTGTTGTTGAATAGTTTGCCAACACACTCCGACATACAGGAAGGGCAGCCACTTGGATGAGCTGCCGGAGAGTAACTGTGGAACCGTACCCTAGAAAGGAGTCGATTACTTTTGAGAGCAGGGGTGGAAATTGCCAAGAAGTGAAAAGACATTAAGGTAATTTGATGTGAGAGAAGTGGTGTCAGGAGCCTGATTTATTTATAGAGTTCTATAGGGTGAAATTTTATGCTATTCCCCACACCACCTCCCTGCCCCCCAGCAGGTTTGGAGGCAGGGAGAGCATAAAATCAGATGGGATGGTGGTGGGAGGTGTTCCGGCCCCTGCTGAAATTGAGTCCAGGGTGGGAAGGCCTGTGAACGGCCTTCCTGCCCTGCCGCCAATTGAGGCCCTTAACTGGGCAATTAACCCCCAATTAAGGGCCTCTTCCCTCTGCAGCCGCACAGGAAGCATGGTAGAAAAAACCATGCGGGCTGCTCCCTGGCTCTGGGGTGGGAAGGCTCCTCGTTCAAAGGCACAATGCTTGAATTAGGAACCCGGCATTGGGAAATGGGGAGGGCCCGCTGAGGGACACCCTCCTGCCCTTGCTGCTGAATTCCCTTCCTCATGACCCCCACCCCACCAGACCCCTCCCTGCCTGACCTACCTGAGGCCTGGCTCCAGCGATGCTTCTTGGCCTCTGGTAGGTGCAGCTGCAGTACCAGCCACCGCCTCCTCTGATTGGCCATCAGCTCTGCAAGGGCGGGACTTCTGGTGATGGGGTCCTAAATCCTATGGAAGGTCCAATTAAGTGCCTGCTGGGGTCCTAAATTTGGTGGGCCCTCTGGAAAAGAGGCGACATAGGGATCTCAGCATCAGTTTCCCCCAATGTCGAGATGCCCACCATCAGCATAAAATACTCCCATTACAGCACAGAAGGAGGCCATTTGACCCATCAAGTCCATGCCGGCTCTCTGTACAGAAATCTAGTCAGTCCCAATTCCTCACTCCATCCCCATAGCCCTGTACGTTTTTTATTTCCCTCAATTGCCCACCCACTTTCCTTTTGAAATCATTGATTGGCTCCACTTCCACCACCCTCGCAGGCAGGGAATTCTAGGTCATTACCACTCACTGTGTAAAAAAAAACAATTCTCCCTCCCATTCCCCCTGCATCTCTTGCTCAAAACCATAAATCTGTGTCCCCTAGTCCTTGTATCATCAGCTAATGGGAACAGCTTTTTTTTGTCTAACCTCACCTTCTCTGCTGTTTTCAGTTTTAATGTGGTGGCTTTAACTGTTCGCTAAGGTAGCATAGAATCTTACACAGTAGCAAAGGCCATTTGGCACAGTGCATCTGTGCCAGCTCTTTGAAAGAGTACTCAGCTAGTCTCACTCCCCTGCTCTCAATAAAAAGAAAATGTGCATTCAGTGCAGAAACCCTGTGTCGCTTTCCAGATCCTGGATCTTACTGTTGCTTTGGGAGATCTGTGGCAATAGTGATTCTGATGTACAATATGACCTCCATGCAACCTTGAGCTCCAACAGGAGTGATAACTGTCAGCAGCAGCACTCTGGGGTCTTGCATAGTTCTCACGCATGTGGTTCCGGGAGTTAAATGAGGGTCAAGGTGAACTGGAACAGTCCCTTGCGTGTTGGCAGAGAGTCAGTCCGGCCATGCTGCGCAAGGTTACTTATTTTATTGACTTGCTTAGCCACTTTGGTTTTACTGCACTTGGAGAATGGGTCTAAGTGTTGGCTGATTCAATATAACGCATATAAACACAAATTGTGTTTGCACTGTGGAATGACTTAACCATTCAAGCTGTCTATCTGCTACCTATTGAACATGACTCAGTTGCAGTATATCAGTGTTACCCATGTGTAAAGACAGCAAAAACTTCTGTTGTAATCACTGGTGAGTTTCTCCTTCTGACCTCGTTGGCCTATCATCTCCTTGCCTATTAACTCCATGTTAGTATTGATGTATGTCTTGCTCATTTTGTATGGAGTTGGGTGGTAAAGGGCTTCTTAAGCAAGTGTAAAAGAGCAAAGGAGCCTTACTACTGCTAACATCACTGCTATTACCATGTCACCACCAGCACTGCCAGACCTCGGCAATGCACAGTGTAATTGAGCAGACTCAATGGCTTCAACAGTTCCATCTGCCAACCTAAAAGCCCGGAGACACAGCTGTCTGGATTTAAAGCACTACTGCGTGCTGGTTTAAATGTTGGTGCAGCTGTTGTGTTTTGCTTACAGGGAGGCATGAGCTTATGTCGATTATAAATCAGTGCAGTTGTTCACGCTGGTAGAATGTTGTACATTTTGAAGGATTGTGGTGTTTTGTGGACAGTGATAGTGGAGGCAGATGAATCTCTGAGCCAACAGCTTATTTCTCTGAGGTGCTGTACAGCCTGTGCTGGCTCTTTTTTTTAGTTCATTCACTGGATGTTGACAATGCTGACAAATGACCGGGTGAGGAAGGGGTCTCGGGCTCCCCTCTTGCCCCTTTCCTGGCTTAGCCGTGACAGGGTTCATCTTTTAAAACAGTGATTTTAGCTTACCACCTCAGCGACTCTTTGCTCATTGCTCTCTAATTGTAGTTGCAAATGAACCAATCAAACAGGTTGTCTTAGGTTTAAACAAGACAGATGTAAGTTTATTAGCTTTATCGCTCTAACCCGGTTAAAATTACTAAAATATGCGACGCAACCACGCTCGCATGCAGAAGAGAGAAACACATACACAAATAGACACAGAGGGGTAGAAAGAATTGGGGGGGTGGGGTGCGGGAACTAAGTAGGGTTGGCAATAAATAGAATTTGATTCCTGGCTGGTCATTTCCTTGATGCAATGTCCTCAATTGAAGTTATAGTTTTGGAGTTCTCGCTGGGGCCCGGTGCACAATTTCAAGCTTTCTTATCTGGTATCAGAAGGCCGAAGAGAGGTTTTGTAGTCTTGATGCGTAGAAGCTGCCACTCTAGTTTTCCTGAGACTCCACTGGAGAGAGAGACAGCGAGAGAGAGATCTTCTCCTTGGTTTTCAAATTGCAGTCTGATCCTTTCTGTGTCAGGCACAATTCAAAATGCCCAAGTCTTACCAGCAGGTAGGTCACTTCAGGATTCTGTGTTTGAAACAGCAACTTCTGGGAGGGTTGTTGGATTTCAGAGCCTCCCAGACATACTTGGTGGGGGGGGGGGGGGGTGGAGCTTTGTCTCTTACAAAGTCAAAAGCTATTGGTGTCTTATGATCACCACTACTGTCCAGACCAATCTTGTTAATTGAATCAAGGAGCACCCGCATTGTCTCTTCATTCATGTCTCTCAGAATGCAAATGTGTAACCATGTTTTCAGCCACTCAGCTCTGCTTTTTTTTTAAACAAGTTTTTTGCAATGTCTGGTAAAAACGTTTCGAGTAGTGTCCTATATGACAATATTAATATGTTTCCATATGACAGGTGTAATTTCCGTCACAATGACAATCCGGCAGTTACATGGTCACCATGACTGACACTAGCTTTTTAATTAATTTATTTAACGAACAGAATTTAAATTCCCCAGCTGTCCTGGTGGGATTTGCACTCATTCTTCCGATAATTAGTTCTATAACATAACCACTATGCTACCATTTCCAGTTCTTTGTAAGAACTATCTCATTAGTCCCATTCTCCTTGTTCTATTCCCATAGCCCTTCAAGTTGAGGTTGGATAATTATTCTTATGGCATCTGGAATGAGTGGGGATGTGCTTTAATTTTCACACTGGCATCAATATTTCTATTCCTAGAAAAATGTGCGGTAGGTCAGACTCTGGCTGTTCACTTCAGGAACCTGTCTTTAAATCTAGCGCAGACTGTCATGTTCTAAGGGACTGACCCAGTAGGAGTGTGGACGGACTTGATCTTGTTCCAAGTTGGCTTTGAAATCATTGCGTAAGGCTGTCTGTAATTTGGCTAGAGTTGACAACCCTACTCCGAAAAATGAAGTGATGCATCAGTAATCTGTGGCGCTTTTGTTAGGGCATTGATCACACACGTTGAAACCATCTCGAATACTGGGCCCCACCCACCAGCTGCTGCGGCAGTGAGAGGGTGACTTGAGACCCTCTCCAGCAGCCTGCACATCACCCTGGCCTTGGGTCACAGTCTTAGGATAAGGGGGTTGGCCATTTAGGACTGCGATGAAGAGAATTTTCTTCACTCGGAGGGTTGGGAATCTTTGGAAATCTCTACCTCAGAGAGCTGTGGATGCTCAGCCATTGAGTGCATTCAAAACAGAGGTTGATAGATTTTTGGGGAATTAAGGGATTGTTGGGATGGTGTTGGAAGGGGGAGTTGAGGTAGAAGATCAGACATAATCTTGTTGAATGGGGGAGCAGTCACGAAGGGCCAAATGGCCGATTTCAGCTCCTATTTCTTACGTTCTTTCCTATTGCGGGTGCCTCGGTTTGTGTGACTATTGCCTCCGTTCTTATTGCTGTCATCTCTTTCAGCTGAAGGAGGTTTGGCTGTTTGGGTCCCAGCCATATGGATCAGCATATTCCAACTTTGGCCCAGCTTAGGCTCCAGGTTGTCCCTGGAAACCGCTGCCATTGGAACACGCACCCTAATGACTGCCCACATGACTCCCACTTATAGCTCGTCCAAGCTGCAGGGAAACAGCAACAAGGTTCACCCTTCGCTGGCTTGCAAGTTGGGGGTGGGGGCAACTGATTATTAAATGCACTAGCATTTGTTCTGGCGTCCTCAAACCCTCCCACCCTGATAACTTTGTGCCCCCAGTTTGGGAACCTCTGGCCTAGATGACTGCATAGCCACCCGGAGCTGATCGCCTGAAATCTAAATTAAATGAACCATAGAAAAGCAGCTTAAGTCTCCTTTTGAGTAGAATTAGAGCAGTTTCCCCTCCAGCCCAATATCTGCTGTGTTCAAAGAATCATAGAAACTTAATGCCCACAAAAGGAGGCCATTCGGCCTGTCATGCCAGTCTTTGAAAGTGCAGCCGCGCTTCGTCCCACATCCCCGCTTTCTGTCTGTAACCCTGTAAGTTCTTCATTCCCAAGTATCTTTCCAACTCCCATTCAAAATTATCAGTGGATTAGCTTCCACTGCCTTTTCAGGTAGAGCATTCCAGATCCTGACAACTCTTGGAGTGAAAATATAATTCCTCCTCCTCTCACCTCTCGATCTTTTCCCAATGATTTTGAATCTATTGCCTCCTAGTTATTGAACTATTCGCCTGAAGGAATAATTTTTCTCTACCTAAACTATCAAAACCTCTTTATCATCTTGAAGATCTCTATAAGGTCACTTTCTCTGCTCCCAGGAAAACAGTCCTAACTTTTCCAAACTCTCCTCATAACTGAAATGTCTCATCATTTGTAACAACTTGGTCAACCTCTTCTCTACCCTCTCCAAACTCTTTACATCATTCTTGAAGCATGGTGCCCAGAATTGTCCACAGTATCTCTAGCTGAGGCCGAAAGTTCCAGCATGATCTCTTTGCCTTTATATTTTCTTCCTTTATTTATACACCGAAGTAAGCTCTATGCTTTTTTAACCACCTTATCGCCTTTAAGGATTTGTATATAGACACCAAGGTCTCTCTGCTCGTCCTCACTTATTGTACGTGCGCCATTTGGCTAGAATTGACTTTCCATATTAGTCCTTCCTTCATATTTCTCCGCATTGAACTCCATCTGCCATGCTTCTGCCCATTTCATTATCCTGAAGCCTGTAATTATGATCTACTTTGCCAAGTTTAATTTCATCTGCAAACTTTATAATGCTGCTCCCTACACCCAAGCGTAGGCCATTTATAAACATTGAAAAGGGTAATGTATCCAAAACTGATACTTGGGAAACACCACTAAATTCACAGTCTGAAAAGCCCCTATCCACCACCACCCTTTACTTTCTGTCATTGAGCCAAGTTTGTATCCATACTGCCACTTTCCCCTAATTCCATGGACTTCCAAGTTGGTGAGTATATCTAACGTAATGCTAACTAAATTCATTTATTGTACAGGGTTAAGTAGCAATTAGGCTGTATTGAGTTGTGTAAATATTCCTCGGCCCTGTAAACTATTCTAGCGATCTTGAATTCCAATCCAACCAGATTGATGTTGAGAGGTTACCAGTGTGGTGTGGTTGGTACATGTGATAAAATGATCAGCGCCAGTACTTGAAAACAGACATAATAAGTTCCTGAGTGAATAGGACATTTCCAATTATAGAAGATAAGTTAGTTGGGGTGATGACCAGTAGGTTGTTGTGGTCTCCTAGGGGCTTGTTTGATTGAGGGTTGTAGAGGAATTTTTCAAAGCTTTTCTTAAATTGGCCTAATGTGTTTTTTTTTCTGTCTTTCCAAGGAGAGAGTGTGTGGTTAAGGGGCAGGTACATGGTGAGGTGAGCGAGCATAACTTGGCAGATGGATTTCAATGTGGGGGAAATAGAGGTTCTCCACTTTGGACCCAAGAAAGACAAATCAGAATATTTCCTTAATGGTGGGAAACCAGGAGCTGTGGAGGAATGAAGGGATTTAGGTATTCACGGACACAAAGCATTAAAATCTGGTGCCAGGTACAAAAATTAATGGAAAAGGCTAATGGAATGCTGACCTTTATCTCAGGGGGCTGGAATTTGAAAGTTAGGAACTGATACTTCAGTTGTACAGAGCCTTGGTCAGACCTCGTCTGGAGTACTGTGTTCGGATATTCAGTACTAAACATCAGGAAGGGGTGCAGCACAGATTCACCACAATGATACCAGGACTTAAAGGGTTTAATTATGAGAAGAGGAGTTCTATTACTTTTGAGTTCAGAAGGTTGAAGGATGATCTAATTGAGGTGTTTCAAATGATAGAGATTGGTTAGGGTAGATGCAGAGAATATATTTCCTCTGGTAGGGGAATCCAGAACACAATGACATATCTTAAAATTAGAGCTAAGCCATTTAAGATTGAAATTAGGTAGCAGTTTCACCAAAGGATAGTAGAAATACGAAACTCTCTCAAAAAGCTATGGATGCTGGTTAAATTAAAATTTTCACCACTGAGATTTATTGAGGTAGATGGAACTAAGGCAGATAAAATGTAGTTCAGATACATATCAGCCATGATCTAATAGAAAGGTGGACAGGCTTGATTTCCTACTCCTGTGCATGTTTGCACTGTTTCTGAATGGAGCACAAATACTGGACCCAATGGTTGTTTTCACCTCCCTCTCCTTTGTTCATCTGTTTGAGCTGTGACTGGAGCCACTGTGTCCACTTTGGTTGATGTCAGATGAAGATTTCTCAAATAGTCACATAGCTGCAGGGGACACATGAAGCAGCAGGAAGTCTAATTACTATCCTTTGGTTTTCTTACTGTGAGAGGTGACGAGTGATATTAATGCAGCAGTGGGCGTCCCAGACTATGTCTGGAGAAGTGCAGCAGGATGTAAAGTGTGATTGAGTACCACTTAACTGAGAGTGTAACCATAATATGAGGGGAGGTGAGAGAGGGAGTTTGATCTTCTGATTCATAAAGCCAATTCTTCTCTGCTGACGAGAGAAGTGTAAGCAGGTCCAATAACTCTGGCGATTGTGTTGGACACCCCCACTTCACCGCCCTCCCCCCCCACCCCAGCGAGCAGGGAATCTAGTTCAATTCCAGGCTTGACTGACATTGAACTCTTCTAACCTTTGTTGCTACTACTCGCAATGATATGGTCAACCTAGAGAAATGCCACAGAAGTGTAATCAGACAAAATTAGACGGCGATCCAATGAAGGCGATATTGGGATCGGTGAGCAAATCTTGCTTAAAGAGGTGGACTTCAATGAGGGTCTTCAAGGAGTAGAAGTGAAGGGATTTAGGGGGGCAAATTCCAGAGCATGTGGCCTTGATGGCTGAAGGCATGACCATGGTGGGAGTGGGGATGGGGTGGGGGAGGCAAGGAGGGATGGTCAACAGGCCAAAGTTGAAGTTGTTATGACGGCACTGCTGGTGATATCTCTCCAGGGCTTTGGGATGTCTGCCGTAGAGTGATGCTAGTGTGGTCATTGCTGTAAGAAACAGTACACAATCTTGGCAAGGTCAAGCAGTATTTTTGCCATCTACTCTAGTACTGTAGCTCTTGCATTGGTGTGTGTTGAGGGACGGGTATTCTACTGTATGTCATGGCTCTGTATTACACAGGTTCTAATAGCTATAGGCTGTCGGCGGGAGGGCTCGCATGTTATCATTGAAATTCTGACCCTGCTGCATTTCGCCAAGGAGTGACACAAGTAAAAATGAGCCAGATTTGTGGACTTGCCCGTGGGCAATGTTCCCTCTAAGCTGTGCTACCTTGCAGCCACGTGAAAGTCCCTGCACAGGCCTTGCACAAGTCGGCTCCTTTAAATTTCCGCATGTGCGCAATGCGCAAAAAATTTTAAAGAGTCCGCACACTTAAAGAAATTGCCTGCAGGCATATGAAAGAAAGATGGGCATTTCAATAGTGCCTTTCAGTGCCTCGTAATGGCTCAAAGTGCTTTGCCGCTAATAAAGTACTTCTTGAAGTGGAGTCACTGTTATAATGTAGAAAATTTATGCACAGCAAAGTCCCATAGACATCAATGAGATAATGACCAGATTACCTGATTTTTTTTTTTTAGTGATGTTGGTTGAGGCATAAATATTGTTCAGGATATCGGGGAGAACTCCCCACACTTCTGCAAAATAGTGCTGTCCACCTGCGAGGGTAGTTGGGGTCCCTGTTTAACGTCTCAAATGAAAGACGGTGCCTCCAAAAATGCAGCACTCCCTCAGTACTGCACTGGAAGCGTCAGCCTAGATTTTGTTTTTCAGTCTTTGGTGTGAGACTTGACCCTGCAACCTTCTGACTTCGGGGCAAGACTGCTAACACTGACCGCGGTGGGGGAGGGGAACGAGGGAGGGGAATACATCGGCATGCGGGATACCCTGTCAGCCTGGGTTATTGCATTTGCTGAAAATCTTGACGGCGGGAAGGGACTGAAGTGCCTGGAAGGTATGATCCAGTTTATAGTCTTGATGTTGGAGATGTTTTTATTCGGAGCCTCCATGCAGCCTTGCTTTTACAGTAAATTGAATTAGGAAACATTTACTTTATTTCTCCGCAGTTTGCTTTTATGTGTAGGTGGATTCAGTAGAGCTGCTGCTTGTGTTTTGTACCAGTGAGCAGGTCCAGATAATGAATATATGAATCATTGCATAAAAAGTATCAGATATTTCCTCTCCATCGTCCTGTTTTCTTCTGGGGTGACGTTTCCTCTGGAAATAGTTGGCCGCCCCCTTGCCTTGCTCTTCATCTAAATGATGGTCGTCTTCTGTGAGACCAGTTAGTGACCCCTCAGCCGAGAGCAATCTGATCCTCAGCCAGTGTCCGCCCATACCAGGGGTGGCCAATGGATAACAGTCCTTAACTGAGGGGTGCGATGGTTTCCCCTAGTGGAGAGGTCAATTACCAGGGGGCACAGATTTAAGGTGATTGGTAGAAGGATTAGAGGGGACATGAGAAAAAACTTTTTCCCCCAGATGATACAGGCAGAAACACTCAACTCATTTAAAAGGTACCTGGACATGCACCTGAAATACTGTAACCTGTAAGGCTATGGACCAGGTGCTAGAAAGTGGGACTAGATTGGGTAGCTAGTTTTTTCAGCCGGCTCAGACATGTCGGGCTGAATGGCCTCCTTCTGAGGGGTAACTTTTCTGTGGCTCTTTGGTTGTTCCCATAGCAACATCACAGCCGAGCTCAGCTACATGGGCTCAGACTAGGAATTGTCTCTGGGATCTTGCTCAGTGCTACATGGAGGGATGCCTTTTCTCAATCGCCCAGTGGACGAGATTTGAGTTAATGTGTAAATGTATAATTTCAAAAAAAAAATTAGGCTTTTATAAAACATTTTCATCATGTACTTTTTTGTAATACCTTCTTGGGATGTGGGAAGCAAGTGATTTCTGCAGTTCCCAGTACACGCATATCCCTCAGTACCTGCAGCCAAGTCTGCACTAGTGCTGCTCGAGAGAAGGAATGTGACAGTGAGCTTAACAAAACAGAAATTGAATAGCGTTGAACTTTTTTTGCTTGATTACACCCTCATTTACTGCCTTCTCACCATATCTTCCAATCCATTCCCTCTCCAGAAACGCAGCCAGTTCCCTCCAGAATCCATTTATACTCTTTTCTCTGAAGACCTGCCATAATAATTTACTCTGCAAATCAATTATCTTTAGGGTGAAAATAAAAACTCTGCTTGACTTCTCACCTTTACTTCTCCGTTCCACACATTTCCGAGTTCTTACCTTGTCTCTTTGAAGAAAACTTGCATTTATATAGCGCCTGTCATGATATCAGGACGTCCCAAAACGCTTTAAAGCCAATGAAGTCGGTTTTGAACTGTAGTCACTGTTGTAATGTGGGGAAGTGAGGCAGAAAATTTGCGCACATCAAGGTCCTACAAACAGCAATGAGATAGTGACCGTTTTAGTGATGTTGGTGAAGGACAAATATTGACCAGGACCCAGGGGATAAGTCCCCTGCTCTTCTTCAAAATACTGGGATCGTTTTACATCAACCTGAGAGGGTAGACAGGGCCTCGGTTTAACATCTCTTGCAAAGCACAACACTTCCAGCAGTGTAGCACTTCCAGGCTGGCGTGTCAACCTGGCTTTTAGGCTCAAGTCCCCGGAGTGAGAGTTGAACTCATAATCTTCTCAGTCAGAAGTGTGAGTGGTACCAACTGAGCCAAAGCTTATGTTTCACAGAGACCGCTGAAGATGAGGAGCTCTTTTGACTATCTGTCTATTTTCTCCTTGTTTAGAAACCTATACACCTCCTCCCTCCTGTTTAACTGCCTCTTGAATGTCTCCAGTGGTTTTACTCCAAATGCCCTGCCCTCCAACCCTCACTGTGAGCAAACTGCCTGGAGGAACGTCGTTGACCCCCGCCTCCCCTCCATGAGTCTGAAATTCAGATAGACCAAATTGAGCATTTGATGCTTCCTCGAGTAGTGCCACAAGAGTTTGGGAAATTGTAAGATTGGAGCAAAGGAACTGGCAGTCCTCACTGTCTTGACATTGCAGCACCTCCAGTGAATGTAACAATTTCATTGTCAGACAAATGAAGTGAGTTTCTGTTGCTGTTTTCATTGAAGCCCAGACTGTTTCTTCTTTGCTACCACACAGTCCTTTATAAATTCAATGAATACTTTTTCCAAAATGGAAATGCAAGTCCTTGGCAAAATTCCCAAAATTTTGGTTTCACGCAGAGTTAGATTGTTGTCTCTGCCTTTAAAAATTCAGGTCCATGAATGAGATTTGAATTTCCTACAGCAGACGTTAATATTTGTGTAATTCTTTTTTTCTTCGGATGTGTGTGATACTGGCAAGGCTGGCATTTATTGCCCATCTCTTGTTGTCCTGAGAAGGTGGTGGTGGGCCTCCTCCTTGAATCGCTTAAGTCCTTGGGCTCCCACAATGGAGTTGCATAGAGTGACATGGAAATAGCAGTTCAGCCTAATCAATCCATCCTGGTGTTTATTCTCCATATGAACCTTCTGTCTTCCCTATTCCTATATTCCTTTATTTACCATTCATTCTGTTCTCAAAAGTTGATGTATTCTCTGCTTCAATTGCCAACTCTGGTAGTGCACCCCATTCCCTCATAACTCTATATACTGAGCCGTGGACAAAGCCCTGGCACAGTAACTGAACTGTGGACGCTCTTCTGGAGAAACCTACTTCTCCCAGCTCGTGTTCTACATGGGGGAGAGTTGAGACTGAAGTGGGGGAAAATATAGTGCAAGCTTGGCCTTTGCCCCACTGTTAGCAACCACTTGCTGAGCCAGTTACTGGCTGATGTGCATGGGTGTAAGGTCATAGGATACAGGATCGGGCATACGCCATACGGTCCCTTGAGCCTGCTCTGGCTTTGGTAAGATCATGGCTTATCTTCTCCCTCAACTCCACCTTCCTGCCTTATCCCCAGACCCCTAGATTCCCTTAATGTCCGAGAATCTTTTCATCTCCGTCTTGAGTATACTCAATGACTGAGCATCACAACCTTCTGGGGTAGAGAATTTTAAATATTCACAGAGCCTTCTGAGTGAAGAAATATCTCCTCATCTCAGTCCTAAGTGGCCAACCCCTTATTCTGAGACCATGACCCCTTGTTCTTGACTCTCTCGCCATGGGGAAACCGTGTGGTGCATCCTCTGCCAGTGCAAACTATGCCTCTGCATCCTGCGAAGATCATGTTTTAAGATTGAAGTGTTGGGAATTTTCATTTGTTTCAGCAATTGGAAGCACAAGTAGTTCTGAGTACGTTCACGAGGA
Organism: Heterodontus francisci; assembly: GCF_036365525.1. Lineage (NCBI taxonomy): Eukaryota > Metazoa > Chordata > Chondrichthyes > Heterodontiformes > Heterodontidae > Heterodontus > Heterodontus francisci. Next base: position 67,272,868 of record NC_090395.1, on the reverse strand, counting down.
CTATACTGAACAAACACTGCCTTTGAGAGTGAAGGATCCTGGCGAATGCTCCTTTTTACATCAAAGCCCAATATTACTCAAGTGCGTGGGAAGGAGCTGCTCTCACGAGTTCATTGTGAGCTGTTGAATTTTATCAGGTTTTTTTTAGAAAAAATGTATCTGGCGCTATGGTTGTATTCTTCCAGCTAGTTGGGAATATGATCAAATGTCTAGACTTATAATAGAGATTGATTGGAGACCATTATTAACTGCGACAGTCTTGCAGGTGAAGTATGGGTGCTAGTGTTTGAATCAGATCTGTAATGAAGCTTTGGCGTTGCCCAGTTCTGCCTGATGGAATCTATTCAGGGATTTGCAGGTAAATGTTCCACACCCTTCGTTCATTGTATGCCCATAATAAAGACATTATTTCCTTTTAATTCTGATTTTTTTTTTTTGTTTGTCTCTTCCTATTTCTTTCTCATGTGTGCACGTGCACACTTCCATTCTCTTGCTGTTGTTCTTGGGTCTTTCCTCTTTCTCTCCTGTCTTTCTGTTTCTTTCTCCCTCTTGATTGCTGTTCTGTACATTTCTGTTTGTATCACAGGTTAAAATGAAGATTCACAGACTCACTTGCAGTTCGCCTGCCTAGTATCTATTCAGCACCATGTGGAGCGTGCTTCATGACTTTTCAATGGGGACATTATGCTGTGATATAATGCCGGCTATGAAACACAGTAAGAATGAACTATAAAGCCTCTATTTATGTAGTTAGAGCATCTGGAAATTTCTAATCTTGTTATTTTTGGACACGGTGCTGACATCTCCCAGCGGTCCTTGAAGTCGACTTAAATTGGCCACACACAGACACATACACAGACAAATACACAGAGACATGGACACACAGTCAGACAGAGAGAGAGAGATCGGCCACATTGATGCAGCTAGGCATACACACTGGCAGGCACAGATGCACATTCAGACAGAGAGAGAGAGACAGACAGACACATGCAGGCACAGTCAGACAGAGAGAAAGAGACGCACACACACAAGGCGCAGAGAGGCATGCGCGTGCACACATGCATTCAGACAGAGATACACACACACACACACACACAGACGCAGAGCGGCGCACACACACACTCACATAGAGGGAGATGCACACACAGACAGAGACATAATACCCTTGTACACAAAGTAACAGGACAGTCTAAGCAGTTACATGAGAAGGCTTTTTTTAGAACCTTTTGTAGCATTGGCACTATAATTATTCGGAGTCTTTCACTGCCAACATTCAGATTCTTGCTGCATAAATTTGCCTCTGTTCACAAACAGGCAACATGACTGGGTTCAGACAAATGTAGCCGCTCTCCCACCTGTGTTTATCGTCCCCTATGAACTTGTTTTCCCTCATCCACATCTTTTGCATGGGAGCCCCCCAAGGTATTCCTGACATCACCACTTTGCTATTTAAATGACTGCAGCAGCCAGGAATCATTCAGGATATGGGAGGGATGGAAATGGTGGACTACACCGTCAAACCCAATAATGCAAGGTGCAAAATGTATTTGCAAACACACAAACAGAGGTCACTTTTACTGGCAACTCCAAACTGTCATCTCCTTTTTAAGGAGTCCCCGTACTTCTGATACAGCCATCTTGCATTGATGAAGTGGTCAAAGTTGGCCACCTCCCTCCTGTGCGGGAACCATTTCACAGAATCGCAGATTTGAATGTCCTGCATCATTTCCAAGAAGAAAAAAGAAAGGCTTGCATTTATATAGCGCCTTTCACAACCCCAGGACGTCCCCCATGCTTTACAGCCAATGAGATACTTTTGAAGTGTAGTCGCTGTTGTGAAACACTGCAGCTAATTTGTGCACAGCAAGCTATCGCAGACAATAATGTGATAACGATCCGATAATCTTTCTTAGTGATGTGCTGATTGAGTGATTCATATTGACCACGACACCTGGGATCAACCTGCTCTCTAATTTTTTTTTTTGGAGTCTGCAGGCAGTTTGTTTAAGCGTGTTTTTTTTTTGCGCAGCCTTGCTGGAACTTAAAGAAGTCAGCTTGTGTGTGGCCACTCTCGGATTGCTGAGCGGCTTTGAGGGAACGTTACTGGGAATAACTCCCTGGCTCTTTGAAATAGTGCCACAGGAGAGGGCAGGCGGGGCTTTGGTTTAATGTCTCATCCAAAAGATGGCACCTCCAACAGTGCAGCACTCCCTCGGTACGGCACTGGCGTGTCAACCTAGATTTTTGTGCTCGGGTGTCTGGAGTGGGACTTGAACCTGTAATCTTCTGATTCAGATGAAGATGCTATCTATTGAGTCACAACTAATCCTGTTGCTCATATCTACCCCTGGTATAGCTTCCTGTCCCTCCCGTTTATAATTACTAGGGTTCCCAACTCTAGTTTGGATGTATTCCTGGAGGTTTCTTCATCTGAGCTCCCGCCTACGGCCCCATAGCCCATTATTGGGTTGCCCGACATGTCAATCCTCACTCCGCCCTGCCTTCCCACCGCAATTGCAAAGGAAGCAGACTCCTCATTCCCCAACTGGAATCAAGTATCGTTTATTTACCCCTGCCCCCAATATCTTAGTAACTAATGAATGAAAGTGTTTAAAGAAAAGAAAACACCCATTGTTATTTTTTTTTTAATGCCCCTATGATTTTACTCCTGGATGTTGCTTGCAGCAGTGTCCTGCAGATTAATGTGTCATTCATGGTGTCTCCAGGGCAATCCTGGAGGGTTGGCGACCCCAGCTGCAAATCGTGTGGTTACAATAACATGCAGTAGAAGGACCCCCACCGCACTCCACTCAGTGCAAGGCCCCGCTGTGTTGTGGTTTGTGTGAGTCTCGAGAGGCTTGGTGGATGTTCTTGGTTTTGGAAACAGCTGGAGGCATTTTCTGAATTTGCATGATGGGCTAATAGATTACTAATAGTTGCGTGACTGATTGATTGATTGGACCGGCCAGGCTGCATTCACAGCAATCCCAGAATAAGTTGCAGCAGCTTGCCAGCCCCTCACTGATAGTTTCCCCAGGCCCTGCTGAGGCTCGTCCTGGTGCTGCCTGCTCCTTCACTCGTATCAACCAACACCACCGCCTCCCCCGCCTCTCCTCCTGATGGTGCCAATTCATGCTGAGTTAAGGTTCTGCAGCGTATGGCTGTCTGTCAGTACCAAGCCCATGTGTGCCTTTTCCATGCAGGAGCCCCAACAATAAGTCTACCAGCAATTCGACTATGGGTAGCATCACAGCCCAACCCATTCATGCTCTCGTCCAATCTCCATCCATTTGTGCACTTCCCAAAAAAAGGGATCATTCGACAACAATTGGGAGTGTGAACACTGGCTGGATATATTTTTCCCCCTTTCACTATCCCGGGGGCACTGAGCACAGATCACCACCGCAGCCGAGGCCAACTAACTCAGCACAGAGTCAGAATTGAACCTGGGTTCTTCCTAGTCCGTCCAATCCACCTCCCTTACCAAACAGGGCATTTATTCACCCCACTGGGAGCACTGTTTACTCCTAAAGAGCTGAAGCACCAACTCTGAAAATGGCTTATAACTGAAGCAGCTCAGTTACATTGGAAGACGAGAGGGCAAGAATAAACAAGGATTGCAGCACGCGCAGAGCTGCGGTTAACTCCTACATCACTGCAACTGAAGACTAAAGGCTGATGTGAAACCGCCTGGAAAGCTAAAGTTGACTGTCGTTCTCTGTTTGATTTGATGGTCAGTGCTTCTCCAAATCGTCCTCTCTTGATCTTATGCCCCAAATATGTTGTGCTATCCACCCTGCCTCCTCAATACTGGACCAGAGAGGATGAAGAAAGGAGTGATGTTGGAGGTGTTGTCTTTTTAAAGCGAGGCTCCGTCTGTCCTGTCAAGCACACGTAAAAGATCCCATGGCAGTGTTTTGGAGAGGAACAGGGATGTTCTGTCGGTGTCCTGGTCAATATTTATCCCTCAATTAACATATTTATTTTTTTAAAACACATTCTCAGGTCATTATCACATTGCTGTTTGTGGGAGCTTGCTGTGCACAAATTGGCTACTGCATTTCCTACATTACAATGGTGACTGCACTTCAAAAGGAATTACAGTATTGTCTGTAAAGTGCTATAAGACAGTCTGAGGTCATGAAAGGTGATATAATAATGCAAGTCTTTCTTTTTAATAGAGTTTTTAAAAAATTATCAACGGTTTTAATCAGGTGACTAGAGAAAGACTATTTCCTCTGGGGAATCGTTGACAAGGGGTCCTCAAATTAAAAATCCTGGCGATGAGAATGACCAGAGAGGTTAGGGGAGATTTTTTTTACATAGATGGTTGTTCGAACATGGAATGCTTGGCTTCGGGGAGTAACTGAGACAAAGACTGTTGCGTCTTTCAAATTAAAAATGGACAAACGCGAAATCAGAGAAAGATACAGAGCAATGGGGAGAGTCAGGGAAGTCAGATACATTTTGGATTGCTCTCGTCAGGAGCCAGCACAGATGCAATGAATCAAGTGACCTCAGTCTGTGCTGGAAACCTCTGTTTCTGTAAACAGATCCTCAGCATATTAATATCAATACCTAATTCACTCTCCCTCACACTCTTTCTGACTCAGCATTTTTGTACCCTCCTCAATCTTTCCTTGATCCTGCCATTTTCATCCTTTTTTAAAACGATCACGTGACTACCTCCTAATTTACCTCAGCTCATTGGCCGATGTCCTGCATTTATGGGCCTTGGCCCTTCACTTTGTTTCTCAATTTAAAAAAGAAAGCTTGCCAAGATTTTGCAGTTGCCTAGCAACAGAAGCTGGTTCACATGTGCCTATCTGGTATGTGCTGCAGAGCTGTCTCAATAGAGCAAATATCTATTGGCTCAGTGGATAAATACAGGGTATAAAATCATTTGAATAGGACAGCACAGAAATGAGGCCATTCATTCCACTAAGTCTGTGCCAGCTCTTTCAAAGAGCCATCCAGTTAGTCCCCCTCATCAGCTCTTTTCTCATATCCCTGCAACCTTTTTTTTTAAATTCTTTCACGGGATGTGGGCATCACTGGCAAGGCCAGGATTTGTTACCCATTCCTGAGTGACCTCTAGGCCATTTCAGAGGGCAGTTAAGAGTCAACCACATTCCTGTGGATCTGGAGTCATTTCGACTGGCTTTTCAATTCCAGATTTTTATCAAATTTATGAATTAATTGAATTGAATTTCCGCCAGCTGGAACTTGGTGGGATTTGAACCAGTTTGCCCAGGGCATTAACCTGGGCCTCTAGATTACTAGTTCAGTGACATTACCACTATGCCACCATCTCCCCATATAATTTTGGCATTACATAACCGGTAGGTGACAGGTTTCTTTTCTCTTCCTCTTCCCACCCCCGTGATTCCTCATCCCGTTTCTCCCCCCCGACCTCCCCCCCCAAGTCTGTGCTATCCGTCGGCAATAGGGAATGGAGGAGGGACGTGGAAGAGAAAATTGGTCTGGGTTAGTACTCCTCATTGTGATTGATTCACGTTGGAAAGTGGATGTGTGGGAGTCAGGTGCAGACTGGTTTGGTCCTCGCTTTGACACTCGCTGTCAAATGTCCTGCTAACGCTGATTGTCTAGACTTCTAGATAAATATTGGTCCTTTCAGTGAGCTGTAACTGGAGCTTGTAGAACTTTCACGAAGGCCCACTAATCACAGAATCGTTATAGCGTAGAAGGAGGCCATTCGGCCCATCGTGTCCGCACCGGCTCTCTGAAAGAGCAACTCCCTCAGTTCCATTCCCCTGCCTTCTCCCCATAACCTTGCACATTCGTCCTTTTCATGTAACTGTCTAATTCCCTTTTAGAATTCTTCAATTGAACCTGCCTCCACCACGTTCTCAGGCAGTGCATTCCAGACCGTAACCACTTGCTGCGTGAAAAAGTTTATTTATAGTGCACCCAGTTTGTAGTGATGTGGTTGTGACTCCACAATCTTCCCCCACTGCTCTTGAATTCCATTGTAAGAACAACAGATAGAGACTGGGGAAGAAACAAGAACTTCATTATTTAACATGGCCATACGATATCCTTTTCTATGTAGCTCCTTTCAAAAAGGAAAAGAATCCAGCCCCAGGAAACCAGACTATGTAATTGCAGTGAGTCCTTGAGATGCAGTGGTATCCCTTTCTACTGCTCCTCAGGCAGCTTGGTGGTGTTTCAATGTGTCTATCCTCTATGGCCAGTCACAATGACTGTCTGTCTGTTTTTTGTTGAGATTATTATGTTCATGAGTAGCAAATTGCCTCATGTTTTAATGGGTTCATTTTATACTTTTTTCTTCAATTGTGGTTGAAGCTGAGCTAGTTAAATTTTTTTTTAAAGATAAGTTGGATAAATATCTGATCAGGACTGGTACTTACAGGAATCGATACAGACAGAGGTAATACTCAACAGGGGGACAAACGTGGTTTTGTGCTGCTGAGGTTTTGGGAGACGAGAGTGTGTTAGATGGAGAAGAGCAGGCCTGAGTTAAATAGTGCAGAAAGGAGGGTGGTTGATTATTCGAGTTTTGCTTTATTGCCTTTGGATTTGACAGAATATGACTGGAGAAACTCTGCCTCTAGAGGTTAACAGCTGTATGTGATCTTCCTTACATTCTATAAAATGGAAAGGGCTGATTGAACCAAATGGGCTTTTCTTGATTCATGTGCTTTTGCGTTCTCCAGTTTGGATTTCCTTGTAGTCTATGGGATCATCCCAAAAAGAATCATCCAGGAAAGGTGTTGTGTTTCTTTGTCTGTTAAGAGGGAGCTAAATCTGTGGTCCTAACAGACTAGAGCGTGGTTATGACCAATTCCTTTGGGATAAACACCAGTCCGATTATACATCTTAAAGAGGGAATTCCACCATCAGGACCCCACTGAAATTTCAAGTCATCCCAAGAACTTAAAAAAAAACCCAAGCTACAACAGATTCTTATGTCAAGCTTAATGAAATATGACTGCAGCAACTTTTGCCTGTTTATCTACGTTTGAGGGAAGACAACCAGAGAGCTGGTTATATTAGACTTGATATTGTGTAATGTGACAGGATTAATTAATGACCTCAGAGTAAAGGTACCTCTAGGTAGCAGCGACCACAATATAATTGAATTTTACATCCAGTCTGAAAGAGAGAAGAGTGAGTATAAGACTAGTATTTAAAACTTAAATAAGGGCAACTATGTTGACATGAAAGCTGAGCTAGCTGAAGTGAACTGGGTGACTGGACTAGGAGATATATCAATAGAGAAACAGTGGCAGATATTCAAGGGGATATTTCAGAATACTCAGGATAAGTATATTCCTACTATAAAAAATTCTAAGGAGAGGACCCACCATCTGTGGTTAACTAAAGAAGTTAAAGAAAGCATCAAACTTAAGGAAAAGGCATATAATTGCACAAAGATGAGTAACAGCTCAGATGATTGGTCCGAATATAAAGAACAACAGAGAATGACTAAAAGGTTAATCAAGAGAAAGAAATTAGAATATGAGAGGAAGCTAGCTAGAAATGTAAAAACGGATAGCAAGGGTTTCTACGGGTATTTAAAAAGGAAAAGAGTAAATAAAGTGAGTATTGGTCCTCTAGAGAGTGAGAATGGGGAGTTAATAGTGGACAATAACGAAATGGCAGATGAAATGAACAAATATTTTGCTTCTGTCTTCAGTATAGAGGATACAAAAAACATTCCAGTAATAGCTGTAAATCAGGAGATGGAAGGAAGAGAGGAACTTGGTGAAATTACAATCACCAGGGAAGCGGTACTGAGCAAAATGATGGAGCTGTGGGCCGACAAGTCCTCAGGTCCTTTTGGGCTTCATCCTAGCGTCTTAAGAGAGGTGGCTAATGAGGTAGTAGATGCGTTGGTGTTAATTTTTCAAAATTCGCTAGATTCTGGAAAGGTTCCATCAGTCTGGAAAATAGCAAATATAACCCCTCTATTCAGGAAGTGGCGGGGGGTGGGGGGAGACGGAAAACAGGTAACTATAGGCTAATTAGCTTGATGTCTGTCGTGGGGAAGGTGTTAGAATCAATCATTACGGAGGCTATAGTTGGGCACTTAGAAAAACTCAAGGCAAATCGGGAATAGTCAGCATGGCTTTCAGAAAGGGAGATCATGTTGAACCAATTTATTGGAATTCTTTGAAGGAGTTACATGTGCCATGGATAAAGGGGAGCCCATTGACGTACTGTACTTGGATTTCCAGAAGGCATTTGACAAGGTGCCACATAAAAGGTTATTGCGCAAAGTAGGAGCTCATGGTGTAGGGGGTAACATATTAACATGGATAGAAGATTGGCTGGCTGGCAGAAAACAGAGAGTGTGCATAAATGGGTCATTTTCCGATTGGTAGGATGTGACGGGTGCAGTCCCGTAGGGGTCTGTGCTGGCGCCTCAACTTTTCACAATTTATATCAATGACTTAGATGAGGGGAGTGATGGCATGGTAGCTAAATTTGCAGGTGACACAAAGATAGGTTGAAAGTATGTTGTGAAGAGGACATAAGGAGCTTGCAGACCAATATAGATAGGTTGAGTGAGTGGGCAAAAATCTGGCAGATGGAGTATAAAATGGGAAAATGGGTTGGTCACTTTGGCAGGAAGAATAAAAAAGCAGAATATTACTTAAACGGAGAGCGACTGCAGAACTCCGAGGTGTAGAGGGATCTAGGTGTTTTAGTGCATGAGTCTCAAAAAGTTAGTATGCAGGTACAGCAAGTAATAAAGAAGGCTAATGGAAGGCTGTCCTTTATTACAAGAGGAATTGAAAATAAAAGTAAGGATGTTATGCTTCAGTTATACAGGGCATTGGTGAGACCACATCTCGAATACTTTGTGCAGTTTTGGTCTCTTTATTTAAGGAAGGATGTGAATGCGTTTGAGGCAATTCAGAGGAGGTTTAGAGTCACAGAGGCATAGTGTTATACAGCACAGGAACAGGCCCTTCGGCCCATTGTGTCTGTGCTGGCCATCAAGCACTTAACTATTCTAATCCCATATTCCAGCATTTGGCCCGTGGTCTTGTATGCTATGGTGCTTCAAGTGCTCATCTAAATACTTCTTAAATGTTGTGAGTGTTCCTGCCTCTACCACCTCTACAGGCAGTGTGTTCCAGATTCCAACCACCCTCTGAGTGAAATTTCTTTTCCACAAATCCCCTCTAAACCTCCTGCCGCTTATCTTAAATCTATGCCCCCTGGTTATTGATCCCTCCGCTAAGGGAAAAAGTTTTTTCCTATCTAACCTATCAATGCCCCACATAATTTTGTATACCTCAATCATGTCCCCCCTCAGCTTTCTCTGCTCTAAGGAAGACAACCCTAGCCTTTTCAGTCTCTCTTCATAGCTGAAATGCTCCACCCCAGGCAACATCCTGGTGAATCACCTCTGCACCCTCTCCAGTGCAATCACATCCTTGCTATAGTGTGGTGACCAGAAATTTACACAGTACTCCAGTTGTGGCCTAACTTGCATTTTATACTGCTCCATCATAACCTCCCTGCTCTTATATACAATGCCTCAGCTAATACAGGCAAGTATCACATATGCCTTCCTAACCACCTTATCTACCTGTGCTGCTGCCTTCAGTGATCTATGGACAAGTGCAGCAAGGTCCCTCTGTACTTCCTAGGGTCCTACCATCCATTGTATATTCTCTTGCCTTGTTAGTCCTCCCAGAATCACCTCACACTTCTCAGGATTTGCCACTGCTCCGCCCATCTTACCAGCCCATCTATATCGTTCAGTCATCTAAGGCTTTCCTCCTCACTATTTACGACACCACCAATTTTCGTGTCATCTGCGAACTTACTGATCATACCTCCTATATTCACGTCTAAATCATTAATGTACACTACAAACAGCAAGGGTCCCAGCACCGATCCCTGTGGTACACCACTGGTCACAGGCTTCCATTCGCAAAAACAACCCTCAACCATCACCCTCTGCCTCCTGCCACTAAGCCACCTTTGGATCTAATTTGCCAAATTGCCCTGGATCCCATGGGCTTTTACCTTCTTAACCAATCTCCCATAAGGGACCTTATCAAAAGCCTTACTGAAGTCCATGTAGACTACATCAACTGCTTTACCCTCATCTGCCCATCTAGTCACCGCCTCGAAAAATTCAATCAAATTTGTTAGACATGAGATTGAAACCTGGAATGAGCGGGTTGTCTTATGAGGAAAGGTTGGACAGACTGGGCTTGTTTTCACTGGAGTTTAGAAGAGTGAGGGGAGACTTGATTGTACTATATAAGATCCTGAACGGTCTTGACAAGGTGGATGTGGAAAGGATGTTTCCTCTTGTGGGTGAGTCCAGAACTAGGGGGCACTGTTTTAAAATTAGGGGGTCGCCCTTTTAGGACAGAGATGAGGAAAAATTTTTTCTCTGAGGGTTGTGCGACTTGGAACTCTCTGAATCTCAAAGTGGTGGAGGCAGAGTCAGTGAATAATTTTAAGGCGAGGATAGATAGATTCTTGTTAGGAAAGAGAATCAAAGGTTATCGGGGGTAGATGGGAGTGTAGAATTCGAGACAGAAAGAAATCAGCCATGATCTTATTGAATGGGGGAGCAGGCTAGAGGGGCCGAATGGCCTACCTTTGCTCCTAATTCGTATGTTCGTATAAGCTGCATTTAAACAAACACACATTGTGAATTGTTTAATCATATTTGCAGCACATTAAAGATGTTTTTTTAAATGTGGATAGTTGTGCAAATGCTCAATGTCCTGGTGACTCTCTCGGGGAATATTTAAGGAGCTGTAGCTCTGTGACGCTCACTAAGAGTCGGCTCAGAATTTCCAAGAGATCTATTTCAGACTTACACAGATAGACAAGATTTGGAGAAAGGCAGGCCTTTCACGGAATGCCCCAAAGGGTTTTACAGCCACTAAAGTACATTTGGAAGTGTAGTCCCTGTTGTAACATAGGAAACATGGTAGCCAACTTGCACACAGCTAGCTCTCACATACAGCAATGTGATAATGACCAGAATGAGGAATAAATATTGGACAGGATGCCAGGGATAATCCCCCCACTCTTCTTCGAAATAGTGCCATGGGATCTTTCACATCCATCTGAGAGAGCAGACAGGGCTTCAGTTTAACATCTCATCCAAAAGACAGCACCTCTTAGCACTATGCTGGAGTGTCAGCCTCGATTTTATGCTCAGGTTCTGTAACACGACTTGAACCCACCACCTTTTGACTCAGAAGCAAAAATGCTACGAGCTGAGTCATTGCTGAGTTGCCACGTCTGCTATAAAAACTGTGCACCAGTTACACCTGAAGTGGTAACTTACCCATTCTCTCCACAGAAGCTGATTGACTTGAGTGTTTTCAGCACTTTTGTGCTTTTGACATCATTCAGATTGTGACCATACGTTTCTTTCAAGGAGCTAGATAAGGACTCCTACTTTATATATAAAACTTATATTTATTCACTCGTTAATCTTTTCTTAAATAAGGCAATTGTTTTAAACCTATGAGGTTGATTGTTATGGTGCTCTTATAACTTACACTTATATTGGGCTTTTAATGTAGTAATATGTCCCAAGGCTGCTTAATGTAGGCTGGAGTGATCCTATGGAGGCTGAGGATAATTCAGCAGCTAAAATAATGAAGATGAAATTTGTTCTCCTTATCTTAGGCACATTAGCAGACGTTTACCTGCTGATGCAAACTTGTGAAGATGCTTGCGAGAGACATAGTGGGGTGGGATTTAACTACGTGAATGATCTAAGGTAGCCGGAGAATCGAGAACAAAAAGGGTACAAAAGACTCAAACATACAGCAATAAAATAGTTCTGTTTTCAAGTTTAATGAGAGAATGGAACTAGTGCTTTGGAAAGAAATAAAGAGGAGACTCTGCTGTGCAGGACTCCTGTTTAAAATTCAATTAAAACAAATTCTGATTACATTTATAATTTTTAATCTCCCTTTTTGTGTGTATTTGTTGCTTTTTGTTGTAATTATCTAAACAGTGAACCTTTTGTTAATCCCATTGAGGGAGCTGGGGTTGGAGTCTTTGGGGCTGACAGTGCACGGAATGGATGTAATGTTAACAATTTAAGCCAGAGTAAATAGCGCCCACATCCAAAAGTTAAATAATATTTGACTTCCTCGTATTCAGACTGGGTAACTCTCCCAACCCTGTCATGTGATACAGTCATTAAAGATCGCAGTTTAAACAAAATTATTCAAATGAAGCTTACAGAAACTGTATGGATGGCTGAGCTGACTTAATGAGTGGCTAAGCTAAACAGAGCAGGGAAGTGCCACAGTCAATACAACAGTCAATGCTTGGCTTATCTGAGCTATGCTCAGCTGGACTCTGCTCCCTTGGCCTGGCTTTCCTTTGGCCCCATTCTCTGGGGGCTGTATTTTCTGCATCCCCAGGGCCCACGGTTCCCAATTCCCTGGAAGAAATTATCCTAGGCTGCCTGGGATCACGCCGGCCTACAATAAGCACCTTTGGGGCGTTTTTTCCCCCTGTCATTCCAATTTAGTTTGGTGTTATCCCAACCCTTAGAAACTAGCGGTTCCGAAGAAGGGTCACTGACCCGAAACGTTAACTCTGCTTCTCTCTCCACAGATGCTGCCAGACCTGCTGAGTATTTCCAGCATTTCTTGTTTTTATTATCTTAGAAACTACCTGATGGTTTATAAGGCCTATGTTATCAGCACCTTGTATGGCTGTGAAACATGGGCATCTGACAGCTTCCAGGAAAAGAAGTTCAATAATTTCAATCTTTACTGTCTGCGCGCATTATGGGTATATCCTGGCAGGACAAAATCTCAAATGTGGCAGTCCTCTCAAAGGCACAGCTCCCAAGTGTATTGGCACTAATCAAACAGAGGTAGCTTCGGTGGATCGGACATGTTCGCAAGATGGTAGATGGTCGCATGCCCAAGGACCTTCTGTATGGTGAGTGGCCAGATGAGCAGTGGGACTCCCAAAGCTCCGCTTCAAAGATGCTTGCAAGCATGACATGATGGCCCTAAATGTTGACTATTGCACCTGGGAGTCGCTAGCTGGCGAAGGAAGGAAATGGCGACACATCCTGTGGACTGGTGTGCACTACCATGAGGCCTAGTTGCTCCAGCAGCTTGGCAACAGGCGCCAACATCAAAAACAACAACTCACAGCGTCACTTGGCAGCTTCACATGCAGCACTTGTGGCAGAACCTGCCTCTCAAGGATTGACCTTCACAGCCATCAGCAAAAGTGCACCAAGAGAAGACACCCCACCTAAATGGATTGTTTGTTGCATGTCCATCATCTTTCGGAGATGGAAGGATGCCAACCAAATTTCAATTTAATTACAAGAGAAGTAAACTAATCCTAAGTTGTTTGACCCCGTGGTTGAGTATGTTAGGCTAGTGTTTATGGCACTGGATTAGCAGCAACATGTTGAGTGTTCAAATCCCAACTTGACAAATTGTGAAGTTAACTTCAGTAGATGTGTTAACTAGGGGAAAAAATGATCTTTGCTGTAAAAACTCATCTAGTGTGTTATTATCCTTCAGGGAGGGGAGTTTGGCACTGCTCAGTCTGGCCTCCACGTGACTCCAGTCCCACAATATGTCATTGCCCTAAGGGTGTTGGTCAGGGGTGGGCAGTCAGTGTTTCATATGTCCCAAGAACAAACAAAAAAAAGCCAACAGTTGCCTCATTTGCTGATATTTCTGACAGTTCCTGCCCTGCTGCACATGTGAGTAGAGTGTGACACAAACATGCCCTGTCTCTGTAACACTGTTCTCCAGTCCTCCAACCTCAGAAATCTCTGCACTGCTGTAATTCTGGCCACTTGCACATCCCCACCATTGGCAACTGTGCTTTCAGCTGCTTGGATTCTAAGCTCTGGAACTTTGTCCCTAAACCTCTCTGCCTCTCTCCCTCCTTTCGTTCATTCATTGGTGTCACCTTCCCAGAAGGTTGACTGTCATGGATCTCCACCTCTGTCTGTCCTGTGCTGCCCTTATACATTCTGCATAGGTCAACTGAATTCAGTCTATTATATCCGCCATCCATTTTCTTCTCTGCTACCCTCTCCTACGTTTTCCATCGATCTTTCCTTCCAGTAATTGCCTCTGTCCACCTTCTGCTCTAATGATGTGACTGAAATATTGTAACTTTCTCTCTTTGATGTTATGCACCAATTTCGTCTTTTCTCCAGCTTTTTCCAGCACTTCCTGCATTAGCCTTTCTGTCTGTGTAGGATATACAGAACATTCTCCTTGATTTCCACATCATGAATGTGCTCAGCTTATCAATAGTCTCTTTGTTTGTTGTCCATGTCTCCAAGGCATATGACATAGATGGCAAAATGTAGCACAGCATTATTTTCCTAAGATTAGGTCTTTCATTCTGACATTAATTCCTTTAAGACCGCCTTTAAAACCTACCCCTGAACAAGCTTTTGGTCACTTTTCCTGATACCTCCTTATGTGGCTCGCCTTTACGATGTTAAAGGTGCTGTATAAATGCATGTTGTTGTTTAGTTTAGTTTAGAGATACAGCACTGAAACAGGCCCTTCAGCCCACCGAGTCAGTGCCGACCATCAACCACCCATTTATACTAATCCTACACTAATCCCATATCCCTACCACATCCCCACCTGTCCCTATATTTCCCTACCACTTACCTATACTAGGGGCAATTTATAATGGCCAATTTACCTATCAACCTGCAAGTCTTTGGCATGTGGGAGGAAACCGGAGCACCCGGAGGAAACCCACGCAGTCACAGGGAGAACTTGCAAACTCCACACAGGCAGTACCCAGAATTGAACCCTGGAGCTGTGAGGCTGCAGTGCTAACCACTGCGCCGCCCATTCACAAGGATCTGTGCAACCAAGCGGTCAGCTGATGTGAAATTTACCCTCGGTACAGTACTTGGCACTTTCACCATCTACTTGACTGAGATCATCGAGCCCTCTTGCAGTCGATTTATTACCTCAAGCTAAAATCAGAAATGATATTGTTTAAAGAGGAAATGATTAATTTAACCTGTCCAGCAACTAGCAGAATAAGATGATGAGATCAGTTGTATTGTATGAAATTGGACACCTCAGCATCCTATTTTTAGTCCCTATCCAATTGTCTATTCCAGTTCTACACCTCCGTGCTGTCTGAGCTCCCTGCGAGCATTGGGTGTGACTGTACACAGATAGTTTTAGTGCACCTGGTCTGTAGCCAGACACTAGTGGGATGTTCACTACATGTAGATCACATTTCAATTTCCTTGTGTCACCTTCTAGTTCTGCAAGGAGTGACATCTGGTCACTGGCTGCCTGCAATAGCTTGTCTAAGTGAATATTCTTTCTGTGGGAGTTTGAACTGTCAGCAAGATGTTTGACCATAGGGTGGCATCCCTGCCAACCCTCTCCTATCTTTCTGCGGTGGTAAGATCTCTGCCTTTGCCTGTTTCTAGTGAAATTATAAACAAATCCAATATATCTACACGAACGCACTCTCCAGGAAGGAACATTGCATAGTGAGAGCCTGGCTGTATCTTTTCCCCACCAAACCTAATCCCACATCGCCAGTGGAAGCCTGGGTACACTTGGGCATCAGCTGTGGCAAAGGGTCACACTTTCGCCTTTGAGCCAAAAAGTTGTGGGTTTCGCCCCACTCCAGAGACCTAAGCACATGATCTGGACACACCAATGCAGTACCGAGGGAGTGTTGTACTGTCTAAGGTGCCATCTTTCAGACGAGGCATTAAACCAAGGCCCTATCTGTCCTTTAAGGTGGGTGCAAAAGATCCCATGGCACTATTTAAAAGAAGAGCAGGGGAGTTCTCTCCGGTGTCCTGGCCAATATTTATCTCTCAGTCAGTATCACTTTAAAGAAAGATAGATTGTCCAGCCTTAATGTGGGAGCTTCCTGTGTGCAAAGAACAGTACAGCACAGGAACAGGCCATTCGGCCCTCCAAGCCTGCGCCAATCTTGATGTCTGCCTAAACTAAAACCTTCTACACTTCCGGGGACCATATCCCTCTATTCCCATCCCATTCATGTATTTGTCAAGATGCCTCTTAAACATCTCTATGGTACCTGCTTCCACCACCTTCCCCGGCAACAAGTTCCAGGCACTCAACACCCTCTGTGTAAAGAACTTGCCTCGCACATCCCCTCTAAACTTTGCCCCTCTCACCTTAAACCTATGTCCCCTAGTAACTGACTCTTCCACCCTAGGAAAAAGCTTCTGACTATCCACTCTGTCCATGCCATTCATAACTTTGTAAACCTCTATCATGTCGCCCCTCCACCTCCGTCGTTCCAGTGAAAACAATCCGAGTTTATCCAACCTCTCCTCATAGCTAATGCCCTCCAGACCAGGCAACATCCTGGTAAACCTCTTCTGTACCCTCTCCAAAGCCTCCACGTCCTTCTGGTAGTGTGGCGACCAGAATTGTACGCAATATTCTAAGTGTGGCCTAACTAAAGTTCTGTACAGCTGCAGCATGACTTGCCTATTTTTATACTCTATGCCCTGACCGATGAAGGCAAGCATGCCGTATGCCTTCTTGACTACCTTATCCACCTGCGTTGCCACTTTCCGTGACCTGTGGACCTGTACGCCCAGATCTCTCTGCCTGTCAATACTCCTAAGGGTTCTGCCATTTACTGTATACCTTCCACCTGCATTAGACCTTCCAAAATGCATTACCTCACATTTGTCCGAATTAAACTCCATCTGCCATTTCTCCGCCCAAGTCTCCAACCGATCTATATCCTGCTGTATCCTCTGACAATCCTCATCACTGTCCGCAACTCCACCAACCTTTGTGTCGTCCGCAAACTTACTAATCAGACCAGCTACATTTTCCTCCAAACCATTTATATATACTACAAACAGCAAAGGTCCCAGCACTGATCCCTGTGGAACACCACTAGTCACATCCCTCCATTCAGAAAAGCACCCTTCCACTGCTACCCTCTGTCTTCTATGACCGAGCCAGTTCTGTATCCAAAATTGGCAGCTGTCCTATATTACAACAGGAACTACTTCAAAAGTACTTTGGCTGGAAAGCATTTCCTGAGATCATGAAAGGTGCTAAATAAATGCAAGTCTGTCTTTTTATATGTACTTTGGCTGCCCTATTTGTTCATTGTAGGCGCAGGTGTTCTTGTCAGATTTCTGATTACAAAACTATTTATTTTCAATGACAACAGTAATTGAAAGTTACGATATATATTTAATTTGCAGTAACTCAATGAGATCATGTACCTTATTTAACCTGTTGTAACTGAATGAGATCACACACTTTGTTTGATTTGTACAATGTGATCCCATGTCTCATTAATATTGGGGTAGCAGAGGGAGGGATATGACTGGGTATGAGGGGGAGGGGAAAGAGAGATGATGTCAGGCTCTGGGGACTGTTTCAGCTTAGCTCAATAGTATATTTTTTCCTCTGAGTCATGAGGTCAGAGGTTCAAGCCCCATCCTAGAATTTAGGCACACAATTAGATTATGATTTAGATTAGATTAGAGATACAGCACTGAAACAGGCCCTTCGGCCCACCGAGTCTGTGCCGAACATCAACCACCCATTTATACTAATCCTACACTAATCCCATATTCCTACCAAACATCCCCACCTGTCCCTATATTTCCCTACCACCTACCTATACTAGTGACAATTTATAATGGCCAATTTACCTATCAACCTGCAAGTCTTTTGGCTTGTGGGAGGAAACCGGAGCACCCGGAGAAAACCCACGCAGACACAGGGAGAACTTGCTAACTCCACACAGGCAGTACCCGGAATCGAACCCGGGTCCCTGGAGCTGTGAGGCTGCGGTGCTAACCACTGCGCCACTGTGCCGCCCACAAATGTAGAAAATGAAAAGAGAATACTCAGGGTGTCCTAATAGAGGTCTTTAAAATTATGCAAGGTTTTGATAGAAGACACACAGGGGGGAATTTTATGCTCTCCCCTGCCGCAGGTTTGGAGGCGAGGAGAGTATAAAATCAGTTGGGGGGGGTGGGGTGGCGGGGTGGGTGAAGGGAACCCCGTCACCTTCCTGCCTCTGCCAAAATTAAGTCTGGGGTGGGAAGGTCTGTGAATGACCTTCGCACCCCGCTGCCAATTGAAGCTTTTAACTGGCCAATTAATGCCAAATTAAGGGCCTCATCCTGCTACCGCCACAATTAGCCATGCAGCGGGCAGCCCCGTCGTCACACAGGAAGCATGGCACAACAAACCATGCAGGCTGCTTCCCGGCTCCGGGGAGGACGGGGGTGGGGGTGTCCCTCGTTAAAAGGCACTTAGTACCGAAACGAGGGACCTGGCATCAGGAAGGGGAGGGCCCGCTGAGAGCCACCCCCCCTGCCCTTGCTCCCGATCCCCCAACACCCCTCTCCTCCACGACCACCACCCCACGAGACCCCGCCCCTTCCCCACCCCCCCGACCTACCTCCGGCCTGGGCCCCCATGGTGGCACTGCTCAGTGTAAGAGCTGCCAGCCTCGGATTGGTCGGCAGTTCTCTGTGGGCAGGACTTCTGTTGCCGGGGTCCTTGATCCCGTGGAAGTCCCACAGTTGTCCCCTTAAGTGCCTAATTGGCACTCGATTTGGCAGACCTCCCACAGAAGATGCTACGTGGGGTTCTCGGCATCGCCTTTTCCAAATGTGAAGACCCCCCGTCGTTAGGGTAAAATCCCAGCCAGAATGTTACCACTTTGAGGATGTAACAAGAAGGGTGGATAAAGGGGAACAAGTATGTGCAGTGTATTTGGATTTCCAAAAGGAATTCGATAAGGTGCCACATAAAAACGTAAGAAATAAGAACAGGAGTAGGCCATTCGGCCCCTCAAGTCTGCCCCACCATTCAATAAGATCATGGATGATCTGCCCCAGATCTCAACTCCTCTTTTGTGCCAACTCCTCATAGCCCTCAACTCCCCGATATTTCAAAGATCTATCTATTACACAAGATAAGAGCTCGTGATGTTGGGGGTAATATATTAGCATGGATAGAGGATTGGCTAACAGAAAACAGGGTATTGTGCTAAATAGGACATTTTCAGGTTGGAAAATTGTGACTACTGGAGTTCCACAGGGATTAGTGCTGGGACTACTTATGATCTATATTATTGACTTAGATGAAGGGAGTGTATTGTAGCCAAATATGCAGATGATACAAAAATAAGTAGGAAAGCAAGTTGAGAGTGGGACACAAAGAGTCTGCAAAGGGATATAGATAGGTTAAGTGAGTGGGCAAAAATTTGGCAGATGGGGTATAATGTGGGAAAATGTGAGTTGGTCCATTTTGCTGGGAAGAATAGAAAAGCAGAATATTATTTACATGGAGAGAGACTGCACAATACTGCAGTACAGAGGGAAACAAAAAGTTAGCATGCAGGTACAGCAAGTAATTAGGAAGGCAAATGGAATGTTGACCTTTATTGCAAAGGGCATACAGTATAAAAGTTGGGAAATCTTGCTAGAACTGTACAGGGCATTGGTGAGACCACACCTAGAGAATTGCATCCAGTTTTGGTTTCCTTATTTAAGAAGGGATATACTTGCATTGGAAACAATTCAGAGAAGGTTCACTAGGCTGATTCCTGAGTTTGTCTTATGAGGAAAGATTGAGCAGTTTGGGCCTATACCCATTGGAGTTTAGAAGAATGAGAGGTGATCTTATTGAAACATATAAGATTCTGAGGGGGCTCGACAGGGTAGATGCTGAGAGGCTGTTTCCCCTCATGGGGGAATCCAGGACTAGGGGGCACAGTTTCAAAATAAGGGGTCTCCCTTTTAAGGCAGAGATGAGGAGGAATTTCTTCTCTCAGAGAGTCGTTAATCTTTGGAATTCTCTTCCCCAGAGAGCAGTGGATGCTGGGTCATTGAATATATTCAAGGCTGAGCTAGACAGATCTTGGATCTACAAGGGAGTCAAGGATTATGGGGCTGGCAGGAAAGTGGAGTTAAGGCCACAATCAGATCAGCCATGATCTTATTGAATGGCGGAGCAGTTTTGAGGGGCTGAATGGCCCACTCCTGCTCCTATTTCTTATGTTTTTATGATGCGGAAGAGCAAAACTAGATATTGTTACGACCAGGTGAGGAAGGGGTCTAGGGCTCCCCTCTCGGCCTTTTCCTGGTTTGGCAGTAACAGAGGTTAACCTTTAAAACAGCGTTTTTAGCTTCCCTTCAGTGAGTCCTTGCTCACTGCTCTCTAATTGTAATTGTAAAGGAATCAACCAGACAGGTTTTCTCAGATTTAAACAAGAAAGGTGTAAGTTTATTGACCTCAAAATTCTAACTCAGTTAAAATTAAGAATACGCGACGCAACCACGCCAGCATGCATACGCGATAAACACATATGCAAATAGAAACAAAGGAGGAGAAAGAATTAAAGGGGGGAAGGTTTGAAGTAGTATATGGAATTCAGTTACTGGTTTTGGGTTGGATGCAAAGTCTTTGATCGAAGTTAAGTCTTGCAGTTCTCATTGGGGCCCAGTGCACACTTTCAAACTTGTTTTGCTGGTACCAGAAGGCTGCAGGGTCTTTTGTCTTGAGGCTTACATTACTTCTGTGAGTCCCTAGATTTGTGTGTGTGTGTGAGAGACAGAGAGAGACCTTGCTTCTCTTTGGTCTTGAAATTGCAGTCTGCCAAAACTTTACTGTGAGCACAATTCAATCAATTCCCAGGTTGGCCAGCAGGTTAGTCGTGTGACTAGCTCTTTGTTTGAGACAGCATCGTCTGTGAGGATTGTTACTTCTTCAAAGATTACTAGACACTCTCAGTCTTGGGGGGTGGGGGTGTGGGTGGGTGGTGGTGGAGTGCTAGCTCTTATACAGACAATGACTCTCAATGTCTTTTGATCATCACTATTGACAAAACCCATCTGGCTAATTGAACCAGGGAGTACTCTCATTGTGTCTGCATGCAGCTGTCTTTCAGAATGCAAATATGCAGCCATGTTTTCAGCCACTGCTCTGTGGTCTTTTTAAAATGAGTTATGTTTAGTTTAGAGATACAGCACTGAAACAGGCCCTTCGGCCCACCGAGTCTGTGCCGACCATCAACCACCCATTTATACTAATCCTACACTAATCCCATATTCCTACCACATCCCCACCTGTCCCTATATTTCCCTACCACCTACCTATACTAGGGGCAATTTATAATGGCCAATTTACCTACCAACCTGCAGGTCTTTTGGCTTGTGGGAGGAAACCGGAGCACCCGGAGGAAACCCACGCAGACACAGGGAGAACTTGCAAACTCCACACAGGCAGTACCCAGAATTGAACCCTGGAGCTGTGAGGCTGCAGTGCTAACCACTGCTCCACTGTGCCGCCCCAGTTATGTTCAATGTCCAGTAAGTGTTCAAATAGTGTCCCATATGATGAAATTAATGTTTCCATTTGGCATGTGTGTTTTCTGTCACAATATCAATATAAGATAGTCACCAAGAAATTAAATAGGGAATTCAAAAGAAACATCTTTACCCAAAGAGTGGTAAGAATGGGGAACTTGGTATCACAGGGAGTGGTTGAAGCAAATAGTGTGGATGCATTTAAAAGGAGGCTTGGTAAGCATATGAGGGAGAATGTTGATCGAGTTAGATGAGGAAGGATGGCAGGAGGCTCAAGTGGAACATAAACGGCAGCATGGACTGGTTGGGCTGAATGACCTGTTTCTGTGCTATAAACCCGATGTAATCCTATGTAGGGTAGCACTTCAGTGCAGTATTGAGGGAATACTTCATTGTTGGAGGGTACTGTCTTTGGGATGAGATGTTAAACCGAGGCCTTGAACAGAGGCCCAACCAGTCCCCATCCATCACCACCCACCTCCACCTGGCTGAACTTGTTCGTACATTGAACAACATCTCCTTCAACTCAACTCACTTCCTTGAAGTAAAAGGTGTTGCTATGGGTACCTGAATGGGTCCTGGTTGTGCCTGTCTTTTTGTGGGATATGTCGAACATTTCTTGTTCCAGTCCCACTCAGGCCCCCTGCCCCCACTCTTTTTCTGGTACATTGATGACTATATCTGTGCCATTTCCTGCTCCTGCCCCAAACTGGAAAACTTTATCAACTTTGCTTCCCAATTTTCACCCTTCTCTCACTTTTACATGGTCCATCTCCGAAACTTCCCTTCTCTTCCTCGACTTCTCTGTTTCCATCTCTGGGGATAGGCTGTCCACTAATATTCATTATAAGCCCACCGACTCCCACAACTACCTCGACTACACTTCTTCACACCCTGCCTCCTATAAGGACTCCATACCATTCTCCCAGTTTCTCCGTCTCTGATGCATCTGCTCTGATGATTCAACCTTCCATGATAGCGCTTCTGATATGTCTTCCTTTTTCCTCAACCGAGGATTCCCCCTTACCGTGGTCGACAGGGCCCTCGGCCGTGTCCGGCCCATTTCCCGCACCTCTACCCTCACCCCTCCCCCTCCTTCCCAGAACCGCGACAGGGTTCCCCTTGTCCTCACTTTCCACCCCACCAGCCTCCACATCCAAAGGATCATCCTCCGCCATTTCTGCCACGTCCGGTGTGATGCCACTACCAAATGCATCTTCTCCTCCCCACCCCTGTCAGCATTCCGAAGGGATCATTCGCTCCACGACACCCTGGTCCACTCCTCCATTTCCCCCAACACCTCGTCCCCTTCCCACGGCACTTCCCATGCAATCACAGGAGATGTGACACCTGCCCTTTTACCTCC
This sequence comes from Heterodontus francisci, assembly GCF_036365525.1. Classification (NCBI taxonomy): domain Eukaryota; kingdom Metazoa; phylum Chordata; class Chondrichthyes; order Heterodontiformes; family Heterodontidae; genus Heterodontus; species Heterodontus francisci. The sequence goes on along the minus strand of NC_090395.1, from coordinate 67,250,141 downwards.
TCTCTCCTCACTATCCAAGGCCCCAAACACTCCTTTCAGGTGAACAGCGATTTACTTGTACTACTTTCAATTTAGTATACTGTATTCGCTGCTCACAATTTGGTCTCCTCTACACTGGGGAGACCAAACGCAGATTGGGTGACCGCTTTGCGGAACACCTCCGATCAGTCTGAAAACATGACCCCGAGCTTCTGGTTGCTTGCCATTTCAACACACCCCCCCGCTCTCATGCCCACATCTCTGTCCTGGGATTGCTGCAGTGTTCCAGTGAACATCAACACAAGCTCGAGGAACAGCATCTCATTTACCGATTAGGCACGCTACAGCCTGCCGGACTGAACATTGACTTCAATAATTTCAGAGCATGATGGGCCCCCCCTTTTTATTTTTAGTTATTTTTTCTTTTTTTCTTTTTTATTATTTTTTATTTGTTTATTTTAGTTTGTTTCATCATTCATTTTTTTACCATGTGCCTACCCACTTTTTTTTTCATGTTTGTGCTTTGGGCCAGGGCTGTTCATTTTTCTGTCAATTAACACCCTCTCTGCACTAATGCTTTGTCTTTCAGCACACCATAAGCATACTATTTGCCTTTGCTCCATGACCTTCTGCTCAGTTATTCTCTGTGACCCTCTGTCCTATCAACACCTTGCCTTTTGTTATCTCTTGCCCCACCCCCACTTTATTTTCTTAAAAACTATTACATTTCTAAGCTTTGCCAGTTCTGATGAAGGGTCACTGACCTGAAATGTTAACTCTGCTTCTCTCTCCACAGATGCTGCCAGACCTGCTGAGTATTTCCAGCATTTCTTGTTTTTATTATGTTACACGAAGGCCCTGTCTGGTGGATGTAAAAGAGCAGGCTAATTCACCCAATGATCTGGTCAACATTTATCTCTTAACCAACATTACTTCACCAAAAACACATTTGTTAGTAAATTATCTCACTGCTGTTTGTGAGACTTTGCTATGTAGGAATTGGCTGCTGTGTTTGTTTACGTAACAGTGATTACACTTCGGAAGTAAGTCATTGGCTCTCAGTGCTTTGGGATGTAGGGAGGATGTGAAAGGTGTTACATAAATACAAGTTCCTGTTGCTTTTAATGGGCAGGGCAAACAGTTCGACCCTGATTCCTTTCATTCTCGTGGCAACAGGCAGGTGGCGGAGTGCTCAATCTGCCTGAGTGCTGTAGTGATTCCAGTATTGGAGATGAGCTCATGTTCCCTCAGTGTGTCTAGACTCCTAACCTGCTGCTGCAGAGATCACAGAGTTTATCGACTAACAACTCTTTTAATCTATGCTCATTTGGCTCTTGCCCACCCTATGTCATCACTCAAATCACTGTGTTAATAGGGCTTAGCAGCTTCAAAATAAAGGGTCTGACAGGCAAATGGTCATGCAGCTGCAGATACCTTATTTTTGCTGGAGATGGTGCGTTGGGCAGGGAGTCAAATGGGGCAAGGGAATTAGCTGTAGGGAGGCCTGATCAAGCAAGAGGGCAGTTCTAATTAAACAGTATTAGTGAAAAGAAATAAAGTGCTGGAATTGTCCAGACAGTCAAGATGGAATCTGAGAGATGGACAAACCTTTAATTCAAATGAAAACCACAAATGACCCATCTCTCTCTCTCTTTCGCGTCATGCTAACTGTGCTGTTGGGCTGTTCAGCATTTTCAGTTGACATCTGACATTTAGTATTTGAGATACATTTCTTTCGAAATGTCAGTGGAATCCTTTAGATAAGTGAAGTAAATTCCATGTGTTTGATTCATTAAAGTCCACAATGAATTCTTTTTAAAGAAATACATTTCCATTATCAATTTCAATGTTCGAAGTTTATTTCACATACATTTGCTGCTTTTTTGATCAGAGCAGTTTGTGCAGTGAGATCAGAAAATTCCTTCCATTTCTGATCATTTAGTGGGTTGCTATTCAGACAATAAATAAATACTTAATTAGCTGTAAAGTGCTTTGTGTTGTCCTGTCTCAAAGACCTTTCCTTCCTCCTTCAGATGTGTTAATCTGCTTCTCCTGCTTCTGGGTTGTTCCATGTGCTTCCTGTTTTGTCTCCAAACCCTCCCAGCTGCCTCTTTCTCTGTATCATTAAAGCAAAATACTGCAGATGCTGGAAATCTGAAATAAAAACAAGAAATGCTGGAAATACACAGCAGGTCTGGCAGCATCTCTGTTACCAGACTTTGCATCAATTTCTTATTTGCTTTGCTGCTACTAGTGATCTTTTTGTTCTTTTTCCAATTAACAAGCTCCTTATCTATTTACAAAGCTGTATTTCATTCCTAAGATTCTTTTGCTCTGGTTAACTTTGAGCAACTGTTTTTTAAGTTAGGGCATTGGATTAAATATTTTACCCCCTGAGCAGTTAGCAATTCATGAAGGATTACTTTCACCCTCTTGTTAATCTGCCCAGTTTCACAGTACTGAAAGAGTTAATCAATGCTGCTTCCTGATAGTACCTCATCATCAATGTATGTCTTGCTCTTTGCTTTAGCAGTTGGCGCAGACCTCAGGAAGCAGATGGCTGCAGTGTTTTATGAGTGCAGATTGCTGGGTACATGGACAGACTGCAAGTTATTAACAAAACCCAAGTAATGAGCTCCAAGTGAGACATGATGAGCATTGGGGTCGGGGGTGGAGAGATGAGTGTCTGGTGCACAGGAGCTAAGCCAACAAGGGCCAACCTCAGTCACCAAACCTCATATCAGGCGAGTTTAAACGGCAACGCTCAAGAAGCAGAGGGTCCCAGGGCGATGGGGACGGCCCTGTTTATACTGAGGGATAGGCGGCCAGAAAAAGAACTGCACTTGGCACCCAAGGGAGGCAGAAATAAAAGACCAGTGTGTAAGTCTGGATAGTGGGGTACCTGATGAAGAATGAGGTCCTTCTTGCTGACTAAAGATAGGCAGCATCAGGTAGTAGAGAAACCACTTCTCAAGTTGCGTCTCCAATCTTGATTTCAACACTGTAAAGATCAGAGAGGGATACGAGAAAATAGGATAGTTTATCTGGAGCTCAGGAAAAACAAGACCATTCAGTAAGATTTTGGCAGATCTGATCTTGGCCTCAACTCCACTTTCCCTTCTGTTCACCATAACCCTTGACTCCTCTATAGTTCAATAATCTATCTATCTCAGCCTTGAATATATTCAATGACTCAGTCTCCACTGCTATCTGGGATAGAGTTCCAAAGATTCATGTCCCTCTGAGAGAAGAAATTCCACCTCATCTCCGTCTTAAATGGATGACACCTTATTCTGAAACTGTGTTCCCTAGTTCTAAATTCCCCCATGAGGGGAAACGTCTTCTCAGAATCTACCCTATCCAGCCCCCTCAGAATCTTATATGTTTCAATAAGATCACCTCTCATTCTTCTAAACTCCAATCGGTATATGTCCAACTTGCTCAACCTTTCCTCAAAAAACATACCCTTCATCCCAGCAATCAGCCCAGTGAACCTTCTCTGAACTGCTTCCAATGCAAGTATATCCCTCCTTAAGTAAGGAAACCAAAACAGTATGCAGTACTCTAGGGTGTGGTCTCACCAATGCTGTGTACAGTTGTAGCAAGACTTCCCTACTTTTATACTCCATCAGTTTAGTGGAGCAATCAATGACAGTTGTGATATGAAAGATAGAAAAAGGTGAGAAAGATTGGATTGAGTGGGGGAGGAGAAGAGAGAGATAGATGGAGGCTAGAAGTGAGAGAAGGTTTACCTGTCAGATCCATGTAGAACACTTCGTGTTTTGTTTCATGTAGAACACCTTTGTTTACATCCATGTTTCATCTCTTGTTGTGTTTCCTAAACAAGCTGCTGATCTATTGACCAGTTATGGTTACCGTTTTGCAGTTTAATCAGTAGCCCCCAACCTTCATGTCCAACAGTAGTGGGCTGTCACCTTGAAAGGCTGCAGTGTGTGTAATGATGATGCTTATTAGTTTCCGGCCTCTGGGTGACCAGTCCAGTAACATACCCACAGCACTTAACAATTAATATGTTAAGACCAACTGCTCAAGTCAAATCCCCCAATCAAAATATATGATTCTGATTGTGGTGGAAGAAACTCACTGTTGATTCAGTCCCGTCTCTCCACATATTTTAAACTTTCCAAATTAAAGAAAGACCCAGCCAAATTGTACCATCTATTAACCCCTGAATGAGGCTAAACAAACCAGGTGTCTTTAGATCAACAAATTAACTGTTTAATTAGAAAAACTAAATTCTTAAACACTACTAAGATATAAACAACATTTAAAATAGAAAAAGTTAGAGTCCTTGCATATTTACGCTCCTGCCGAAGTGAAATCTTCCAATGTAGAATTGTCCAAGGTTGCTTGAAATGCTCACAGCTGTCTGATTGGGAAAAAAAAGGTTCTTCAACAGTAGAACAGTCCGTAGTCTAATTCAGCAGTTGAATTGATGCTCTTCTTTTCCAGCGATGAATTTCAACAATTATAGTTCAGTAGTTAAAGGAATTTGGTTATTTTCTTTTAAGAAATTAATCTGGCTTGACATCAGAATTCTGAGAGTATAATAAATAAGGTTTAAATAAATCAAGAGAGAGCTCTCATTTCCTTCAGTATATGCTTGTCCAGCTGTCTGTGTCTGAAAGTTAGAACAGTCTGTTTCCACTATAAGCCAGTTCAAAATTAAATTGTAACATTGTATCTCTCGATCTTCAGTCTCTGAGTGGCTGTATCCCGGGGCAATGAGAATGCATTCTTTGACTCAGTCTCTGGAGCTTGTTGCCTGAAAGCAGTACTGCTCCTTTTCCAGCCTTAAAGGTATGCTGCATTCTTCCTGGGGGTAAAAACTACAGGATTGTAACACTTCTGCCCCTGGCGGAATGAAGCACCATTCCTGAAATGTGTTTCATTACAATGTGCAAAAAATACAATTTGAAAAAAAAACGCCAACACATTTTTTCCTGCATTTACAGATATACTCTACTAATAATTTACAGCATTCTCATTGCCATCCACATATGTTAACATGGTTAAATCTGTGACAAAGCTTCGGCGATAACATTATTTTTCCCCGAAATGTGTACAACCCTCAGATGATAAGACTGTAACAACAGACTCCATCTAAAGATTCTAGCATTTCGGTTCTTAAATTTTTCCACAAATGTTAATGGGTTATGGTCAGTGTATATTAATATCTGCTTATAGTCCTGGCAGACATATACCTCAAAATGTTATGAGAGCCAGTAAAAGTCCCAATGTTTTTTTTCCACAGTGGAATATTTTTTCTGATAACAATTTAGTTTTCTGGAAAAATACCCTACTGTCTTCTCTATGCCGGATTCGTCATCTTGCAGTAGGACTGCACCAACCCCCAGGTCGCTAGCATCAATTGTTAATTTAAAGGGTTTTTGTGAAATTTGGAGCAGCCAACACTGGTTCATTAGTTAAGATTGCCTTTAGCTTTTCAAAAACTGCCTGGCATTCATCTGGCCATACCACTTTGTTTTTCTTTTTTTTGTAGCAAGTTTGTTAATGGAGCAGCCACAGTACTAACATTCATACAAAATTCAGATAAAACCTGCACATCCCTAAAAATCTCATTATTTCCCGTTTAGATTTAGGGATAGGGAACTCCTTTAAGGCTTGCATCTTTGCCGTTTTTGGTAATACCTGACCATGCCCCACTATGTGCCCGAGGAAAGTTACTCTTGCCTTTCCAAATTCACTTTTTTCCACATTTACCACTAAGTACGCAGCTTGCAACTTTTTAAACAAAAGTTTTAATTGGTTTAAGTGTTCTTGCCAAGTGTTACTGTATACTAGTACATCATCAAGATACACTACACAGTTGGGAACACTGGCTACCACCTGATTCATTTATCTTTGAAAAGTTGCTGGGGCATTTTTTAGCTCGAAAGGCATCACCCGGCACTGATAAAGACCGTCAGGTGTTACTAAAGCTGATATCCCTTTGGCTCGAGGAGTCAAAGGAACTTGCCAGTATCCCTGTAACAAGTCAATCTTGGTAAGAAACCTAGCGCTGCCTACTCTGTTGATGCAGTCTTCTAAATGTGGAATTGGGTAGGAGTCTGCCTTTGTTACAGGATTAATTTTTCTATAATCTATACAAAATCGGGTTGACCCATCAGGTTTAGATACCAGAACTACTGGTGAACTCCAGCTATTTTGACTAGGTTCGATCAAATTGTTTTCCAATATGTACTGGATCTCTGCTTTCACTTGGGCCTGTTTGTCTGTACTCAAGTGGTAAGGATGTTGTTTTAAATGAATGGTTCCCCCTATATCCACATCATGTGTGGCTAAGGTTGTACATCCTGGCTTATCCCTACAAACTTTTTGAAATGTTGTGAAAAGCCTGGTTAAGTCTTCATGATGTTTTGATTAGATTGAGAGATTAGATTAGAGATACAGCACTGAAACAGGCCCTTCGGCCCACCGAGTCTGTGCCGAACATCAACCACCCACTTATACTAATCCTACACTAATCCCATATTCCTACCAAACATCCCCACCTGTCCCTATATTTCCCTACCACCTACCTATACTAGTGACAATTTATAATGGCCAATTTACCTATCAACCTGCAAGTCTTTTGGCTTGTTTTGCCTCTAAGTGTAAAAGCATATTGTCTAATTTTCCTAGCCATTCTGTACTCTCTAATCTGACAGGTGGAGGTTCAATCTGAGAATTTCTTACGCCTACTTTTGCCTCATCCTCACTATCCTTTTCCTTCTCAACAATCCCGATTACCTGACATACCTGTACTGGCTTACCTTCCTCCCTGCGGTAATATTGTTTGAGCATATTAATGTGACGCAACTGGTTCTTCTTCCTGCGATTGGGGGTGTCAATCAAGTAATCTACCTTACCCACTCTTTTGATCACTCTATATGGATTACTGAACCGTGCTTTCACTGGTTCTCCCTGTAATGGTAACAATATTAATACTTTATCTGCTGGTTGAAAATCACGGGCTTTTGCATTCTTGTCTGCCCATCTTTTCATATTGGCTTGGAATGCTTTAAGGTGTTACTGAGCCACACCACAAGGTTTTGTGAGACTTTCCTGGAACACAGATACATAGTCCAGAATCTACGATTCATTCTTTTGTTCCAAGAACCTGTCCTTTATATGTTTTAGAGGACCTCTTACTTCATGTCCATAAACCAAAAGGAGTGAAGCCTGTAGACTCATTTGGTGAGTCTCCAGTGGAAAATAAAGGAAAGTCTAGTCCTTTATCCCAGTCATGTGGATATTCATGACAGTATGTCCTAATTATCGTTTATGATTATGTTTATGTTATGATCTTGTAGGTTTTTTTTCCGGGAAGAATGCAGTGTGCCTTTAAGGCTGGAAAAGGAGCGGTCCTGCTTTAAGGCAAGAAGCTCCAGAGACTGAGTCAAAGAATGTATTCTCATTGCCCCGGGATACAGCCACTCAGAGACTGTGATTCAAAGAGTGCATTCTTGTTGCCATAGGATACAGCCACTCAGGACCAACGACACGAGATATATTGTTGCCGATTGACGTTTGAAACTAGTTGAAAAACAGGCATTTGAGACACAGTTACCGAGAAACACAGACAGCTGGACTAGCATATACTGAAGGAAATGAGAGCTCGCTCTCAGTTTATTTAAATCCTATTTATTACACTCTCAGAATTCTAATGTCAAGCCAGATTAATTTCTTAAAAGAAAATAACCAAATTCTTTTAACTACTGAACTGTAATTGTTGAACTTCATTGCTGGTAAAGAAGAGCATCAGTTCAACTGCTGAATTAGACTACGGACTGTTCTACTGTTGAAGAACCTTTTTTTCCCCAATCAAACGGCTGTGAGCACTTCAACCTTGGACAATTCTACATTGGAAGATTTCACTTTGTCAGGAGCGCAAATATGCAAGGAGTCTAACTTTTTCTATTTTAAATGTTGTTTATATCTTAGTAGTGTTTAAGAATTTAGTTTTTCTAATTAAACAGTTAATTTGTTGATCTAAAGACACCTGGTTTGTTTAGCCTCATTCAGCGGTTAATAGATGGTACAGTTTGGCTGGGTCTTTCTTTAATTTGGAAAGTTTAAAATTATATGTTAGGCGATCTGTGGAGGGACGGGACTGAATCAACGGTGTGTTTCTCCCACCACAATCAGAATCGTATATTTTGATTGGGGCTTTGACTTGAGTGGTCGGTCATAACACCTAGCAAGACACTCGGTTGTATCAAACAGCCATGGTGGGATTCAAAATTAGTTATTAGTTTCCGTTCTCTAGTTACCAGTCCAGTAACATACCCACAACACCATGTACTTACTCTTTGTACAAACCTATGTCGACAGTTTGTCCTCGTGACTGGAACATATAAACATAGTAAAATTTACTCACAGAAGGAGGCCATTCAGCCCATCATGTCCATGCCAGTGATCAAGTTTTAACAATCCACAAAATGAACTCTGTTCTCAGTCACAGACAGATTTAATCAGGACTGCCATTGTAATAAATATGCAGCAGAAACAAGTTACCAGTCCAAGTCAATTAGAGCGATAGCAGGAGTGACAGTCGACACTCTATCCCTTCAGATTAATTATTAACAGGTGTAGCGTGGCCACCTGTTGCCTCGCTTGTGAAATCAATGCACTTGTCACTTCCCATTTAATGATTTGAATGTTAGCTGTTTAAAATATTGTGTCAATTCTTGAAGCAACTAATCGGGTATCACTAATACTCCCAATGGGATGTTTGGAGGATTTTTCTTACACAGGGAAGTATTAATCGTGTTCTTATGGCAGGCCGAACTGTTTATAAAAAAAAAAGGAGTTGTAATGAGGAAACGTGATCTTCTCGTTTTTAATACCGTTATGATTTTTCTTTCTTTTGGGCCTCCTTATCTCGAGAGACAATGGATACGCGCCTGGAGGTGGTCAGTGGTTTGATTTTTAATAAACTGTAATTTAGCATATCTCACTAGCTTGATGGGATGTAATATTTCATCAAAGAAGTTCTTAAACAGTGGCAGGATGCTCTGCTGCTATGGAAATCTGGTGCAGTTGAAATTTCACAGCTGTGAGTTTGCCTCATTGAAGGGCCCCATTGCCTTTTCTCACAATATACCTCCCTGATTCTAGATTGTCCTTCACATGTAAGACATTGCATTACAGCCTAAATTCTCTCTTGTGTGTGTGTGTCTGAGTTGGTTGATTCTGAATCAGCCTCGATATGTGGAAGTATGTGTCTGTGACTTTGGGTCATCATTTACATCAGTATCATCTAATATCACTATGTTGGCATTTATCTCAATGTGGCTTGAGTTCAAGAGGCTGGAAGTTATGTTACAGCTGTACAAACCTCTGGTTAGTAGACTCCATCTGGAGTAAATGCATTCAGTTCTGGCAACCCCACCTCATGTATTGTCCTTGAAGGCCGTGCAATGCAGGCTCACCAGAATGATGTCAGGGCCAAAGGGCTAAATTATGATGACAGGTTGGATAGACGAGGCTTGTATTGACTTAAGTATAGAAGATTAAGGGGTGATTGAGTTGAGGTATCCAAGATGATTCAAAGATATGATGGGATAGACAAAGAAAAACTACTTTTCTTCGTGGCGGAGTCCAGAACAAGGGGGCATAATCTTAAAATTAGAGCTAGGCCGATCAGGGGTGATGTCAGGAAACACTTACTCACACCAAGGGTGATGGAAATCTGGAACTCCCCCCTAAAAAGAAAAGCTGTTAAAACTGGGGGTCAATTGGAAAATTTCAAAATTGGGATTAATAGATTTTTATTTTGCAAGAGTATTAAGGATTACAAAACTAGGCAGGTAGATGGAAATAAGATACAGATCATTTATGATTGAATTAAATGGCTCGAGGGACTGAATGACCTACTGACACTGTTATAGCCAGATACACTAATTTTTGTAGAAATGTGTTGTGCACAATACAGGTAAATGTATTTCACGTGAATATTTACTAAACTACTCGCATTGCTTTTCCTCTTCCATTTTTACCAACAAATGCACAGGTCAAAGTTCGCATGCACATGCTTTGCAAATAAATATTGAGATCCCATGAGCAACGAGAGTGTCTGTTACTCATTTTTTTGTTTACAGTATTTGTACATGTGGATACCCTGCTTTGTAATTTTTTGAGAACAAGCCAGTATAAAACTAGTTACTAATTGACTAACAGTGGAAATAGTTTTTCCCGATTTTTATCTCATCAACTATCTTAATTTTGAACCCCTCTTAACTTTGGTGTGTTTTCGTATTCAAATTGTGTTCCTCATCTCTCCTCAGTACGAAAGCCTATCACCTCTTGTATCGGAATGAATTTCTTTCATATCTCCTTCCTCAAGGTACAAAAATGGGACACAATATTCTAACTGTGGCTTCATCAATCATTTCTACAGGCTTAGCATTACTTCTCTGCTTTTGTAAACTTCACTTGTGTGCTCTCAGTAATGCTAAAGAGGAGATTTAATAGAGGTGTTCAAAATTATGATGGGTTTTTATAGAGTTGATGGGGAGAGGTTGTTTCCACTGGCAGGAGGGTCGATAACCAGAGGACATAGATTTAAAGATCATTGTCAAAAGGGCCAGTGGAGAGTTGAGAATTTTTTTTTTATATTCGTTTCATGGGATGTGGGCATCGCTGGCCAGGCCAGCATTTATTGCCCATCCCTAATTGCCCATGAGAAGGTGGTGGTGAGCTGCCTTCTTGAATCGCTGCGGTCCATGTGGGGTAGGTGCACCCACAGTGCTATCAGGAAGGGAGTTCCAGGATTTAGGAACAGCGATACAGTTCCAAGTCAGGATGATGTGTGGCTTGGAGGGGAACTTGCAGGTGGTGGTTTTCCGACGCATCTGCTGCCCTTCTAGGTGGTGGAGGTCCTGGGTTTGGAAGGTGCTGTCGAAGGGGCCTTGGTGAATTTCTGCAGTGCATCTTGTAGATGGTACAAACTGCTGCAACTGTGTGTCTGTGGCGGAGGGAGTGAATGTTTGTGGATGGGGTGCCAATCAAGCGGGCTGCTTTGTCCTGGATGGTGTTGAGCTTCTTGAGTGTTGTTGGAGCTGCACCCATCCAGGCAAGTGGAGAGTATTCCATCACACTCCTAACTTGTGCCTTGTAGATGGCGGACAGGCTTTGGGGAGTCAGGAGATGAGTTACTCACGGCAGGATCCCTAGTCTCTGACTTGTGGTATTTGTATGGCTACTCCAGTTTTTTAACACTGAGTTATGATTCGGAATTCAGTGCCTGAAAGGCCGGTGGAAGCAGATTCAATCGTAACTTTCAAAAGGGAATTGGATATATACTCGAAAAGGAAATTTTGCGGGGCTCTGGGGAAAGAGCAGGGGAATGGGATTAATTGGTGGCTCTTTCAAAGGGCCAGCACAGCCACAATGGGCTGAATGGCCTCCTTCTCTGCTGTAAGATTCTAAGAGAATGTAGGATCTAATGTGCTTTTTGCCAAGGAGAAATTCTGCTCTTTTTTTTCCCCTCCTCTTTTATCCAACGAGCTTGCACTATAGAATTGAGCTTGGGACTTTATGGTTCAGTTGGGCCTTACATATTATTTATTTATTTATTTTTATTTAGAGATATAGCACTGAAACAGGCCCTTCGGCCCACCGAGTCTGTGCCGACCAACAACCACCCATTTATACTAACCCTACAGTAATCCCATATTCCCTATCACGTACCTACACTAGGGGCAATTTACAACGGCCAATTTACCTATCACCTATTACCTATTAAGTAATTGGGTAGCTACAATAATCTAAAAAATTATACTGTACAGTCTGTATTATGTTGTGAATTTCAGACTGCAGTGCGTTTTGCTCATGGCCATGTATCGGAGGAGCTGCTTCGCAAGGTCTCTGAACCTATTTCCAATTGCTGTCTTTGTAAGACTGAGAGGCCGGTTGTGTTTTAAGCTGTGCACGAGACAGATTCAACATTTAGTGGGGGGGTTGACAATTAAAAACAGAAAATTTTGTGGGTGAGAAAAGTAAAAGACAAATAGTATTTGTGGTATGGTTGATATGATTCGTTTTGAATCTTCAATATAAACATCTGAATATGAATTTTATTTCTGTTGGGAAGAAACTTGAGAACTGGGAGACACATTTGCACAGGAACATCACAGATATTTTCCTCCCCCAGTAGCCCAGAAACCTCCGACACATTCCTCTCCTACCCCCAGACCGGCTCAGACTTCACATAGATTTCCCCATCCTCTGCTACATTGGCAGGAACTTGAACATATCAACCTTAGACTAGGTAAAGTAAGGTTCCGCATATTGTAATAGGAGACACAAGGTGTGTGCAGATTGAATGGGGAACAAAGGTGAAAAAGCAAAAGGGTTGGGTGTGGAGGATCTACTGTAAAAGGACAATCAAGACCGGAGATGCATTTGCTTATGAGACAAAGCAGTCTACTTTATCCCTCTTTTTAATTCATCCTAATATCTGGGTTTGCTCAGCTTGTGTTGAAAGTGACATTAAACTGTTGAGTAATGTTCAGAGAAGTGCAACAAGAGTCATTCAAGAGTTGCTTTTATTCTTGACTTAGAGGAGTCTAGTGCTGTTGGTTTCTGACATGCTATCCTAGAGAAAAGTTTGGCAGCCCCTAAGTAAAGTTGTCCAATTCTCAAAGATAATGAAATTTACTTTGGGGATGCTGCTGATTGCTGGAGACATGTATATTGGGACCTAGCTAGTATTGCTGTTGGCCAGGTATAATCGGGACTTGCAGAATTGCATTAGGAGGGCAGATTAACTGAGTTGAACTGATGCTCTTTGAGGGTGAAAGATTGAAAGGGAACATCACCCAATTCTTTAGAGTGGAGGACTAGATGACCCAGAAGTTAGAATTTGTATTACCCATATAATAGATGTTGGACTAAATTCTCATCAAAGTTGTCTGGTATTGTGTTGATCAATGTAGTTAACAAGGAGCTGGAAGAACTGGTTTGTTTATGAAAGAAACTGAAGTTTTTCAGACTTTTTTAAAAAAAAGATTCATTCCCAGCATTTATTGCCCATCCCTGTTTGCCCTTGAACAGGTGGTGGTGAGCCACCTGCAACTGAGTGACTTGCTAGGCCAGTTAACACTGGGCGACACAGTGGCGCAGTGGTTAGCACCGCAGCCTCACAGCTCCAGCGACCCGGGTTCAATTCTGGGTACTGCCTGTGTGGAGTTTGCAAGTTCTCCCTGTGTCTGCGTGGGTTTCCTCCGGGTGCTCCGGTTTCCTCCCACATGCCAAATGCAGGTTGATAGGTAAATTGGCTATTATAAATTGCCCCTAGTATAGGTAGGTGGTAGGGAAATATAGGGATGGGTGGGGATGTGGTAGGAATATGGAATTAGTGTAGGATTAGTATAAATGGGTGGTTGATGGTCGGCACAGACTCGGTGGGCCGAAGGTCCTGTTTCAGTGCTGTATCTCTAAAACTAAAAAAAACTAAAAAACCACTTTGGTGTGACTCACATGTAGACCAGACGAGGATGGCAGATTTCCTCCCCTGAAGGACATTATTAGTGAACCAGATGGGTTTTAATGATGCGGTAGTTTTTAACAGTCATTACAAAACTAGCATTTTATTCCAGATTAATTAATTTAAACTGCCCAGCTGCTATGGTGGGATTTGAACTCATGTCACTGGAGCAGTAATCCAGACCTGTTGATTACTAGCACAGTAATATTACCACTGTGCTACCATCCCCCATTGATAGTATTGGCTCATGGAGCATAGTGTTCTAGTCTGGTTGGGAGCAGGGAATGCCACATTTGGAATAACCTTTGTCAGGTACAGAAATGTTCTATTGGTGTGCTGTGATTTTAGCTGGAATTCTTCAGAGTTGGAAATAATATCAGGCTTTTCACTCCTGGCATGTAGATTTCATCTCCTTTAAGAGATTAATGTGAGAATCGGTCTATGATAACAGAAGTTGTATATTTGTTTAAGAGGAAGAAGTTCAATGGCCCAAATCTCCTTTTCTCTTGATACCATCTCAATCTTATTCCCCCAAGTAGCAACACTCCGAGCATCTGCCAATACCAGCCCACAAGCCAGAATCACCGGGCCGTTCAGTGTTGCGTCACAGGTGGTGTAGTGTGTGCAGGTTATGTAAAGTGAGAAATAGGTTAGCCTGAACTCCACCTCACTCTGTGTTTCCACTACTAAACCTTATTCCAGTTGTAAATTTGCGCACTCAGTTTTACATTCGTCTGCGAGTCCGCTGTGGGTTAAGGGAGGTGGATTTGGTTGTGTAAATGGTGTGAGTCGCTCATGGACACCAATGTCCTGGAATCTGGAATAAACAAGCGCTGGTATAAAAGCTGCTGTCATTATCTGAATTCGGACGCCGTATGGCTTTGCTGTTAGTGTTTGTTGTGTATGAGCGAGCCTATGGCATACAGGTTAGCATACTGAGCCAATCGGGGTAGGGTTCAAACCCCTACTCCAGATGCACCCAGTGAGAGGAGACTGGAGTTCTAGCTTTATTTTCTGGGTTGACATCCAGCGATGTACTTGGGTTTGGTAGGTATGGCTGGGCCCTGGGCTATGAGTCATGGGCTAAGAGCAACATAAGAACAAAAGAATTAGCAGCAGGATTCGGCCCTGTGAGCCTGTTGTGCCATTGAATAAGATTGTGGCTGATCTTCCGCCTCAACCCCACCTTCCTGCACTGTCTCCATATCTCAGTATCCTATAATCTGTTGATGCCTGTCTTGAATATACTCAATGACTGAGTAGTGACAGGTTTCTGGGGTAGAAATTTTTCAAAGAGTCACAACCCTTTGAGTGAAGAAATTTCTCCTCCTCTCAGTCCTAAGTGGCCGACCCCTTATTCTGAGATTGTGACCTCTCCTAATTCTCGACTCCACAGCCAGGGGAAACATCCTCCCAGCATCTACCCTTTCAATTAGATCACTTCTGATTCTTCTAAATTCTAAGGAATATAGGCCAAGTCTACTCGATCTCTCCTGACAGAACAATCCTCTCATCCCTGGAATCAGTCTAGTGAACCTTTGTTGTAATTCTTCCAAGGCAAGTATATCCTTCCTTAGGTAAGGAGACCAAAACTGTGCACAGTACTCCAGTTATGATCTCACCAAGGCATTAAAACTTTTCTGCCACATAGGCTAAATCACCCCATTGATGGGTATAATATGGCATTGGAAACTACCAGTGGGAAAGCTAGTAGCAGCATTGTGTCCTTTAATCAGGATATGCTGAAATAATTTGCTCTGTGCCACCTTCTCTCCACCCAAAATACAAACTACCATTATATTGTATGTCTCACTCTTCCCATCCCCAGCTTCCTCCTCTCCTCTCCTGCAGGCAGTGACTGATATACATGTACAATGCCATAAAGTCTTCTAGTCATTCTTCATGTTTGAGATAGTGAGTGTTAGTACGCTGTTTAAATCTAGAAGCCCAAATTGTTGAAAGCATTGTATGATTGCAGCTCCTGATTACAGAGAGGATGTTTCCCCTTGTGGAAGAGACTAAAACTAGGGGGCACAGTTTAAAAATAAGGGGTCTCCCATTTAAGACAGAGATGAAGAGAAATGTTTTCTCTGAGGGTCGTGAGTCTGTGGAACTCTCTTCCCTGGAGAGCGGTGGAGGCAGAGTCATTGAATGTTTTTAAGACAGAGGTAGATTCTTGACAAACAACGGAGTTAAAGGGTATCGGGGGAGGCAGGATAGTGGAGTTGAGTCCACAAACAGATCAGCCATGATCTTATAGAATGGCAGAGCAGGCTCCAGGGGCTGAATAGCCTACTCCTGTTCCTAGTTTGTATGTTTGTATTCTGTCTTCAGCCAATGTCCCATCAGAAGTCTCTGGATAGTGAGCAGGAGTGTGAAGATTGAGTCCCAGGGGTCTGAGGTCCTTGCCGAAGTCAGCTAGTCCAGCACTGCAAGAGATTAGGCCTGGGACATCTTTTTTTTTCTGGTCCGATGGCTCAGTACCACTTGAGCTTCTGCATTTGAGCTATTGGGAAGGTCTTACAAAGCTGTTCCCATGTTGAAGCTATTTACTTACCACAGGTGTAGTCTGTCACCTGTGCACTGTTTGTGTGAGTGCACAGCTTACCTGACATTTCCTGGCAGATCAAAAAGAGATTGAACGTAGCTGCAGAATTAACCAGTGTATTGTTCCAATTTAATTAAAATTGTTATGGCTGAACTGTGTAATCTACTTGTTTGTGCAGCTTGCATCTTACCCCAAGCTATCAAATATAGCATGATTAGATCTTAACAGCACTGTGGGTGTACCAGCCCCACATGGACTGCAGCGGTTCAAGAAGGCAGCTCACCTTCTCAAGGGCAAGTAGAGATGGGCAATAAATGCTGGCCTAGCCAGCGATGCCCACACCCCATGAATGAATAAAAATGACATTTTCTCTCCACCCCTCTCTCCCCTCCGCGCACCCCCACCCCCGACCCCCACGAGTCCTGGTACATCGATCAGAGCTGGAGCTGCACATCTGAAGACAACTGACGACGGACGGACGTGATGTGTTCACACGCCAGCACAAAGGAGAGGGGAAGCTCTCTGCAAGCCCGCAATTAATCGAAAGTAGTCACGATCTACACTGTGTCAATGCGATACTTAAAAAAAAAATCCCAAGGCAACAGTTAATGTCACTACAGTACAAGTAGAAGTGCAGATCTTAGAATAATCATTTGAGCAACTCATGATTGTGTTGTTTATGAAATACAGCGAAACCAAGGAAGTGTATGAGTAGTTATGCAATTGGAGTTCTGATGAAGGGTCACTGACCTGAAACGTTAACTCTGCTTCTCTCTCCACAGATGCTGCCAGACCTGCAGAGTATATCCAGCATTTCTTGTTTTTATATGCAATTGTTAGAGTGGGTCCAAACAACTTCTGAATTTGTCACTGGGGGCCAAGTTACCCTTGCTTCCAGGTAGTGGAGGTTTGCTGTACACAACAACCTAGAGTGAAAAGTTTCATCAGCTATCTCGTGAGTTCAACCTCACTGACCCATTAAAAAAAAAGAAAATTCTTAAGGGGTTTGACAAGGTAGATGCTGGGTGTATATTTCCCCTGGCTGGGGAGCCAAGCACTCAGAGTCTCAGAATAAAGAGCATTTAGGATTGAGATGAGGAGAAATTTCTTCACTCAAAGGGTTGTGAATCTTTGGAATTCTCTGTCCCAGAGAGCTGTAGATGCTCAGTCGTTGAGTATATTCAAGATAGAGATTGATAGAGTTTTGAGAATTATGGGATATGGGGATAGGGTGAAAGATGGAATTGAGGTATAAGATCAGCCATGATCTTAATGAATGGTTGAGCAGGCTCGAAGGGCCGAAAAGTCTACCCCAGCTCCTAATTCTCAAAAGAAAGGAAGAATAAAAACCAAGTGTGTTTTGGTCTCAAGACTCAGTGAGGAAAAATGCGACTGATACTGAGTCATAAAATGGCTCCATGGGGAACCGGCATAGACTTGATGGGCTGAACGGCCACCTCCTGTGCCATAAATGACTACAACTCTATAAAAAGGTCCTAGATTCAATCGCCAATATGCGCTGTTACCACAGCGCAGTTGATTTTCTGAGCTTCTGGGTTCAATAGGCAAAAAATAACTAAGGATGTTGTTGTTGACTGCTGTTGAGTGATGCATGTGGGAAAGTGTGCCTGGCAGGTGCAGAACAGTGCAGGTTCTTCTGTGATTGTAGCCCCTTCCACCCACCCCCCCCCCTCACCCCACCGCCTCCGCTGCCCTCCCCTCCTCCAGTTGCCAACATGGACGAGTGACCTCATCTAGGCTCATGCTTGAAGGATGGCCAATCGATGAAGTACTGGAGGGTTGTTAGCATTCATCGGCCTGCATCGTAAGGGAGGGGAAGAGTGAAAGAAGGGAGAAGTAACAATGAACCAGCTCTATCCAGTACCTGGGTTGTGGGGGGGGAGGGAATATTCTTCACGCAATGGCACTTATTGCGGCACACCGCTGTGATAATATTTTCCCTAAAGTGGAGTCTTGCCATCATTCTTCCGAAACAAAGGCAGAGACTCCGAGTAAATGCTGAATATGGATCCCCTGGAAGCAAGCCTTTGATCTTTGCACAGGCTCCTTTGCCAGTAACATGATGGGCATAAGCTGTAAGCTCCTGCCACTTGGTTTAATGGCTTTGCAGAAAATGCATCCCGCTGATATGACCTCCAGATAAACCGTCTGTCATTTTCCCTTCCTGTTAAGGCTTGATAGCTCTGTGACTGCCTACAAGCTCTGGGCTTTTTTTTCCAACATGCTGTAGTGTCACTGCTTGTCTGTGCAATGTCCTGAGCTATGTTTTTTCTGAAGTGTATCAGACTGAAGCTGCTTGTGGTTGTGAAGACTTTGAAAGATGCAGAAAGGTAATTGAGCTGAATGGCCTTATGACAGGTAGGAAGTTCTGTAACATACAAAATCATGAAGTCTCCATACTTTAATTATCAGCTTGAATGTGCAAACATCAGCAGGAAGCTGCCACTGTTGTGGGAACTGGTTTACAGAGAAAGAGCTTTTCTTAACACAGTTATGTTTTAATTACAAGTTGAAGCCGTTTACTTAGGCTGTTTGCTATTCCAAAAATAATTATTTTAGGATATAAATACTTGGAGAAACAAGCAAAATGGATCAGTGTCTAGAGTCAGGGGAAACTGCAAATTAAGAAATAAAAACTGCATATCTGAAATGAAAACAAATCAGCTGAAAACCCACTGTAGGTCTGTGAAAAGAAAAAAATTGGGCTAATGTTTCGAGTGTAATTCAGTCAACAGAACTGGGAATAGGTTGTCACCAATTCTGAGGAACGAGCAGCACCCAAAAAATGTCCAACTTCCCTGCTCACACATGCTGATGAGTATGCTACTTAATTTTTTAATCACAAATGGGATGTGGACGTCATTGGCAAGGCTAACCTCACTGTCCATCCCTAATTGCCCTTGAGAAGGTGGTGGTTAGCTGCCTTCTTAACAACTGAGTGACTTGCTAGGCCATTTCAGAGGGCAGTTAAGAGTCAACCACCTTGTTGTGGGTCTGGAGTCATATACAGGCCAGACTAGGTAAAGGTGGGCAGATTTCCTTCCCTAAAGTGATCCAGATAAGTTTTTACGATAATTTGGTAGTTACATGCTCACCATTGCTAATACTAAATTGATAAATATTGGAATATTTTGTATCTCTATTTTTGGCAAAGTTGCTGTTTGTCCCAAAGATTTGAGACCCCTTCCAAAGATTAAGAAGGGGTGGGGCAAGACCTGACAGCAAGGTTTTATGTTCTGAGGTTTGTCCCAATGAATATTCATCGCACAACCCTCAAAAAAAATATCGGCCAATCACAAAAGAAATTTGAGAAAAGTTGAACTATTATTGTTAAAGAAGAAACTGGGTTTTTGGTGCCTGCTTTACAAATTTGCAAAATCTATGGTCAAAACCAGTCTGTGGTGGAAAATGAATGGGTGTCAACTCTAACACTTATTCACCGCTTTGGAATGTCTCTTTATAACTCAGAACAGTCTTTTAAGAGGCGAGAACTCTGGATTTGCGTTACATGAAAGCTGCACATATTTTTCAAATCTCAGTACTGTAGAGTATGGTGCCGGTAACTAACTGGCTTGGGGACCAGAACTAGGCAGCTCCTAGACTACCACAGAATTGGACATCATAGATAAATGCCCTGCCAGACAATCTGATATCATGGCTAGTAGAGTGTTGGATTAGGGCAGAACCCACACAAGACAAAAAAAAAAAGACCTCCCAAGGTAATTTTGAGTTGATGCTGCCTGGTGAAGGAGGGAACACTTTCCCCAAATGCTCAATCTCTACCACGTAGATGGACAAGGGCAGCAGGCGCATGGGAACACCAACGCCTCCAAGTGTCCATCAAAGGCACACACCATCCTGACTTGGAAATATATCACCGTTGCTTCATTGTCACTGGGTCAAAATCCTGAAACTCCCTATGTAACAGCACTCGGCAGCAGCTACACCACATGAACTGCAGCAGCTCAAGAAGGCAGCTCACCACCAATTAGGGATGGGCAATGAATACCTATCTTGCCAGCAATGTCCACATCCTGAATGAATAATTTAAAAAAATAAAACCTTGCCTACCTGCTGCAAATATTGTAAAATTGGAGATTTGCTGGCGAGGTTCCCCACTAAAAAGAAATATTTGCATTTATCTTGTGCCTTTTACGAGCTCAGGACATCCCAAAGTTACTTTACGGCCAATGAAGTCCTTTTTGAAGTGTAGGCACAGTTGTAATGTAGTAAATCTGGAATAATGAAACTACCTTTTAAAGTTGCAGCTGATAAAATGGCTCTGCTCATGTGCAGAATGAACAGTAACCATTAAATGGTTCCACTGTGCGCATAAGGTGATTCTGAGAACAAGTGAGCTGATACGAGACACTTTTGGAGCATTTTCCCAACAATCTGTTTTGAGCCAAGTTGCTCAGCAGGTTTGCCACTGACTGTCCCTTGTCCAGAGTAAATATAGAATGATGTTTAATAGGAAAAAGGAGGCTGAAGTTTGAATAACTTGACATTTGCAGCATAAATAAATTTCATATACGTTTTGACATATTTATAATGGGAAGGGACCTGGAGCCGAAACAAATGGAGATGTAAATAGTCTGAATGGATTTCTTACATAGCCTTAAATATTTGACTAAGCTTGGTGAACTGAATGGCCTTATAACAGGAAGTTGTATAACATTAAAAATCACAAAGTCTCCACACTTTGATTACCTAGCTAGAATACATGAGCAACAGCAGGAAATTGCCATCGTGGGGGGAATTGGGTATTTATTATTTATGTAGATATGACTTAATTACAAAACCAGTAGAAGCCATTTACTCAGGCTGTTTGCTACCCTGGAATGAATGAATTTAGGGTAAAGATGACGCTTGGGGCAATGAGCAAATGGATTTGTATTTGGTATTTGGCTTGAGGTTCAGGAAACTATCATTTCTTCTGGACTCATTGAATGATAGAGCACAGAAAGAGGCCATTCAGCCCATTGTGCCTGTGCCAGAGGTGAGCGATGAAAACTTAGGCTAGATTAAGCCTTCCATGTAATTCTTTATTGAGAACTCTTGCCCTGCGTTAGTTAGTGAAGTGAACCATTTCCATACCTGAGGAGATGTTAAACATTGTTACCAAGTGAAACCTGTTTTAAATTTTTTTAACTTATTCATAAACTTGATTTATAGTCTACAGCCTAAACCACATAACTTAATTGTATTCTTGCATAATCTGAAGGCAAGGCGAAGACAAGGGGTTGTGACAATTCAGTGATTTAATTATAGAAACAATGATATTTTGTTTAATCACTCGGCAATGCTGCAGTACCAGGTATTGTGTACTTAAAACCACATCCTTTTTGTTGGGAAGTGTGGGCTGGTGTGTGTTCTTTGGCCACAATTAATATCTAGTGAAGCCCCAGATTTCATAATGGATCTTTTTGTTCCTTACAAATTGTTAAAGCTTGCTTCACCTAACCCGAACGCCATTAAATTTTTAAATAATATCTTTTCTCCGAGTTGTGCGTCTGGACTACACTTTGTTACAGATGCTGAGCAATTTTTTCAAATGTGAGGAAGAAAGGCAGACATTTTCTCCAGTGCCTTTATGAGCAGGAGTCTGAAATTTATAAACTATTTACAGGCCTCTAATTGACCTCTTTGCTTTAAGAGCAACACAGTTCACTGCTAATAATTCTGTCATGAGTACAATGACATCAAAGGAGGAGGCCCTTCAACCCATCGAGTTTCTGCCTGCTGTTTTGAAGAGCAATCCAGTAAGCCCCATTCCTCCGCTCTCTGCCCATATCCCTGCAATTTAGCATTCAGAAATTTGACTGATCAGATCATTTGAATTTAGATTGGACAATTACCTGACAATCCATGATAATAAAAGCAAAATACTGCAGATGCTGGAAATCTGAAATAAAAACAGAAAGTGCTGGAAATACTCAGCAGGTCAGGCAGCAACTGTGGAGAGAGAAGCAGAGTTAACGCTTCAGGTCAATGACCTTTCATCAGAGAGAGTTAAGAACAGGTTCTGATGAAAGGTCACTGACCTGAAACGTTAACTCTGTTTCTCGCTCCACAGATGCTGCCTGACATGCTGAGTAATTCCAGCACTTTCTGTTTTTATACCTGAGAATCCTTGCCCTGGGGTCTTATAGGCAGTCCAAATAGCAGCTAACAGTACAATTACATTCTAGATTACCTGTGAGTAAAGGAACAGGAGCCCTGCAACTACTAAATAAATGTGTGTTTAACATTCTATAGGCCAGTGTAATATAGACTGATAATAAAACTCCCCCTACATGACCATTACAAAATGCCTTCATTTATACCCTGTTAGAGCATCAAGCCCTCTCATATTCAGATATGGTAGTGTTCACTCTGCGTTATCTCAGCAATGTAGCACCACCTTATCGAAATAGCATTCAAAAGCAGAGAAGTTATGTTAACCATAAATAGAACATTGGGAGACCACACTTAAGAGTGCTGTGCTCAGTTCTGGTTTCCATATCATAAAAAGAATATAGAAGCACTGGAGAAAGTACAAAAAATATTTACAAGGATGTTACCAGAACTGAGCGGAAACTTGTATTGACCAGTTGGGCCGAATGGCCTGTTTCTGGGCTGTAAATTCTAACAGTTCTATGTAATATGCAATCAGACCTCCTCCCAACAGAGAGACTTCCAGCCATTGTGTCTTGGAATTCGGTTCAAATTCAGTGTGATACTAAGGTGCAATGTCTTTCCTCCCTGTTGCGGGGCTTGGTATTGTAGTGTTGCAATGCTGTCCTTTACCTCTTAAAACATGGGTTGAAATGCAACCCGCAGATGGTACACTGTACATCAACCTGTTTCTCCTCTTTATGGAGAAGATAGTTAACTCTAACATCTGGAGAGAGTCAAGAACAGGTTCCTAGGTGTGAAAGGACAGTGTTCTGAAACACTGCACCACCAAGTTATCCTACTTGTTATGATTTGCTTCATTCTCAGCTGCCCCAATTCTTGCTGCTTGAAGTAAATGAAATGGCCACTGGACTCCAGAGGTCTAGACACTGATGCACAGTATTACTTTGGTTTGTTTGCTTTTCCTACAGCTGCAATCCGCGGTCATCAAAAGGATCATTTGTTTTTGTTTTCCTCCCTCCAAAGTTATTTTTGCTCTCCAAAAGAGAAATAGTTAACAGGAGAAGCTGAAGTTCACAACAGAAAACAATCGTATACAGTTTGGCACAAACTGACTTTCAGCTCAAGAA
Organism: Heterodontus francisci; assembly: GCF_036365525.1. Lineage (NCBI taxonomy): Eukaryota > Metazoa > Chordata > Chondrichthyes > Heterodontiformes > Heterodontidae > Heterodontus > Heterodontus francisci. The sequence goes on along the minus strand of NC_090395.1, from coordinate 67,226,830 downwards.
TGTGGAGCTTGTGTCAATGGAGGAGAAAAGTAAATAAGCATGATCTGAAACATTAAAAAAAAATCAACTTTCCTATCTTTCTTCAGAAACCACATCAGTGGGAAAAAAAAAGGCAAGGCTGTCTGGATGTGATTTTCTGCTGTCAAGTAAATTCTTATTGGCTAAAATGAGAAGTAATGGTAACCTCAGTTTAAAGGCCAACAAATCCTAGTCCACGCATGGAATACTTTACATAGTTCTGGTCTCCATATTACAAAATGAATGTAGAGGCTCTGAAGAAAGGGCAAAAAGATTTACAAGAATGATATCAGAACTGAGAAGTTGTAACGATCAGGATAGTCTGAACAGGCTGGGGCTCTTTTGTCTAGGAAAAGAATGCTGAGGGATCGTCTTTAAAATGATGAACGAGTTTGGTAGGGTAGATGTGAAGAAGGTGCTTTCAGTTATGGAAAAGTCCAAAACTAGAGGTTTTCAATATAAGATAGTCACTAATAAATCCAATAAAGAATTCAGGAGAGAACTCTTTGCCCAGACAGTAGTTAGAATATGGAACTTGCTACCACAAGGGCTAGTTGAGGCAAATAGCATAGATGCATTTAGGGGGAAGCTAGATAATTACACAATGGAGAAAGGAATAGGACAGATTACCTTAAGAATGACCTGATTCGTCTAGACTGCGACAGTTTGATTGAAATGGCAGCTACAACTCCTGCATGCAGGCATGCCACATAAAATGAGGCATGGACACTGATTGGAATGATCTGAAATTTTAGGAGCAGATTAAATTTTCCTGCCTAGGGCAGGAGGTGCCAGGTTACCCGGCCATTCCTCAACGTGGAGTCATGTCCTGAGTAGTAAGTTCTGGCAGCCTTAGGACAAACAAGGCCTAGGAAGTCTCCTGCTGGTGAGCACCCACCACGCCTTCCTCCTCAGCTCATGTATCTGTAGTCTTCCATGCTGAACACCACTTGGAGGAAGCTCAGAGAAACAAGGGCCCAGAATGTACTCTGAAGCCCCCTCCTGCCCTCAATGTTCCTGCCCAAATTTCTCAGAAGTGCCACCATTGACCAAGCTGCCCGGATCGTAAAGGACATTGCTGCCAGATTGGGTCTTATGTCAGGAGGTGAGAGAACCAACATGAGGGAATAATCTACTTGACCTCATCCACATCAACCTACTTGTTGTAGTAGACATGTCTATTCACAATAACCCTAGTAAGAGTGAGTACGACACATTCCTTATGAAGTCAAAATCTCGTCTCCACAACGAGGACGCCAGCTATCGTATTGTATGATGCTATCGGTGTACTAAGTGATAGGGAGTCACAGCAGAACTAGCAGCTCAAAACTGGGCATCTATGGGATGTTGTGGGGCATCCCAGTTAACGTTCCAGTTCTGATGAAAAGTCATAGACCTGAAGCGTTAACTCTGTTTCTCTCTCCACAGATGCTGCCAGACCTGCTGAGTATTTCCAGCATTTTCTGTTTTTATTTCAGATTTCCAGCATCCGCAGTATTTTGCTTTAGTACCATCAATCCGACCTTGGTTCAATGGAAAATGTAGAAACGTGTCAGGAGTAGCACCAGAAGTATCTTAGAATGAAGCAATAACCTAGTGAAGTACGGTGCAGGGCAACTTGTACCAAAATCAGCAGCTTGTAGATGGGGTTAAGTGGCTCCGCAATTAACAGATCAGAGCAAAGTTCTATAATCCTACCACATCCAGTCCAGAATGGTGGTGGACAATCGGGCAGGTAACAGAAGGAAGCGACTTCATGAACATCTCAGCCATGAGGAAGCCAGGCATGTGGGTGCAAGAGACGAGGCCAAAATGTTTACCATCTTCATTCACTGGACACTTTTGGCTGATCCTATTTGGCTTCTTCCCAAGCTACCTGCCATTTTTAATGCTGCAGTTCATTCCACATGAAACCAACAACCAACTGAACACAGTTAAGTTCAGGAACCCCGACAAACTCGCAACTGGAAAACCTAAGCACCGGACATGGCCCAGCCTTGCTACTGGTGCAGCTAGGTTATTGTCATGTACCCAATGATATGGAAAACTATCTATGTATGTCCCACTCACAAAAAGCAGGACAACTTTAACCTGCCTAATTACCACCCTCCCAGCCTCCTCCTAAAGAAGTAATCATTAGGGCCGTCAAGTGATGCCTACTCACCAATAACCTGTTTGTTGACACTCGGGTCGTGTTCCAGGCATGAAAGGAGGAGCTAAATGCCAGAGGAAAGATAAGAATATCAAGGCAAAATTTTGCCGGGTATGATGCCAAAGAGCTTTAGACAATCTGGATCAATGGAAAACCCTCCAGTGGCTGAGATATAACTGGCACACAGTAAGATGGTCATATTTGTCAGAGCTCAAATCACTGCAGCCGTAGGACATCACTGTCGGCGTTTCTCAGTGCGGTGTCCTCCACCCAGCCATCTTCAGTTGCTTTAATCAGTGACTTCCTCTCAATCGTAAGGATATGAGTGTGGTGTTTTCTGATAATTTTACAATGTTCAACTCCATTCACAACCTCCCCAATACTGAAGCGGGCTGTGCTAGCCTGGGTTCTGAGGATATTTAGGCTTGTTCTCCTTAGGTTGACTTTTAAAAAGTTATGAAAGAAGTTGATGCACTTCACTCAGGAGAATTTTTCACTGTGGTAAAAGGGAGTCAAATACTATTAAAGTTTTGAAAGTAGATCACCTATGGTACATTGAAGAATGGGCTGTTTTTATAACAATGGGAGCATTATCAACAATGTGTGACAGGGGAAGGGTTTATTGGAACACTGCACTATTGGCAGCCATGCCTTCAGCTGACTTGGATTTATGCATTCGAAATCCCTCCCTAAACCTTCGCCTTTCAAGCTGTCTTTCCTCCTTTGAGACTCTCCTTAAAAAACCAAACACTTTGATCATCTGGCCTCATAACTTCTTAGATGGCTCATTGTCCAATTTTGTTTGGTAACACTCCCATGAAGTGCCTTGGGGCATTTTACTGTATATAAGGGGCACATGAATCAAGGCTTCCAATCCAGTACTAAGGGAGTGCTGCACTGTCCGGGATGCTGTCTTTCAGATTTTTTTAAAATTTGTTTTGTGGGTTGTGGGCATTGCTGGCTAGGCCAGCATTTGTTGCCCATCCTTAATTGCCCTTGAACTGAGTATCTCAGAATCAACCACATTGTAGGCCAGACCAAGATTTCCTTTCCTAAAGGACATTAGTGAACCAGATGGGTTTTTACAACAATTGACAGTGGTTTTATTGGCCATCATTAGACTAGCTTTTTAACTCCAGATTTATTAATTGAATTCTAATTTCACTATCTGCTGTGATGGAATTTGAACTGTTGTCCCCAGAGCATTAACCAGGACTCTAGATTACTAGTTGAGTGACTTTACCACTATGCCACTGTCTCCCCTGAGACAAACTGCGGGCCATGTCTGCCATCTCAGGTGAACGTAAAAGATCCCATGGCACTATTTTGAAGAAGACTAGGGGAGTTATTCCCAGAGTCCTGGCCAATATTTATCCCTCAATCAACATCACCAAAAAACCGATTATCTGATCATTATCACATTGCTGTTTGTGGGAGCTTGCTGTGTGCAAGTTGTCTGCCATATTTCCTACATTACAACAGTGACTACACTTCAAAAGTACTTCATTGATTGCAATGCACTTTGAGACATCTGGTGATCATGAAAGATCCGATATAAATGCAAGTCTGTCTTCTTTGTAAATATAAGTTGTTGTTACATTTGTAGAGTTCGAATAAAGACTTTTTAGTATCGCCCATTCCCATTGTTGTGCATTCTGGCCCACAGTGTGACTGGGACAGAATCCACAACATTGGGAGCCAAGGCTGTTACAGGTCTGCTTCTGCCCGGAGCCATTCTGTAACATAAAAGCAATTGTTTGAATGAATAAATTGGGCAGCAGTGGGGTTTGAATACAACTGTGCATCGTGGGATTTCCGACTGTCATCGAATGCCACCCATTTTTTTTCTTTGAATAAAACTCCATTGTTGGTGGGATAATGGGGCGCTAAGACTGTTGCTGGTTATAGATTAGTAAATGATTTAGCTAGCTCAGTACTTTAGAACGGAATTGAAATCTCTCTTGACAGAGAGTGGAGACACCCTGGATGAATGAAAGGCATTTGTTTGAGGCATATGTCGTAGGTTTAAGTGGCGCATCAGATTTGGCATCAACCTGAACTGTAAGTCAATGCAGACTGATTGAGTTGTGCACCCTGACCCCGTGTTGTAATCTCAACATAGCCAATATCGAGGAGATGAGTGCCGCACTTCTGACTGTAAGGAAGACCTGACTTTATGTGTGAACCCCAGGAGCTGCTGTAGAAAACATGCTTCTATGAATTCCACTGGAAGGTCACGGGGCACTCTAGTAATAAGGTAACATGCCATAATAGAATCATGGCATGATGCAGCACCGAAGGAGGCCATTCAGCTCCTTGTGCCCATGCCAGCTCTTTTGTAGAGCTGTCCAATTAATCACACTTCCCTGCTCTTTTCCCATAGTCCTATTAATGTTTCACCCTTCAATTATTGAGCCAATTCTTTTTTGAACGTTACTATTGAATCTACTTCCACCATCCTTTCAAGCATTGCGTTCCAGATCACAACAACTTTTTATTTTTAAACAAAGATTGTTTCCTCATGTCGCCTCTGGTTCCTTTGTTAATCACCTTAAATCTGTGCCCTCCGATAACCAACTCTTCTGCCACTGGAAACAGTTTCTCCATATTTATTCTTATCAAAATCCTTTGTTATGGCCACATAACATGAGGGGTGTGGGTTTTGGGTGCTACAACAGTTAAAAGGCTCTAATCTTATTTCCAGGCAGGTTTCAGGCAGCTCAGTGGTGAGGTGAGTTGGATATTCGCCTGTTTCAGAAATGAGGCACAGGCTATTTTGACTCCTGGGCCAGGTTTAAATCCCACTGGTTGGAAGTTGATGGAGGCAATGGTAAAATCACTCGGCTTTGAGACTGTTCACCAATACAAGCAAGATGGTGGGATTAGATTCCGTGTATTTTTGGTGGTCTCGCATTTGATAAGGTTGGAGGGGAGGGGCTGGTGATGGGAGGGAATAGTCCAACACACCGGAGGCCTAAACTTTTCTTGGGCATTCCTGCTCCTCCAGGCCCCACAAAGGAAACTTACTTTCTTCATCCTTTTCTGACCTGATTCTGTCTATCAGGAAAGCCACAGGACCTCCGCAATTCAGGCCAGGGTTAAAATTGCAGTTGGGCCCTGCTGACATCATTGAGAGACAAACTACAAATGTAAAGAAGGACCCCATCGGCTTCATGTGGGCTTCTTTTTCATCTAATCAGAACAGCAGCTTGAAATTGCAGACCTAATGATTAAAGCGGCTTTCTGAAAGATATCTTGGAGAGTACCCTGAGTGATTTTAACTGCCAACCTAGTTTCTATAAGGTTAAAATCTTCCCCCAAAACCTTTCTGTGGGGGAGTAATGGTCAAAAAAATCCTGAAATGTAAGAAGCTGTGACACAGTAGGGGTGTGATGCACATGATTTAAAGCTCTTTTGTTCTCATTTCTTTTGTCTCCAAGCAATAAAGTCAATGGTGAACGGTTCCTTGTGATAATGTTACCAGTGACCCTCGATATGGCTTCCATGACTCCCCAACAGTGGTCCTGTTCCTGCTGTACAGGACACACACACATTCATGTCTGCATCCCCTGTGTGTGAGCACAGGGATGTCTGTCTAGGCCTTTTTTTTCTCCATTCAGTGTACCTCATATAAGCCGCTTATAACAAACTTTGATCTCTAGATTTAGCTGCTTCTCTAAAACTGCCTTTCCTTTGTAGATGACTGGAGATTATTGTTGGTTCCTCAGACCAACACTGGTCCAAAATGTTTGATGCCCTTTTCAATTAAAGGTTGGTCTTTCCCTGTATTTGAGAAAAGTTTTTTTTTTGAACAGATTACCTTTGTTAACTCATTGCTGATTCTTGGTTCTCGTCTCTACCTAGAAGGTCAGCTTTTCATTAACCAGTAATTTGATGGAATTGCTAATTAATGAAATAGAGATGTGGACAAGTCAGAAAATCTGCAATGGTCTTGTAATTTCTAAACTCAATTAAGGAGACGATGGTTATTTAAATGGATTTTGTAATTATTTTCCAACCTCAAAAACTAATCATACCCAACATCTCTCTCCCTCTGACATTTTAACTTGAACAAAAAAGAATCCTCTTATTTAAGGCTGGAGTGAGTATAAAGTGTGTCCAGACTCTCTCATTTCCAGGGCTCTTGAAGATAATTAATGGCTTTGGTTGTGCCACATTTTTGAAATTTCCTTTCAGACTTCCCCCTCTCCTCTCCTCTCCTCTATGCATCGATTAATGATGGGGTATGGTTCCATAGTCATGGCTCGCCTCACATTCCCTTACCATGTTTCGATTCTACATTGTGAGCTTCGACAATGCGGCACAGTGGCGCAGTGGTTAGCACTGCAGCCTCACAGCTCCAGCGACCTGGGTTCGATTCTGGGCACTGCCTGTTTGGAGTTTGCAAGTTCTCCCTGTGTCTGCATGGGTTTTCGCCGGGTGCTCCGGTTTCCTCCCACAACCAAAGACTTGCAGGTTGATAGGTAAATTGGCCATTATAAATTGCCCCTAATATAGGTAGGTAGTAGGGGAATATAGGGACAGGTGGGGATGTGGTAGGAATATGGGATTAGTGTAGGATTAGTATAAATGGGTGGTTGATGGTCAGCACTGACTTGGTGGGCCGAAGGGCCTGTTTCAGTGCTGTATCTCTAAATAAATAAATGCGAGGCTTCAATTTTTTTGACTGCTGTAGCTGAGCCTCATCCTATTGTTATCCAAATGGTTAGTTGTGGTTCAGTTGGTAGCACTCTTACCTCTGAGTCAGAAAGTTGTCAGTTCAATTCCTACTCAGGGTCTTGAGCACAACAGTCTAGGCTGACACTATAGTGGGGTGCTGTCTTTCAGATGAAATGTTAACCTATGGTGTTATTTTAAATAATCCCCAAAACAGAGATTATCTGGCTATTATAGCATTGCTGTTTGTGGGAGTTTACTGTGCAAAGATTGGCTGTGGCATTTTGTACTTCACAATAGAGACTACACTTCAAAAATACTTCATTGGCTGTCAAGCGCTTTGGGATGCCCTGAGAGTGTGAAAGGTGGCATGTAAATGCAAGCCTTTTTTAAATACGCTATCTGCACATTTTGAGTAGAGTAGCAGTCAGGGGCTCCTACCTGTTCAAAAAGCAGCCAGTGCATCTCCAGAAATGACTTTTCTTACTAGTCCCATACCATCACCTCCAGAGCCCTCCAAAGTTTTAATGTTGGCTTTCCCCTCTTCCATATCAGCAAACTGCTTCGTGGCACCGTCCTTAGGCATGGGGTTATCTTCCATATTTAACGTTGATGATACCCATCTCCACTTTCCCATCACCTCCCTGTGACTGTCTGTTTTGTCGTGCCATATGTCTGATTTATGGATGTGTCCAAAATTTCTCCAACTGAATATCAGGAAGATTGAGGCCATGATGTTTTTTCTCTCTTGTCACTGATTCAACTTCACTCGGTGGCCACTGGCTCAGGCCAAAGCAGTCCAAAGGAAACATTGGTGATCCATTTGACACAGAGCTTGGCTTCAAATCCCCCATCCTGTCCACTCTGTTAATGCCTCCAATGTCGAAAGCCTTATCAACGCTTTTGTCACCTCTAGACTCGATGACCGGGATTTTACAGGCCCCCAAGGTGGGGGTGGAGGCAGGGGGGCATGGAGTATTGTGGCGGGGGGTGCAGGGGGCAGAGGGCCCATCGCCTCCCCGTTGCCCAGTGATCTTCCTGGGGGCGTTATAGGCCGATGACGGCCTTCCCGCCCAGAGGCTGATGTAGGCCCTAATGTGGCCTATTAATAGCCAATTAAGGACCTCTTCCCACTGCCACTGGGCTTGGGACAGGGTACCTCCTTCACAGGCAATTTGTGGCCCATGGAGGACCCCCACCGGGAACAACATTACCCCTGGGTCCCCCTTCCTCCTGGACTGAACAACCATCACCCCCCTCCCCAACTCCCTCATCTGGGCCTTCCGGACTTGCCTGGTGACCCCACCTCACCTACCTCTGCTCCGGGATTCCAGGTCTGGGTCTGGGTCCAGGTCTGAGGCCTTTGCAGTACCGGCAATGGCCACCACTGAGTTGCCGGCCCTCTGATTGGCCGGCAGCTCTTGGAGGTGGGATCCCCGTCCCTTTAAAGTCTTTGAAGGGATGGGGATCCTGCCTCCGAAAACTTTGATTCAAAAAAACCGAAAGATCGCTCCGGGGGTCACAAAAAGGCAGAGGCGGGGTTCCCCTCGCCTTTTTGGCCCAACACCGGGAACCCCACCTCCAGCACAAAATCCAGCCCAGTGTCTCCATTGTCCTCCTTGCAGGTCTCCCAGTCGCCACCTTCCAACTTGTCTAAAACTTGGCAGCCCTATCCTCTCCTCCATTAACTGGTCTTTGCCCAACACCTCTGTCCTTGCTGACCTACAGTGTCTATTTATCCTCACGTGCATCAAATTTGAAATCCACATCTTGAAATCCTTCCACTGCCTCACCCATCCTTTCTGTGTAAAATTGAATTCTCTGCTGCACTCCTATTCTGACCGCTCTGTCCTCGGCCTCCTACACTGTTTCAATGAAGCTCAACATAAGACCAAGGAACAGCAATTTATCTTTCGATTCGCCACTATACAGCCTTCTGGACTCACCATTAAGTTCAACAATTTCAAATCATAACCTCTTCCTCCTTTTTTGTATTTTTGTTTTTGTTTTTGTTCAGCAGCTGTGGATGTTTCTGATTTCCCATTTGCACCTTCTCTAGACACGTTTTTTCGCTTGTCCCATTACCATATCCTTTTGCCTTGCACCATCATCCCATTTGTCAGTTAATCTCTCTGATCTTTGACCCTATCACAGACCTTCCCTCTTGTTCTTTCCCCACCTCTCCCCTTTCCCTGCCTCTGTACTTGCTTAAAACCTGTTACATCTCTAGCGTTTTCCAGTTCTGATGAAAGGTCATCGACCTGAAGCATTAACTCTGTTTCTCTCTCCACAGATTCTGCCTGACTTGCTGAGTATTTCCAGCATTTTCTGTTTTCCTTTGTGACCCGATTGGATGACTTTTGACTGTCAGTCAAACAGCCTTTTCTTTTCCCCAACTCCAATGTTTTTTTCTAATATACAACATCATTGAAAGAAATTTTTTTTAATGCCCCAATTATTTTTTGCCGGGGTTGCTCCCAGTAGTGTTCTGGAGATTAATATTTAATTTCTGGTGATTCTATAATAACCCTGGAGGGTTGGCAACCCTACTTTGTTCAATCATCTCTGGTATGATTCAAAATGTGTGTGCACGCTGTACTGGAAAACTGTCTAAACACACTTATGCACAAGAGTTCAAATCTCAAACTAACTGTACCTACCTGCTGAATTTCCACTAGATTTATTCTTCTGTGACTAAATATATAGTACCTGCTTTTAATCTTCTCCCATTCAAAAGCTAAATTACCAACCTATTACCTTAGTAATGTGATGGCAATCATTGTTTATGTATCTACAGTTTGAACAGTATTTGAACCTTTGTCTGATGAAGTATAATGGAAGTATCATGTGTATCTATGCAGCAATTTCACAAACAAACTAACTGAGCAATGATGGGCCCTATTGCATTACATCCATACAACATCAACCTGTATTTATGTAGCACCTTTAACATAATAAAATGTCCCAAGGCGCTTCACAGGAGCGTTATCACGCAAGATTTGACACCGAGCCACAAAAGGCGATATTAGGACAGATAGCCAAAACCTTGATCAAAGAGATAGGTTTTAAAAAATCTCTTAAAGGAGGAAAGCGAGGTAGAGAGGTTTATGGAGGGAATTCCAGCGCTTAGGGCCTAGGCAGCTGAAGGCATGACCGCCAGTGGTGGATCGATTAAAACTGGGGATACTTAAGAGACCAGAATTAGATCAGTGAAGATGGCTCGAAGGGTTGTGGGGCTGTAGGAAATTATAGAGATAGGGAGGGGTGAGGCCCTGGAGGGATTTGAAAGCAAGAATGAGACTGTTAAAATTGAGGTGTTGCTTAACCGGGAGTCAATGTAGGTCAGCGAGCACAGGGGTGATGGGTGAACTTGGTGTGAGTAAGGACATGGGCAGCAGAGTTCTGGAAGACCTCAGGTTTATGGCGGGTAGAATGTGGGAGGGTGGCCAGGAGGGCATTGGAATGGTCAAATCTAGTGGTAACAAAGGTATGGATGAGGGTTACAGCAGCAGAAGATCTGAGGCAGGGAGGGAGTCGGGTGATGTTATGGAGGTAGTGGGTAGTAGTGTGACTGGATACTGATGGGGGCTTATTCCTCTTTACCTATAGTAACTACAACAGCTTGCATTTGGAGAACACGTTTAATCTAAATAAAAAAACACCCCAAGGAACCTTTAACAGTGGTGAAGTCCGACAAAGATGGATGCTGGGCCAAAGAGGGTGATCAAAAGCCAGGTCAAAGAGAGGTGGGTTATAAAGAAGATCTCAAAGGAGATGGTGGTGGCAGAGGGATTTAAGGAGGGAGTTAGAGTGTGGGGCCCTGAAGGCACAGCCGTCGTGAAGGGATAGAGGGAGACACGCAAGAGACGAGCTAAGAACAGAGAATTCAGGTGGGGGGACAGTTGTGGGGCTAGAGGGGTTACAGAGAAAGGGAGGTTTGAGAACATGACGGGATTTAAACACTGGGAGGGAAAAACGAAGGGAAATGAAAGAGTTCCTTGTTCCTCAGTGGTTGTGGGGAAGAATGAGTTGGAGTCGGAGATGATGCTGTGAGTCTCTATTTCAACACATGTGAGGATGGAGGGAGAAGTCTGATGTAGGATGGTGTATTTGAAGCTCAGAGAAACCAGACAGGAATGCTCAAAGGAACAGTGATCATATAATTATAAATGATATAGTGAGTAAGACAGTAAACGGAGAGTCTTTATTTCATACAATGAATTTATATACAAAGGATTTTGTCAGTAATCTGAGCTCAAGCCTTTCAATGCAGAAGGAGTGTCTCTCTCTCTCTCTCTCTCGCTCTCATTCACTTCTAAACACTTTGTATCATTACTCTGCTGGCTTGCTGTCTTGTTTCTCATTCTCTCACCATCTGCAAATTACTGTGATCGATTTCTCTGAGCACTGGTGATGCACTTATTCATCATTAACAGTGGCATTTCTGCAAATGTTCATTCACGTTTACACTGGGTTAGAGTGCTGAACTCTTCTGAAAGATTCTTTTTCATAAAAGATCTGCTCCAATACCCGAGGCAACATGGAACCAAAGCCCAGCTATCCGTAATGTTTGGCTCAAAACTATAATCTGATTTCAAGCTTACCCGTTGGGTTGCCAGCTGTGCTTCCAAATAGCCATTGCCCAGTGACTGAAGAAAGAAGTCGATTTTCTCCTCATTAACATCTCAAGGAACCAATGAAATAATTTATGGCTTCACTCTACCTATTCATTTGTTAATCGCTTCAGGTGAGGGTTGCCAACCCTCAAGGATTGTCCTCGAGTCTCCAGGAAGTAAAGACTAATCTCCTGGACACTGTTGCAAACAGGGAGAAAAATTATTGGGTATTTTTGAAAGATTTTTTTTTTCATTTTCTTTGAACATTTTTTCATTTGTTAGTTATTAAGATATCGGAGATGGAGGAAAAAGTCTGTTTCACTTGGCAACAGGAGTGATAAAACATGCAGGAGTACGTCCAGTTAGAGTTGGCAAGCCTACCAGTTTGTTCTCGGCAGGCCTCTCTGTGGGCAACCACTACTTAGGCTGTGACTGGCTCCTGGAGTGCTCGATCTCCATAACCACTGATTTACCAGTGGTCATGTCCACAAGCCTCATTATCGGAAAACCACTAGTTGAGCTGTAATGAAACCAGCAGGCCTCACTGTAAGGAATTGCTACTCTTGTCCATTGTTATGGTGGGAATGTTGAGGCATGTGCCTCAATTTAGCTTTTCCTTATATAAATAAAGCATTCCGTCATTGCTCACAACATGAGTTCATAGCTGTATATACCTCGATATTTCTTCCTCTCTGTTCATCCATCCATTTCACTTTCAGTGGCAGAGCCGTCAGCGGTTTTGACCTTACTGATTTTTGTCTTAAATCTCTCTATCTTGCGAGCTCTCTTCCCACTGTCCAAACAAAATCACATTAAAACCCACTGCTTTCACTGTGCCTTTGGTTACCTTCCTTTATTCCCCTCTTATTACCATTTAACATCATTTTGGCTTTTGTGATGCACCTTGAGACACTTACAATGTTAAAAAGTGCCGTGTAAATGCAGGTTGTTGTGTTGCTATTGCCAGGGTTGCAGCTCCTTTCATAGGATCATAGAATAGGACAGCACAGAAGGAGGCCATTTGGTGAGCAACCCAGTTAGTCCCACTCCCTGCTCTTTCCCCTTGTCCCTGCAATTATTTTCTCCTTCAAGTATATACCCAATTCAGTTTTGAAGGCTGCTGTTGAAGGCTACCCTATCAGGCTGTGCCTTGTCTCATTGTGTAAAAATGTTTATCCTCGTGTTGCCTCTTGTTCTTTTGCCAATCAGCTTAAACCTGTGCCCTCTGGTTACTTCCCCTTCAGGCACTGCAAACAGTATCACTTTATTTAAACTCTTCATGATTTTTAACACCACTATCAAATCTTCTCAGCCTTCTCTGCTTCAAGAAGAACAATTTCAACGGCTCTGCTTTATTCACGTTAATCTCTCGTCCCTTGAACCATTCTAGTAACTCGAAGCTATGTTGTGTTTGTCCATCCATCCCTATGTCTCAGGCAGTGCCATCTGCAATCACAAGCCAACACAGACCAGCCATTCAAGTTCGACAATATGATGTCGAGCTACATCGTCTGTACAGCACCGAATCAGGCCATTCAGCCCATCAGGTCAATGCTGGTGTTAATGCCACATTCCAGCTTCTTCCCACCCTCCTCCTTCAAACCCTATCAGCATTTCTATTCCTTGGCACCTTATGGCTTTACCTAGCTCTCCCTTATATGTAACTTCGTTATTTACAACTACTTCTGGTAGTGAGCTCCACATTCTAACCACTCTCTGGGTAAAGAAGTTTCTCCTGAATTTCCTAATGGATTTATTAGTGACCATCTTATATTTATGGCCCTGAGTTTTGTTCTCCTCATAAGTTAACACATCGTTTGTACTGTTATCTTATCAAACCCTTTCATAACCTTAAAGACCTCTATCTTAGAAATTATGCAAGGAGTTCTTGTATTTTCTTATACTCTGTATACTTCTGTGTGGTAATGGCGGGTGGGCCCAGACCACTCCCATACGAGTCATAATTACTTAATAGTGATAATTACTTAATATTTAACTGCCTGATACATGAACAGTAAAGAATAAGTGAACAGTAGCAATGACATGCTATAGTTTTCAGAGTAGTTATTAAGTTTAACTATCTCCTTGAACAAGTGGAAAAATAACGTAGCCATGACAACCGTGCTAAGCTGTGATGTAGATAATCATGGCAGTTCTCTTTTTTTCTTTTCGACTGTCTGCTGAAACTTTGTGGCCAGATTATCTCTTCCGAACGGCTTCAAATGCACGTCTCTAATTTAAACCAGGCGAGATGAGAAATACTGTCCCAAAAAGGCAACCGGAATCGACAAATTTATATAACAGTCAATCAAATATATTGCCAAGGGAATCCTGTAAGGTGTTTGTATTTAAACTCACCATCGTGGAGCTTCTGTCAGGCATCTGCCTTGGGCAAGTGATTGATTGAGCAACTTTACCAAATTAAGCTCGGCTATTTTTCTCTAGGACAAAAGCTGGTTTTAACCCTGACTGTATTAAAATGCTTCTTTTTTGCCATGGGGGTGAGGGCTGTCTGAAAGATATCCTGTTTCAGGGAGAAACATACATATAACCTCAATAATCACCAGCGCTTACCATCTCTTTATTATTTAAAATGTAACACAATGTCAAAGCATGGTATAGCAGGGGAGCATCAAACATACTGTGTGATACCACAGTGAGACAAGAGGTAGATTTGACACCCGATTGATGCAAAAGCAGTTCTTTGCCATCTGTAGGGGAGTCTTCTAGCCTTCATTCAGTGCAATGGGATACCAGACCTGCGACCTGGTGTATATGGTGCCCAACTGCCCATTTTGTTTTGGCGGCTTGGTGCCTTTCAAATAATTGTGCCGAGGTAAGTGCTTCTTGACGTTATGTGTTTGTTTCTTTTTGCAAAAGAAGCATCTCTAACCTGCACTTCAAAGCACATGTGCAGAAGCTCAGTGTGGTTGGACATAAATCGCTTCAGAAGCGTGTGTTCTCAGTGATTACAGTGTACCTGAGCCAACAGCTGAAGGTGGAATCTTGTGGTCTTCCAGTGACAACTGATTACATTTTCTGCTGATGCTCAGATGTTCAGAGCTGGAGGGGGAAGCTGCCAAGGTGTCAACTTTCATTGCTAGATTTAGTGCCTGTTGGTTTGTTTAAGCGAGTGTGTGTTTACACTGAATATACAGTCACAACATTAACCTCTCCTTAGTGAGTTATGGAGATACTCCCTGCATTACATGGGCTGTGTGAATTCTATTTCATGCCCTTTCTCCTCTCGAGTGAGACTATACAGGGTATCAGTAACATGCTGAATCTTGAGCTGATTTTATATTGGGCTCAGAAGGCTGCTAAAGTGGAGTTTAGTGCTGTGGACTCCTATCCACTGAGAGCTGGTGAGAGAATTTAGCAGAAAGAGAGGGTGAGGGAGACCCCCTCATCCTTATTGTTCGCTGAATGCACAGTCCTGTCATGGGACCTTACCCGCTGGGTGTGCACAACAGGAACCTGAAGGCGTAGAATCATACAGTATGTGCCTGTGATTTCCTGACAAAAGCTTTTGACAGGTGAGGTGATGTGCCAGGAGGATACATTAGAAGCAACTTGATAACTTGCCCTTGTGTCTGCCCCTGTGGATATTACCCGGGTAAATGTTGACCTGGGGTTTAAGGAGCTGTGCTCTTGCAGTAGAATGGCTTTGCTGCTGGTTGGAGAAGTACTTGGGAAGGAGCGTAGGCCATTCAGCCCCTCAAACCTGTTCCACCAATCAATTTGATCATGGCTGATCTGTCCCTCAACTTTAGTAACCCACCTTAGCTCCAAATGCTTCTTAACTGACTTAAATCAGTCAATCTCAGTCTTGAAAGCACCAGTTGTCCTTTAGCATCCACTTTTTGTCTTTTGAAAGAGAAACTTGTTATTAAAACATACAAAGCTGTGTCTATTTTCAAAGGTTTAGGCAGAGAATAGCAGATAGTGAGTGACCCTGGCTTATCGGGCACGGTGATTTACCAGGGTCCTGCCTCTCCCTCTGCCATTACTCATCCGCCTTTAACTGTCTCCCATTCCCAGCAATGAGAAGTGACTGAGAATCCCCTTAGAAAGTGGGGAAATTTTGGAAGTGTGGGAAGGAGTAAAGCACAGCGAGCAGCTGCTGCATTTGGAAGCACCAGCCATTTTCTACCAGCTTTTTTAAGCTGGAAAGTATTCCGAAAATTAAACTCACTGATGGCTGCATTTCATCAATGTTTAACGTTCAGTTCCCATTGTTTCATGTTTTTAATAATTAATCTGTGCTGTGTTTTTTATGTATGCTGTTTTCTCCCTTGCTGTCTTCAATTTTGTCTCTTTTTTTGCCAAAGGTGCTGACTCACCCTGGGGTCAAGATACACTGGTGCTGTCTGACCTCTGGTACCTCCATCTAATTAGTCATTCTTCATGTGTGAGCATAGGTTCTGAGTCTTGGCAAGACTTGAATAAAGAGGAGCGGGTGAGGTGCTTTGCAGCGGAGTCTGATTGCAATGCCTCAAATTTAATATTCTCAAAACTGCGTTCAAGTCTGCCATGGTCTCGCCCCACCCTATCTTTGTAACCCTCTCCAGTTTCTACAACTCTCCGAGATCTCTGCATTCCTCTAGTTCTTGTCTCTTGCCCATCATGGCTTCAGCCACCTTGGCTCTAAGCTCTGGAATTCCCTTCCTTCCCTTTTCCTTCTTTAGATGCTCCTTAAAACCTAACTCTTTGTCCAAGCTTTTGGTCAGCTGTCTTAATATTTCCTTCGTGGTTCTATGTCAAATTTAGTCTGATAATTGCTCCTTGGAGCCCATTGGGACATTTTACTATGTTAAAAATGTGTAGAAATACAAGTTTTTGTCTTCCCTCCCAAAAGGTTCATGCGCAGATTTTCCAAGTGGGGCACTGGGTAATATTCAGCCAGGGTTCACACTCTTCACCAGCTTTCTTTTCCTTAGTCCAGGGAGCCCGAGCTCAATTGCAACTCGGATCAAGAATCAAACCTGGGCCCTTCTGGTCAGTATGCTTTTGTGGGAGCTGTGCTCAGCAAGGTCGAACGTGACCCAGACTCTGCTTCACTTTGACCCTGAGTTTGTATTTGAAAGTTCTGAAGTTCAAGATATCAGAGTCTGAATTAGAGGCCATCACAGGCAATCAAAAAGGTGATGAAGTAGGTTAAGGCTGGGATAACTAACGTGTGGCCGTAGGCGGCCCAGGGTGCCTGCACTGTGGGCATACACGGCCGCGGGTGCCTGCACTGCGACCATACGCGGCTCTGGGTGCCTGCACTGTGACCGTACGCGGCCCTGGGTGCCTGCACTGCGGCCGTACGCGGCCCCAGTGCCTGCACTGTGGCCCCGGGTGCCTGCACTGCGGCCGTACGCGGCCCAGGGTGCCTGCACTATGGGCATACGCATCTGCGGGTGCCTGCACTGCGGCCGTACGCAGCCCCTGGTGCTTGCACTGCAGCCGATCGCGGCCCAGGGCGCCTGCACTGTGGCCCTAGGTGGCCCACTATGCCTTGCTATTTTATCCACATTGAAATCTGTTTAATACTTAATATTTAATACTTTCTATTTGAATTCTATGGGTCTAGAGGTTTGGAAAGAGCTATTTGTGGATCAATTCTAAACCAGGTCAGTTTGATTTGTCAGTATTAGCAACTTCTTGAACTTAAGAGCTTTCAAATATGAACCCAGGATCAGAGCGAAACATCAGAGTCTTGGTCATGTTCGACCTTGCTAAGCACAGATCCGACAAAAGCGTACTGACCAGAAGGGCCCAGGTTTGATTCCTGATCTGTTGTAATTGGGCTCGGGTTCCCTGGATTAACGAGGGGAATGAAGATCAGAAGTGTGAACCCTGGCTGAATATATCCAGTTCCTCACTTTGAAGGTTCACTTTAGCAGGAACGTGCGGTAAGCAAGATCGAGGGGACATATAGGAAGAAAATCAAGATAGACTTTTTCACACAAGGTGTAGTAGAAATCTAGAATTCTCTCCCCCAAAAGGCTGTTGATGCTGGGGAAAAATTTAAATTTTCAACACTGAGATTGATAGATTTTTATTAGGTAGGGATGTTAAGTGATATGGCAGGTAGATGGGGTTAAGATACTGATCCAATTGAATGATAGAGCAGGCTTGAGGAGCTGAATGGCTTACTGCTGTTCCTATGCTTATATGTGGTTCTTAGTCTTCAGGGGACCAAGCTGCTTACAAAGTCAGAAAGCTTGGACACTCCCTAGTTTATGGACTGGGTTCATGGACTCTGAAGAGAGTCCATGAACCATTGCCATTTTCACTTTTAGAGAGATGTAGGGCCTGCCATGAGGCTGTGCATCATCCTTCACATACACAGATGTGGACATCTCTATCCTGCAAAGGACAAGAACACAAAGAATTTTGCAGATTATCAAGTAATGGATGTGCATCCCAGACTAGGATTCAGATCTTGATCTTGCCTCGTTCCAGCTATGTTGCAAGTGGCTGCTTGTCCCTCTTGGGACCTTTTCCTTAAAGACTGAATGTCACCATCTGTACCCTGTGAAATCGTCAGTCACAAGGAATTATGATTAATTTTTGCAATCTCCTGTTTTATTTCTGACCTCCTCTTCCACTTTATAATGTCATCCATAGCTTTGGTTTGAGGAACTATTTTTAGTGCAGAACTATTTCCTGAATAAATCATGCATCCGTTCCTTTCACTTCTGTGTTTAAACAAATCCAAAACAAAAATTAACCCTTTTGAGTCCTGAATTATGTCCTTTCAAGACCAGAAAATGCAAACTGTTATTAAAAGAGGTATTCTTAAATCCTGGTGTTTTTTTAATACCATCAACTGAGAACAAGATGATAGTTTATGACTATCTCGAAGGAGTAGAGGGACAAGGAGATCCGGGCTACTGATCTACAGATCTTTGCAAGTGGCCTCGCATTGGGAAAACCATAAAAAGGATAAAATAGATTCTGGGTTGAGACATGAATATAAACACATGATACTGATGATGAAGCTGTACATTATTAGTATTTCTTGAAAGATCCGGGTCATATTTTCCAGCGGGCATTTAGTTAGTAAGAGGGGGCATCCCTTTCATGATATCAGGACGTCGAAAAGTGCTTTACAGCCAACGAAACACTTTTGAAGTGTAGTCACATTTGTCATGTAGGAAATGCGGCAGCCAAATTGTGCACAGCAAGCTCCCACAAACAACAATAGGCTTATGACCAGATAATTTCTTTTTTAAGAGATGTTGGTTGAGGGATAAATATTGGCCCGGACACTGGGGATAACTCCCCTGCTCTTCAAAGTAGTGACCACCTGAGAGGACAGTTGAGGCCTCGGTTTAACGTCTCATCCAAAAGGTGATGCTCTGCGTGCTGGTTTAAGTTGATTCCAATAACCATTAAGCAGATCTGCTTAAATACTCACTGAAACTTTCTCAGTAGTACCATTGATAACTTTGCTGCCCAATGGTAAACTAAGGACACCAACATTTCGTTTCCATTCGGCGATAGGGCAGGCGGGATCTTGATTTAGTGTCTCATCTGAAAGATGGCATCTCTGACAGTGCAGCACTCTCTCAGCAGTGCACTGACATGCTATCTTGGGTTAAGTACTCAAGCCGACCAGTGTGTCCTAACCCACTCCCGAGCAGGAGTCACTCACCAACAATCTAGTGCTTTATGGGAGGTGATTTAATGCCCATTTCACAGACCTTATGGAATTAGTTTGTTTCTGCATGTGTTTGCTATGTCTGTATCAAATTATTCCTCATCCATGCAGTTGCGTCTTGAAGACAGTACAATTTCATGGTGACCCCACTGATGGACAGGATCGTAATGGAGTTCCTAACTCCCTTTGATGGCTCCTTGTGCTTGTGTACAAAAGTTAGGTTAATACTTATGGAGTTTTGGATGCTGTTGTGCTTTGCGATTCTGGAATTTCTTACGACTAACGGTCTCTAAGCTTTTTGCCTTCATGGGCTTCTTGGAGGAGCTTCAAGGGCCAATTATAGAGGTTTAATCCATGTTGCCAATAGTAATGGATGTTTCTGGCTTGATTCAGAATGTATGAAGAAATGAAAAATGCTAAGAACAGCTCTTTCAAAACCTTCAGAAATGTAAGTCCGTATAGGAAGGAGTTACATGGGCTTTGAGGGATGAATAGTTGAGGTTCAGAGGCTGCAGGGTTGATGGACAATATTACAGAATTCAAAATAGGCGGGCTTGGTGATGGAGTGAATTATAGGGTCGGTATTTCAGCTCAGGGCTGAATAGGATGGTAAGATTAAGTGGCCGAGGAGGTGGATTGAATTGGTGGCAAGGGAATGGAGTTTGTGGTGAGGGATGAACACAATGGCTTCAGTCTTCCCAGTGTTTAATTGGAGGAAATTTTAACTCATCCGAGGCGGGATGTCAGACACAGAGGCAATGGAGGGATGGACGGAGGTGGTGGTGAGGTTGAGCTGGGTGTTGTCAGTCTACATGTGGAACCTGACATTGTGTCTTCGGATGATGTCACTGAGGGGCAGCATATCGATGAGAAATAGGAGAGCACCAAGGATAGATCATTCGGAGACTCCAAAGGTAACACCAGGGAGCAGGAATGCTAAGAGAAACCATTGCAAGGGATTCTCCGATTCTGTCAGGATAGGTAACAGTGGCACCGAGTGAGGACAATCCCACTCAGTTGGGAAGCAGCTTCCTGGGCACCTGTCACCCCCTTTGCTCCAGTATTGGCGGCCGTGTTTTCAGCAATCTAGGACACAAAACTTTGGAATTCCTTCCTTAAATCACTCTACCTCTCTGTTTCTCTGTCCTCCTTTAGGACTCTCCGTAAAACCTACCTCTTTAACCAAGCTTTTAATCCTTCTTTGATTCTGTGCCAAGTTTTGTCAGATTGTGTTCTTGCGTACAATCTTTGGATATTTTACTCCGTTAAAGGTGCTTTATAAATGCATGCTGTGCCCTGTGCTCTCTGCTGAAAAGTGAACCCTGGAATCAGACTGTAATTCACCCCTTTCAATAATCACTGTCTTGACTAACACACAAAAAAAATTCCCTTGAGCAAACTACGGAGAAGTCCTGTTGTCAGTGTAATTGTACCATAGCCAGAGGCCACACCTTCATGGAAGGAGAGATAATTGGGAAAAGACAAATACATGGGGGAAAGAGGGAGCAGAAAAACTGTTGGAACTGCACAACAGATTGATTGGCTGCTGAAAGAGAGAAATGGCAATTGGCTAATGTTCTAGGTGGAAACTTTGGAGATGTGTGTTTGCTGAGTGTTGCATTGTGAAGTTAAGTTCCAGCGGGATATCTGCGATCACTCTACGACCTCGGTCCATGCCACCTTATCATGTCCTGATTGCTTTTAAATGATTACTTAGTATACCGACCGTTTTATTTTGCTGTCTCTGGTCCCAGAACGGGTAGAGTTTCAGTCACGTTCATTTATCAGTGACTTCCTCGTGATGTATGTCAGGGTCAGCCAGGGTACAAGTGATTTTCATTTGTCTTGGTACAGGGCTGTGTGCACTGTGCTTGTTCCTTTGCACAGCTAGAACTGCAATATCATTTGATCAGATACTTTTCCTGTCAATTTAAAGTTAATGTATTTCTAGAGATGTTGTTAAGGTCAAGTGCAAGGCGACATTCCCTGCTGAATAATCTTTGGGATCATGCGTACATGTCAGGAGGTAGATAACGCCAAGATCCTCCAATGTACCAAGGAAATTGTATCAACCCTTTCCCAGTGTTTCTCATTGACCTCCTATTATCATCTGCTCCGTCCTTCACCTCAACTATCTGATATTCAAGCTGTGTCCATGTAGCTCTCTCTCTCTCCCTCTCTCTACGGCAGGAGTATCCCCGTGTTGGGGCCATTTGCATACATAGCAGAATTGTGATAATACAACACTTAATTCAACGTTCCCACTAATGTGGCCATATCTCAAGTTACTGGTACTCACTTGGTGTTCTATTTTAAGATTTAAGCACCGGTGTTAAGGCCACCTTTTACAAACTTGTGGGAGGTGCTGTCTTTCAGATGAGATGTTAATCTGAGGCCATGTCTACCTGTTCAGGTCTGCATAAAAGATCCTGTGGTGCTATTCAAAGAAGTTCAGAGAGTTCTGGTCTCCTGGCCAACATTAATCCCTCAACCGACAGTACTAAAGCATGATGAACTGGCCACTTAACTCCTCTCTTTTTGGAGCTTGCTGTGCGCAAATTGACAGTCACTTTGGTCAACAAGCTATAGTGACTACAATTCAAAAGCAGTTCAGTACCATAAAAAGAAAGTATTTGCATTTATATAGAGCCTTTCATGACCTCCCAATATCCCAAAGTGCTTTGCAGCCAATTGAGTAGTCACTGTTGTAATGTGGGAAACACGGCAGCCCATTTGCACACAGCAAGCTCCCAAAAACAGTATTATGATAATGACCAGGTAATCTGTTTTAGTGATGTTAGTTGAGGGTTAAATATTGGTTAGAACACCGGAGAGAACTCCCCTGCTCTTCTTCAAAATAATGCCATGCTTGCACCGTTTTGAATGTACAGTCAAGAACACAAGAAATAGGAGCGGGAGTAGACCATGTGGCCATTGAGCTTGCTCCGCCATTCAAAATGATTGTGGCTGATCTTAGGATTCAACTTCACTTTCTCGTCTGCTCGTTGTATCCCTTGCTTCCCTGAGAGACCAAAAGTTTGTCTTTTCCCAGCCTTAAATGTATTCAACGATGGGGCATCCACAACCCTCTGAGGCAGAGAAGGATGTAACTGAGTCAGAGGTGAGGGTAGAGAGATTTTGGCAGGTCTTGAATAAGATGTCTGACAGGACAGAACAGCATGTTCCTGTTGCTCATGAACATGATGCCATGTTAATTCAAAGCATATTTCAATATGCAACAAAGCCTTACGGATCTAGGTTTGATCTTTGTTCCATGGTTGGTCCATTAATGTCATCCGGCACGACAGATAAGGGCTCTTCGCCCACGAGTGAGGAGAAGAAAAAAGAAAACTCCCAGGGCACGTGGTGCTGATTGCTATCCAACAATATCTGCTGGAATGTGAGTGCCTTTACTGTTTATGATGGACCCACACAGTCAAATAGGCTGATGTGAAGAACGGGCATCCAGGTGGGGGTATCGGTTGGACATAGTCCTAGAGATTTCATCATGTGACCTTCTGTCCACCCCAAAACATTCCTACCATTGGTCGCTCGATGGTGCCCAGCCTTCCAATTGGATGATTCTTCACCGTCAGTCAACAGCTGTTTTTCCTCATGTCAGATATTTTTATAATCAATTAACAAAAGTGTTCAAAAGTGCTACTAAGATTTTTCTCCTGGGCTGTTGCTTGCAGCAGTATCCTTGAGATTATTCTTTGGTTCCTGGAGACCAGACTGGAGGGTTGGTACCCTTCACGGGAGCGGGGTGGATGGGTGGGGACTGTTGGGGGGGGGGGGTGCGGGTAGGGGGTGAGATAACGTCTATTGAAGAAATCTTTACTATCTCCACCTGTCTCTCTTCCTTTTAAGACATTACATTACACCTACTTCTTTGACCAAGCTTTTGGGCGCCTGCCCTAATATCATCTTATGTGGCTTGGTGTCGGATGTTGTCTGATGATTGCTCCTGTGAAGGGCCTTAGGCATTTTACCACATCAAAGGTGCTATATAAATGCAAGTCGCCGCTGTTGAGTCAGTGCCCTGGAAAAACCGGGCAGGAAATCGGACTGGGGGAGATAATTCATTTCAAAAGGCATTGCTTTAACAGAAGCTGCTCTTGCATTCTGCTCCGAACTGGTTCCTGATGCTTTGTTTTCGCTGCCGTTCACCTGCTGAGCTGAGTAATGCAGGTTACGTCACGCATGAACACAAGAGCCCTGTAATTACAAGCAGTAACTCTTTCTGCGAGCTTGGCTGTCATATTATCATCTGTTCCTTCCCCTCTCGGTGGAAAACAGAAGACTCCGCACTGGGTGGGTAGGCAAGACCTTGAGGTGTCGGATTTCAGAGCAAGCTGCGGAGAAAGCTTCCAGGCACACATACATTCAGTGAGAAGAGGAGGCTGCTCCTGCATTGCTATTTCGATGGCAGGTACTCTGGGAGTAGGTCTGCAAACACAGTGACCAAAATCCCACCGCTGTCATTCTAATCAGCTGTAGTTCACTGTTGGAAAAACAATATTGGATGGCGACTTGGGGGAGAGGGAGGACTCCTAGAGACTGCAACAAACTTACCGGCAAGGTATGATGTGTCACTATGGTTTTTTTTCAACTTGTGCCGGGTGTGTTTCTTCTCTCTCTCTCTCTGCAAAGTTGGCAAGTTCAGGAGCAACAGTATCAGGTGTGTGTGTGTGTATGTGTGTGGGGGTGGGGGTGGGGGGGATCTTCAAAGGCCAAAGGCAACCCAGGGCAGTCAGTGGGGGTTTTTGGGTTCTGTAATTCTGTGTGAAGTATTTTTTAAATGAATTTATAATGAAGGGGAGTGAGGAGAGGGCTGATAAAGGATCGCCCAGATGCTGTCCCAGAACACTTGACAAAGTGGCTTGGTGAGTTTATCAGTGGTTATGCAAGGGGCCAGGTGCTCAACATTGTGAGTCTGCCACCTCCCAGGTTAAGACATCATGTCTTTGAAGCTGTTTAACCTTAAAACACTCCGGCCTGCGAACTGACAATGTGTCCTTTTCCTTTTCGTTATAATCAATTTTTCTGCCTTTTTAAGGGTAACATTTGTCTTAGATCCATTTACGGCACAGAAGGAGGCCATTCGGCCCATCGAGTTCATGCCAGCTCTCCACAAAGCTATCCAGTCGGCCCCACTCACCTGCTTGATCCCCGTAGCCCTGCAGGTTTATTTCCTTCAATACTAAATTGTGTCAGCTGTGGCTCAGTGGGTTGCGTTGGCGGTTCTGGGTCAGGGCTGACACTGCGAGCTCCAGTACTGAGGGAGTGCTGCACTGTCAGAGGTGCCATCTTCCAGATAAAACGTCAAACCTGAGACCCCCGTCTGCCCCTCAGGTGGACACAAAAGATCTCATGGTTCTATTTTGACGAGGAATAGGGGAGTTATTCCTGGTGTCCTGCCCAATATTTACGCTTCAATCAATATCACTGAAAAACCAGATCACTGGGTCATTATCACATTGCTGTTTTTGGGAGCTTGCTGTGTACAAATTGGCTGCCACTTTTCCCATGTTACAGTATCGACTACACTTCCAAAGTACTTAAATGACTGTAAAATGCTTTGTGATGTCCTGAGGTCATGAAAGGTGCGACATAAATCCTACCAGTGGGTCTAGGCTGAATGTCACAGGTCAGGCAGGTGCCAAGTCTGGTCACCTGAAGTAGCTGATTTTGGCCAGGATGTTATTTGTAACGTTATAAGTTCCCACAGACAAAATAGCTCCTTCTGTTTGTTATTCAGTGACTCCCCTCCCCTGCCCCCGGGCCCCAGTCCCAGAAATTGCAAATGATCAAATGACACCCATGAGGACAGAATCGGGCTCGGTCATGATGCACCTTCATCTCTCCCCCCACTCCGTTCAGCCAGCCTACCGATCTCTGCTCGTACATCAGGGGTGGGCACCTGGGTGAGGTACCAGAGAGCACATTGACATGTAGCCACCTGAGCTGCTGTGTTCGGGGTACAGGAAGAAACTGGGAGTGAAGAGTAATTTTAGAAAAACAAGTTGAAATTGGAACCAATTATCTCGAATGCCGTCACCCTCAACCCCCACTGTACAGCATTTGGAAATAAGACACCAAACAGACTTCTGTTGTTTCCCCTCCTTTGGATAATGCCAGGGCAGGGGGCAGGGGGTCTTTGGTAATGCGGATTCCTGGTTTACAGCTTTGCTACTCTCAGAGCCAGCACCCTCTGGGATATTGATCCTGAGGACATATCGGGTATATTTCAGAACCACTCGGTTTATGTTTGTTCAGGTCAGTGAGGTTTCACTTCTCATGTCTTCCCACTCGTACCTCAATCAATAACAACAACAACTTACATTTATATAGCTCCTTTAACAGAATAAAACATCCCAAGGTGCTTTACAGGAGAATTATAAAACAAAGTATAACACCGAGCCATATAAGGAGATATTAGGGCTGATGACAAATGCTCGGTCAAAGGGGTAGGTTTAAAGGAGTGTCTTAAAGGAAGAAAGGGAGGTCGCGAGACGGAGAGGTTTAGGGAGGGAACTCCAGAGCTTAGGACCGAGACAGCTGAAAGGCACGGCCACCAATAGTGGAGCAATCGAAATCAGGGATGCTCAATAGGCCAGAATTAGAGGAGCGCAGAGATCTTGGAAGGGTTGTGTGGCTGGTAGAGAATACCGAGATAGGGAGGGGCGAGGCCATGGAGGGATTTGAAAACAAGGATGCAAATTTTAAAATCAATGCTTAACTGGGAGCCGTGAGCACTGGGGTGATGGGTGAACAAGACTTGATGTGAGTTAGGATGCGGGCAGCAGAGTTTTGGATGATCTCCAGTTTACGGAGGGTAGAATGTGGGAGACTGGGCAGGAATGCATTGGAATAGTTAAATCTACAGGTCAAAAAGACATGGATGAGGGAAATAGACATTGAGTGGAAAACAGGCACCAGTGTAGTGGAGGTAAAAGTCCAGATCAATTAAATTCATATTTAGACAAAAACTGCAGCCATTATTACATGATACCTCTGTGACACAGTACCTTTATAATACAGTACCACAGTGATGTAATACCCTCATAGTATAAAACACCCCTGTCATTGCTATCCTGGGACAATACAGTATTTCTGTTGTGCAACATAATTACAATACAGCATGCCTGTTATATAGTACCCGTATAATATCGTCTCAATGTCATACTGACCCTTACTGATCCTTGTAAGGTACTTTTATAACTGGCTTCCATGGTCATACAATATCATTATTATACGGTTCCCTTGTTATACAGGACCCTTATGATCTGGAATCCCAATGGTACAGTACCTATACAATACACGCCCCTATAAATACAATTCCACTGTCATGTAGTATCTTTATAATATGGTATTCCTACCATAAGTTGCCCGTATAGTATAATATTCCTGTTACATTGTGATACAGTACCCTGATATGGTATCTTTATAAATGGTACCCTGGTCTAACCCTGGTTGGGGGTGGGGGGAGGGGAGGCCAAACTATATTCTGACTCCGCCAATGTAACTTTAAGGAGGAAGCAGCAAGCTTCATCTCCACCTTTTCCTGACACCAAGTTCGGGAGTTTCGTAGACTGGGGCTTCCACTGTAAAGCACGTTAATTCGCCGGGTGGAATTTTACCAGCGCCAGGTGGCGGGAAAGGAATCGGGGTGGGGGTGGGGGGTTGGTGGGGAGGAGCCGGGAGCCGCGTCTGGATGGTTCCCAGTTGCTGTCTTGCCTCCAGGGAGGATTCCCACGACGGGCTGCAAAGTGTCTGCTCGAGTGAGGTGGGCGGCTGGTTTGCATAATTAACGGCCCTATTAAGAGTCATTTTATGGGGCCACCGGCATTTTACGGAGGGTGGGGTGGCTCCGCCCCACCATGTGGGGAGGCTGCCAGCTTAATGGAGGAAGTGTCCCTGCGCCAGCCCAGTAGGGCAGCCCCTGCGATTACCCAAGGAGGGGTTTCCCCTGCCATCGGTGGGGCCTCCCACCCCATTTCCGCCCCCCCCCCCCTTGCTCCCCCCTTGGCCATCCTGAATTTTAATTTGCACTTTGCCCTCAGGGTCTCCAACCTGCCTTAGCAATGTTGACAAGTGCGGGATTGGGACCCTCTTTTTGTCCCAATGCCAGGGTTCTGAAGTCTGCTGTAAAATCCAGCCAACTGTGTCTTGGCGGCAAAGTTTATCTAGGTATGCATGTATATTTTTGGGTGGGGCCTGGGGACTCTTTGTTATTGGAGGTTATATATTTGGACAGATCTCCTAAGAGTTTATTTTTTAATGACAGAACTACTGGCGCTGATCTTGTTGCCATGACAGTGGCAGTATTGAGACAAGTCACAGATGAGAGGTAGCCAGTCAGTGTGTAGGACAAGAGATGGCGAACTTGGAGGGCAAGAGCGGAGGTGATGGGGCAAAGCATTCTCACTAAACTGGCGGGAGTCGGCCTGGAGAGGTTTGGCTATTGTAGTGAAAATGCAGCTGGAGCCCAGAGTCCTCCCTGGACGAGGAAGTCTCACTCTGCTTTAGATTCAGTTTAGTATTATTGCCTGATTTAAACTCTGTGTAGTTGAGGTCATTTTGACTTTTGGCAATTACAGTCCCCACAGCTTACACCATCCTGGCTTATCCAGGACACCTGCCTACATTGTGTATGTGGCACTAACTGTTTGCCATTGGCATAGGCATCAATGAGAAAGGTATGACTTAAACTGTATTGAGCGCGCTGACTATCTTGGGCAGTTTAAGCAGCTGCTCGTGCCTGGTTAAGTGTGGTGACCTACCCAGTTGTTCCAGACAGTCCCGCTCTCCTGTCTTTTGTTTACGTTCCTCCACCTGACTTCAGTCCCTTTGACCCAGCACCCCTTTCAGTCCTCCTCCCTCCTTCCACCTTCAGTCTGCCCCGCCTTCAGTCCCTCCTCCCCTCCTCCTGCTATCTTAGGCAGGTACTAGGTCATTTTCTGTTGGGTCATTTACAGTGGGTATGATTAGCGGAACTGGGGTGTATAACTGAGAGGGCAGTGGAGGGATGAAGGATGAAGATTTCCCAAGTGATTTTAAAGAATTCTCTGTTCCACCAATCACTGCGTATCATGGGCAAATCACATTGACGCCAGCACGCCTGCAGTAAATGGTGAGCTCTGTTGTGCAAAACAGGCGATATGGAATAGGCCGTTTGTTACATACCCCTACCGATTACTGTTCCCATTGAAGTCAATGGAATGCAAATCAGGAGCTGTGTAATGCTGGAGGCTGATCTGATTACGCCCACTTTACACTCTTCGCCAGATGGCCGCCCCACCTGTCTGACCTTGGTACAGAGCCGAAACCGCTAGACGGCAATGTTGAACTGGGAACGTCACATGTAGCTACCAGCAACAGGTGACCGAGGGATGCTAAGCCCTGCTGGACTGTAAGTGCTCGGGGAATGTGACATCACGTTAAGATGAGAATCCAGCGACTGGTGTGAGTCACATGCATAACGACGGGGGCAGAATGGGAATTAGAATCAGAACGTTTTGATCTGGCTGTGCAGATTGTGTGAAGGCCCTGTGAGTTTCAGATTCCTGACCCCCAAGGCTAAGCTGCTTTTACTCCGTGCTGGTTTCAGAAACATTCACAGCTCCAGTGCATTGCTCTCCTCTATATTTGCCACCCAGTAAGTGCGTCTGGTGTCCATTCGCAAGCCCCGCGGTTAAAGTGCGTCTCTCCCACAGCCACTGGATTAAGGTGAGACTGGGCCACGCATGTTCCTATGTTTGGCTGAAGACAGTGAACCAGGTGTTTGCCGAGAGGCTTCAGTCTGGATTTATTTCGGAGCCAAATTGCCTCTGGCAGAGAAAACACCCTCCGCTGTGACCCTTAAACAAGGAATATAGAGACTCCCCTGTGTAAGGGAGAGATCCAGTTACTCACCCACTGACAGACGTACAGTGCAGGCGAGGGATTCAGGGTGTTACCGGTCTAGAGTTAACAAAAGAAAGATTTGCATTTGTATAGCGTCTTTTATCACAGTGCCTACAGCTGGCAGGATGCTAAGCTCTGGATTTCCATCTGGAAATCTCTCCACCTCTCTCCTCCTTTACAGCACTCCTTAAAACCTACCTCTTTGACCAAGCTTTTGGACATTGGCCCGAATATATCTTTATGTGGCTTGGTGTCAAATTTTATTCAATACCTCTCCTCTGAAGCATTTTGGGATGTTTTGCGATGTTAAAAATGCTATATGAATAGAAGTTGTTATTCAGGATATCGCAAAGTGCTTTACAGCCAATGAAGTACTTTTTTGAAATGTGGTCACTGTTGTAATGTAGGAAACTTGCCTGCCAACTTGTGCACAGCAAGCTCCCACAAACAGCAATGTGATAATGACCAAATAATCTCTTTTTGTGATATTGATTGAGGAATAAATATTGGCCAGGACACCTGGGAGAACTCCCCTGCTCTTCTTCGAAATAGCGTCATGGGATCTTTTGCATCCACCTGAGAGAGCAGGCAGGGCCTCAGTTTAACATCTCATCCAAAAGGTGCCGTCTCCAACAGTGCTGCATTCTCTCAGTAGGGCACTGGAGTGTCAGTCTTGATTTTGTGCTTGGAGTGAGACTTGGAGTCAGAACCCTCTGATTCAAAGGCATGTGTGCTGCCCACCGAGCCACTTAAACAAATAAGCTTGGTGTAGGTGAGATATTCCAGGTATTATTGGAAAGGCTGTGTTTGCTGACAGTGTAACCACTAGGTGGCACAGTACTGGCACATGCACAAATGCAGCCTTATTGACTGAAACACCACTGTCTGTGACGTCTTTGGCAGCTGCCAGGAATAGAGATGAAGCTGCTCAATTTAACACACAAAGAGCAAATTGAACTTAAACCTCCTCAATGGTTCGCATAACAGCCTCCATACCCCCAGACAGTTCCCCACCACCCTCCCGCGATCGCCACTTGGGAGGGTGCGGAATCAGGGGTGCAGGAGGGTGGGAGCAGTGCCGGGGGAAGGAGCCAGGAGAGGGGAAGTGAATGAGGCAATCGAGGGAGGATCACACAGTGAATTTGCTTTTGTGTGTCAAGTTGAAGAGCAGACGGGCGGGGGGACGAGGTCCTTGCTCCCCTCCTTTCCCCGCTCTCTTCCTTTCCCCACTCTCTTCCTTTCCCGCTCCCCACTATAATGGAAAATCTCCTCTGGGAATTGCAAATTCCTGCTGTTGCATGAAAAGTTGAACAACCATGGCCACTTTTCAAAACTGCCGCTGGAGGCTGACGTCGCTCTGCGTGATGACATATTCGCCCGCATGCGCGAATTAGCACTAGCACGCTCAGGTGCTGACGCAGGCTGCTCGTGCGCAACATCACGCTGGCAGGGTGAACGCGGTCTGCGCATGCGCGCAGTCCGGACCCCGCAGTGATGACATCGGCGCTTGGCTGCGCCGTCAGGAGACACTCTGTATTGGAATTGGGTCTGGACAGTAACACAGGCAGATGGTGTGAGTGAGATATTAAAGATGTTGCACAGTGAAATGCAGGTGATATGGTCACTCTTCCCTGTGAGCTCTTTTGGTCGCCTTTCTAAACAAGTCTGGAAAAATTACTCCTTGCCCATTTCTGCAACAATCCAGGTGTACAGCGCTGTTGTTATCACTGCCCTCTTGTATGGCTCAGAATCTTTGGGGTCCTGTACAGTCAACAAATTAAGCTTCTTGAACATTTCCGTCAATGCTGCCTTCACTCCGTCATGAATGTCGAATGGCAGGACGACATTACAAATACTGAAGTCTTTCGAAAAGTGAATTCACCCAGCATTAAGAGCATTCGCCTGCAACAACAGCTGCACTGGATATGGGAACGTGGTTCACACGGAAGACACCAGGATGCCAAAAGCAGTGCTGTCTGGAGAACTGTGCCTGGGGAAGCGGAATCGAGGTGCTCCGTCAAAACGTTTCAAGTACCAGCTGAAGAAACAACTCTCCTTGGCTGATATTGAGCGAAGGCTGTGGAAGAAGGAACATGCTGACAGGAACAGCTGGCTCTCAAAAATCAGGAATGCTACACGCAGGTTTCAGTCCCTAGAAGAGAAACGTTGAAAATGGAAGGGAGCTGCTTCTGCCCAGGCTTCCCCAGGGTAAGAATTCCTGCGCCCCAAATGTCCAAGAGCCTTCCGATCTAGAATTGGATGGTTCAACCACGCATAGAGCCGAATCTTCCCTTGATCTTCGTCTGCGAAGAGCTAGCCATCATCATCATCTGCAGAACGGTGAGGGATGGGGTAACCCTCCTGTGAGTCTGTGTTTGTTTAAACTTTTTATCTGAACTAATGTTACACACTGTTGCGATTAAGTGGAATTTACAAACAGCTGGAAATGGAATTCTACATCTTTTAACAGCAACAGGCTGAATCACAAGAGGTCTGTGCTGAATAACTTCAATCAGGTCACCAAGTGCAGAAGAGCAAAACCAAGCCCTCCCCCAGTCCCACTCCCACCCACCAATGTAAAACAATGTGGGGGTCCTCACTGTCAACCCGTCCCATGTAAAGCTGTGCAAGTGTCATTCTGCCCCCTCCACGCTACCACCCCAGCCTGACCCCCACATCAGGCTGGAATACTGTTGTCTTGAAATCAATCCACCAATTACTGTGAAGGTGGCCGAGTGATGATAATGAGAGCGTCCAGACTGAACAGGGATGGTGAACAGAGTTTGTAGCAACGCCGTTCTCTGACCCCTAGTGCGCGCTCTGTAACATCTTATTGAAAATGAAGACCACTCTGGGACATTTATCCACCTTTTAAAAATTGTTTTCCAGAATCTCTCTCGGTGAAGTGGAGGGGCCGTGTTTTCACTGTGTTAGGATGTGCAGGGCGTCCATGTCACTGGTTCACAAGTCTGTGGTTGGCTCAATATTACTGATTCAATGTCAACAACAACCTGCATTTAAATAGAACCTTTAATGTCAAAGAATGTTCCAAGGCGCTTCACAGGAGAGTTATAAAGGAAATTTGACATTGAGCCACAAAAGGAGATATTAGGGCAGATGACCAAAAGCTAGGTCAAAGAGGTAGGTTTTAAGGGGCATCTTAAAGGAGGAAATAGGGAAGTAGACAGGCGGAGAGGATTAGGCAGGGAATTCCGAAGGTTAGGCTGAAGGCACGGCCGCCAATGGTTGAGTGCTTAAGATGGGAATGTGCGAGGCCAGAGTTGGAGGAGCGCAGAGATATCGAAGGGTTGTATGTGTTGGAGGAGGTTTGACATAGGGAGGGGAGAGACCACAGTGGGGTTTGAAAACAAGCATGAGAATTTTAAAATTGAGGCATTGCTAGACTGGGAGCCAATGTGGGTCAATGAGCATGGGAGTGATGAGTGAACAGGCTTTGGTGTGGGCTCGGAGGCATTGGTTGCTTTTTCTCCTGGGCACTTGTCTCTCCTTCATCTTCTGAAGCCATTCCCTCCTTGACAACTGTTTCAGGACCCCTCTCTCCCAAGAGGCCATTGACGGGGAATGTTGGCAAGCTCTTCAACTGGGGGCTGAATTTAATACTGTCCTTAATCAGCATGCATTTCCAGGAGAGGATGCAGTTTAGTGGTCAGGGCTAGAAACTCCAATTGTTTCTCCGTCTCCCTAATCCCAGAAGTGTTGAGGAAATTGAGCGGCTGAGCAACAAACTCACTGAGTTGGAGTTGGGTGAGGTTTAATTCAGCGTTATAGCTGAATGAGTGGGCAGGTGACTCCCCTCACCCAGGACCCCCTCTTTCGCTGACTGTTAGGAAAAACACAATAACTGCTGACAATCAAGCTTCATCCAGATAACTTCAGTTACGTGGAGGCACTGGAGAAGCTGGGATTGTTTTCCTTACAGCAGAGAAAGTTAAGAGGAGATTTAGTTGAGCTGTTCTGAGAGTGCTAAATCAGCTGAAACTGTTTCCACTGGCAGGAGGGTCAGTAACCAGAAGAGACAGATTGAAAATAACCGGCAAAAAAGTATCAGAGGGGAGAGGAGAGATTTTTTTTTTTAACGCAGCGAGTTATGATCTGGAATGCACTGCCTGATAGGGTAGTGGAAGCAGATTCAGAGTAACTTGCAAAAGGGAAATGGATAAATACTTGAAAAGGAAAAATTTGCAGGCAGATGAGGAAAATGCAGGGGGATTAGGATGAATCGGATAACTCTTTCAAAGAGATGGCACCATGGGCTGAATGGCATCTTTCTGTGCTGTATGATGCTAAGAAAAATTAGAATCCAACCTGCACGCGCCCACTGAAGGCATGGGATGTGGTCTTTTTCTCACAATCATGTGCCCTAGAAGTTGTTTCAAATCCCCAGTTAATTAAGAGAGACCCTGTTCTGCCGAATTCAAGTTTCAATCCATGTCAGCATTTGACTGCCACCCAGTGGCCAGCTCGAGGAAATACAGTTTCAGTTCTCAGAACATAGATGAAAGAGCTTGCATGCATTTATCTAGGACCTTACCAAGGCCTTGGACAAACCTCAACACATTCCACATTCAATGCACTTTTTATTTTGCGTGCACTGCATAGGCAAACATGGCAGACCCTTTCCACATAGGAAGAGTTGAACTGTTGCTGGTGTCGTTGGCCAAGATGCCAGGCAAACTACTACCTACCTCTCTTCAAATGGAGCAATTAGCAAGCAAATGGGTCTTCGGTTTAATGTCTCATCTCAAAGGTTATGTCTCCGAGAATCCAGCTCAGGTTCTGGAGCAGAGCTTAAAACCACAACTTTTTTTGGTAACCAAGGTATTAAGGAATATGAGGCAAAAGTGGGTTTGTGGAGTCAGGTCACAAATCAGCTATGATCTCATTGAATGGCGGAACAGGCTCAAGGAGCTAAATAACCTCCTCCTGTTCCTCCGTACCATTCTGCTTCAGATGGGAGAGTCCTATCAGCTGAGAAACCTTTTTTATAATTCTTTCTTGAGATGTGGGTGTCGCTGGCAAGGCCAGCATTTGTTGCCCATCCCTAATTGCTCTTGACAACTGAGTAACTTGCTAGGTCATTTCAGAGGGCATTTAAGAGTCAAGCACATTGCTGTGGGTCTGGAGTCACATGTAGGCCAGACCAGGTAAGGACGGAAGATTTCTTTCCTTCAAGGACATTCGTGAACCAGATGGGTTTTTATGACAATTGGTAGTTTCATGGCCCCAATACTGAGACTAACTTTCAATTCTAGATTTTTATCAGCAGGTGGGGGCAGACAGTGGCATAGTTGTGATATCACTGAATTAGTAATCCTGAAGGCCAAGATACTGCCCTGGAGACATGGGTTCAAATCCCACTATGATAGTTGGTGGAATTTAAGTTAATAAATTTAATTTAATTAATTAATAAAAATATGGAATTGAAAGCTAGGTAGAATTTATTCTGAATTCTCTATTTGAAACTATCTTATACTGATGGCCTCTAGTTTTGCTCTTCTCCAGGACTTGAAATATTCTGTGTGTCCTCTATCAAAGCCTTGCATAATTTTAAAGACCTCTATTAGGTCACCACTCAGTCTTTTTTTTATTTTCTACAGTGTGTGCTTAAGTCCTGGGATGGTGCTTGATCATTTGTCCTTATAACTCAGGCAGAAAGCATACTATTGAGGCAAGCTGAAACATTGTCCCCAAGTGGTGCTCCCAGAGCCTAGCTTCATCTCTCTTTTTCCTCCCCCTAGGATCCTGTCATATTCCTCCCTCCAGTACCCCAATGTTGACTAGACTTGGGATCTTATTGTACAAGTTAAACAAGGAGAATGATCTCATTCAGTTGCAACAGGTTAAATGAGGTACATGATCTCATCCCCATATCCCTTAATTCTCTTAGTACCCAAAAATCTATTATTCTCTGTCTTGAATATACGCAATGACTGAACATCCACAGCTCTCTGGGGTAGAGAATTCCAAAGATTCACAACTGTCTAAGTGAAGAAATTTCTCCTCAACTTAGTTCTAAATGGCCGACCCCTTTTTCTGAGACTGTGGCCCCGTGTTCTAGATTCCCCAGCCAGGGGAAACATTTTCTCAGCATCTACCTTGTCAAGCCCCTGAAGAATGTTACATGTTTCAATTGGATCACTTCTCGTTCTTCTAAACTCCAGGGAATATAGGCCGAGTCTACTCAATCTCTCTTCATAGGACAATCCCCTCATCCCAGGAGCCAGTCTAGTGGACCTTCATTGCACTCTTTCTAAGGCAGATTAACCAAAAAGATGCAGGCATAGAGGCCCTCCCTGCCTGCCTGGGTGCGGATGCAGCCACAATCTGACCTGTAGAGGGATTTCTCCACACAGTGATGGCCTGGCTGCAGGGACCACTTATTATTCAAAGTTTCAAAAAGGTTGGTGAGAGGGCACCTCCATGTTGAAGCACCCTCTCAGTTACTTACCATCCATTGCAGGCCACTGCTCCACTCAAGCTGGAAGGCCTCTGATTGGCCTCCCAACTTTGAGAGCCCACCTATTGCACTTAATTAGACAGGGAACCTTTCTCCGTGCAGTTATGGGGACGCCTCTATGAAAATCCCAGTGAGTGACTGTTTCCACCCGGGGGCGGGTTCAGGACCCAGAAACAGACCTGACTCCTGTTTCCCACTCACCCGGGAGGGAAAACCTAGCTCATTGTTGCAGATGCTCCTGCCTTACCAAATATATCTCCTTTCACCTTGGATCTGTTAACTCCAATCATCTCTCCATAACTCTAAAACAGTGGGTCTTCCATTGGATTCGGTGATTTCAGGTTCTCTGACCCAATTGTCTCCTGTTCACCATGTATGCCTAGTCCCTCTGCACTTGCATTCCTCAGTAGGTTGGTTGTAGGCTTTTTTTTGGCAGAATTTTACGGGTCCCTGGGTGGCGGGCTGGGAGGTGGTGGAGGTGGCCAGTTAAATAGTGGGGAGATGCGTGGGACAGCTCCCTGACCCAGTCCCACATTTTCCTAGTAGCAGCCTGCGATGTGGATTGGCTGCCTGCTTTCAAGAGGCGGCAGCCGATTTTCATACTTAAAGGCCCAGTTAGGTTGCACCAGGGCCAGGATTGCTAAAAAAATAGCCCTGTGAACCGGCATCCTGGTTCCCCAGCTTCATCCCACCGTCCCCTCCTCCCGGACCATTTTTGCAGAGGCTGGATGGGTCGTGTGGGAGGGCTCGGTAATGCTCACTTAAGGCCAATTAAAAGAGGCCGACTGGAATTTTCTAGGTGGCCTCTATGTTCCTGCTGGTGGTGGGGCCAATTTAGATCCCTGGAGGAGGCCTCACAGTGGCAGACCGGGAGGGAGTAGGGGGGGTGTAGGGAGGGCTACCACTCCAACCAGGGTTAGAGGCCCTCCCTGCCTGCTGCCTGGGTGCTGCAGCATCTGCGGGCCGCCCTATAGAGAGGATCCCTCCCACTCCACAATTTGCGTACAGCAAGCTCCCACAAACTGCAATGTGTTGATGACCAGATAATCTGTATAAATCATGTCGGTTGAGGGATAAATATTGGTTGGGATACCAGAAGGAACTCCCCCGTTCTTTTCTGAAGCAACAGCACTGTGGAATTAGTTAAGGAAGGTGGACATAGTGGAGGATTGGGTGGTTGTTCACTGGCGTGTGTTAATGGAGCTGCTCCTGGCTGGTTTGGTTGGCTGGTAGCTTTGCACTGTGTTGAAACTGTGGAGTCAGTAGAAAGGCAGATGGAGTGCATCTTGAGGCCATTAATTGGGGGTCCTGAACTTCTGTCAGATTGCAACACACAGCTGTTTCAGAGAGCTTGCCTAATACAAAGCAAACAGACTTTAGGATAAGGGCCAATCACATAGTTTGTAACAGAGCTGGGTCGACAATATAAACAAACAAAAGTTAGAATAAAAGCTAGATAAAGAGGACCCACTGAAAACTTTGGATGTACACAGCAGGACTGTCAGTATCTGAAAAGTGAAAAGAAAGTTAATGTTTCTGGTGTAAGTTGTCTGTTTCTTTTGTTCCGATGCTGACTGACTTGCCTTGCATTTCTATTATTTTCCATACTTATTTAGAACGAAATCTAATTGAACTGTAAAATACTGGCAGGAACCCCACCTCATAATGATATTGGGTAACCGATTTGTTTAAAGTACTGGGACACTGTGTATCAGTCGAGCAGGGTTTACTGATTGTGGGCAAGGACTTTCTGTGTGTGTGCTTAAAAAAAACAAGGTTTCAAGAGAATCTCTTGAAAGTTCCTTTCAGTTGGATAAGCATCAAAAAGTACATGATATCAGCGTTGCCTTGAGTAACTGAAGCGTGAGGTAATCAAGGCAATCAAAATCTTTATTTATTGCTGTGAGATCCTTATCAACCACTGCCAGGAACACAGAATTACATTGAATTTATGTAGCAGGTCCTGTGTGAAAGCTTCTAACAATTGGTTCTTGGGATGAGGGTGTCGCTGATGAGGCTGGCATTTACTGCCCATTCCTCATTATCCTGAGAAGGTGGTGGTGCCGCTCCCTTTCAGCTCCTGCAATCCTTGTGCTTTTCCTTTCATGATGGTGTTTTGGCCAAGATTTTGACCCAGTAATGATGGAGGACCGGAGGTAAATGTCCAAGTCAGAATGACATCTGATTTGGAGGGAAACGTGTTCCTATGATATTACTGGACTTTGAGCTTTTATGTAATGACTACCTCTGCTTCGCATCTTGGACCTTGCTATGCCACCCAAAATGTTGGGCGGTACCAGGAGGCAAGTAAAGTGTTGGAACTCTTATGAGAAGTTTGACGTTCGTTTTGAATTACCCTCTGGTCATGTTTTACTAATGCTCAAGAACTGCTGGCTGTAATACTGCCTGGGCACATAGCCTAACATCATAAGATAGGTTTGCTAATTGTATATTAATTGAGTGTTTAATTGTATGAACTGGGGATTTACATGTGCTCCTATAAATAGGAACAAACTGAAACTGCAGTGGTGATGTTAGGAAGCCCATGTTTGTAACTCTCTGTATCTCTGTAAAGATTAAGCTCCAGATCTATCCTTCACTGCCTGGCTTCATGGAATGGAACAAGGTTGGTGAAGGAGGAAGGAAGGGAGAGAAAAATGAGGGGATCTATCCCATTCCATCTTTTGGAACCAACTTTCATGTCTCCCAGTATCACAAAGGTATCCACAGACAAGTTGACACTGTGGAATGCAGAAGGTTCCTCCCAAAAGTGTTTTCTTTTCAGGGCAGGACAGATAGAGGTGGAAATCCATGGCAGCCAACCAGAAAGAAGATGACACCAACGAACGAAAGAATACAAGAACTGGAAGGTTATGGTGGAACTGTTAAAACAATAGTTAGGCTACAGCTGCAGTATTGCGTGCAGTTCTGGTCACCGCACTATAGGAAAGATGTGATTGCACAAGAGAGGGTACAAAGGAAGATGTTGCCTAGACTGGATAATTTTTGTTATGAGGAAAGATATGGATAGGCTAGGATTGTTTTGTTTGGAACAGAGGAGGCTGAGGGGCGACCTCATTGAAGTGTATAAAATTACGAGGAGTCTGGGTAGAGTGGATGGGAAGGCCCTATTCCCCTTTGGTTGAGAGGTCCATAACCAGGGGTGCAGATTTAGGGTAAAAGGTAGGAGGTTTACAGGGGATTCAAGGTGAAATTATTTTACCCAGAGGGTGGTGGGGATCTGAAAGGGTGGTAAAGGTAGAAACCCCTCTAACATTTAAAAAGTATTTGGATATGCACTTTAAGTGCTGTAACCTACAAGGCTATGGACCAATAGCTGGGAAGTGGGATTGGACTGGATGGCTACTTGTCAGCTGGTATGAACATGATGGGCCAAATGGTCGCCTTCCATGCTGTAAATTTTATATGACTCTATGCAGATTGAGATAGATGAGTAAAGGGCTGAAGTGTGGAATACCAGGGTTGAAAACCATAGGAAGACCAAGCAAATTGAGAATAGACATTCGATGATACTAAACTTGAGACTGCAGTTTGTCTGGGGAATGGTAGACCGAAGAGACGAGGAGTTTCAGATCTGATATTCTGCAAAATAAACACAGTGAGATGCAACAAGCACAGTAGTATTAATGATACACATCACTGTGAGTTTTGTGCTAAAAAGAACTCTCAAGATTATTCTGGGATTTTAAGTTCCACCCCTCCTCCCAGCTCTGCTGCATTTATTTAGATTGTAAGTTTGAGACAGGGTTGTGTACTGATCCTTATTGTTGAGCCTACAAACTAAAAATAAAGCCCAGTGCCCTCAGATTAGAGAGATGTGGTCAGTTCCTGAAGACATCCGCCAGTTAATTATGAATTTTCTTCCTTTTGGTTTTGGTTCTGGGTGATACCCAGACCACCTGATTGCTGCCAATGCAGGCCAGGAAATCTCATGGTGGAATAAGCTGCAATTTTGGAGGTTTCTCTCTGGCTGCTATCTGTAATTTTAAAGGGCTCGCTGCACCATTAGAAGGGTCTGAGTGTGTGGACCCACACGTGGCTCTGATTACTGGTTCAACCAGTGCTGTATCTCTAAACTAAACTAAAACCAGAGGTCTTTTGTGAGCAGCATAATTTAAATTCAGCTCTTTTGTCATCCGTTCCAGTGAAGGAGGATGAAAAAAGGATGGATTTACGGTGAGGAACTGTTTGTGCTGACTTGGGATTTTGGTGCAAAATAACATGTTTATTCTCCTCCCCTTGTATCTGAAGACTGGGCCAAGCTTGTGTACAATTCCGCGGTGCTGGCAGTGTTCTGGTATTTTGCCCAAGTGGCCATTCCTCACTTGAGGGACGAGACAGCAAGTGTTGCCTGTCTTTTAAAAAAAAGGTCTTGCATTTATTTAGCACCTTTTATGACTACAGGACATCCCAAAGTACTTTACAGGCAATGAAGTACTTTGAAGTGTAGGAAATGCACGTATTGGCCAGGACGTTGAGGAGAGCCCCTCTGCTCTTTGATATAGTGCCATGGGATCTTTTCCATCCTTCTGAGAGGGCAGATGGGGCTTCAGAGACAGACCGGAAAAAGAGACAGAGGGAGAG
Source organism: Heterodontus francisci (assembly GCF_036365525.1). Classification (NCBI taxonomy): domain Eukaryota; kingdom Metazoa; phylum Chordata; class Chondrichthyes; order Heterodontiformes; family Heterodontidae; genus Heterodontus; species Heterodontus francisci. Next base: position 67,186,721 of record NC_090395.1, on the reverse strand, counting down.
AGAGGAGCACAGCAGGAGTGGAGCGAGAGAGGAGCACGGCGGGAGCGAAGGGAGAGAGAGAAGCACGGTGGGAGCAGAGAGAGAGAGAGAGAGAGAGAGGAGCACTTTGGGAGCAGAGAGAGAGGAGCACTTTGGGAGCAGAGAGAGAGGAGCACTTTGGGAGCAGAGAGAGAGGAGCACTTTGGGAGCAGAGAGAGAGGAGCACTTTGGGAGCAGAGAGAGAGGAGCACTTTGGGAGCAGAGAGAGAGGAGCACTTTGGGAGCAGAGAGAGAGGAGCACTTTGGGAGCAGAGAGAGAGGAGCACTTCGGGAGCAGAGAGAGAGAGAGAGAGAGGAACACTTTGGGAGCAGAGAGAGAGAGAGAGGAGCACGATTGGAGTGGCGAGAGAGAGAGGAGCATGGCAGGATCAGTAGGAGGAGAGCAGGGAAAAATGGAAAAGTGGCATCAAAGGAAAATAAAATAAATAATTGAATAAAATAATTAAGTACTTAAATAAAACACATTAATGATGGCAAGACAGGTGATGTATCATAGCTGCAGCATGTGGGAGTTCAGTAAGTGCTTGTAGCTCGAAGGGCTTCGGCTCAGAGTCATTGAACTGGAAGCTGAGCTGCAGACACTGCGACACATCAGGGAAGGGGAAAGTTACCTGGACATTTTGTACCAGGAGGCGGTCACACCCCTTAGGATAGGGTCTTCTGATTTGGTCAGTGGTCAGGGACAGGAGAGTGTGGCTGCAGCTGAGGCAGGTAAGGGGACCCAGAGGGCAGGAGTGAAGGAGCCTCAGCCTTTGCGATTGTCCAACAGGTTTGAGGTTCTTTTGCTTGTTTGGATGAGAGTGGGGGTTGCAGGGTGGATGAGCAACCTGACCATGGCACCATGGTACATGAAGCCACTCAAGTGGAGGGAGAAAAAAGGAATGTAGTGGTAGTCGGAGACAGTGTTTTCTGAGCAAAGAGCGAGAGCCCAGACGGCTGTGTTGCCTGCCTGGTGCCAGGGTTCGGGACATCTGCTCAGGGCTGGAGAGGAACTTACAGTGGAGGGGGAGGATCCAGTCGTTGTGGTCCATGTAGGTACCAACAACATAGGCAGGACAAGGGAAGAGGTTCTGCATAGTCAGTATGAGGAGATAGACACCAAATTAAGCAGCAGAACCTCAAAGGTAATAATCTCTGAATTATCACCTGAGCCACGTGCAAATTGGTATAGGGTAAATAAGATTAGAAAAATGAATGCTTGGCTCGAAGACTGGTGTGGTAGAAGTGGGTTCCGGTTCATGGGGCACTGCACCAGTACTGGGAAAAGTGGTGGCTGTACTGTTCGGACTGTCTACACCTGAACCGTGCTGGGGCCGGTGTTCTAGGGAGTCGCTTAACTAGGGAAGTAGAGACGGTTTTAAACTGAATAGTGGGGACAAGGGATCAAATTTGGGAAGATATGGTAAATCAAGGAGTAGAGACAAGGCAAGAGAGAAAGGTATTAATATGGGAAATGATAAACAGACTGTGACAGAAATGAACAGAGCGTACAAATCTAAGTAAATCAACAGATAAGGTTAGAGGTTACAAAAATAACAAAAGGACAAAACTAAAGGCTCTGTATCCGAATGCACGTAGCATTCGAAACAAAACAAAACAAAACAATGAACTGAGAGCGCAAATAGAAATAAATAAGTACGAGCTGATAGCCATTACAGTGATATGGCTGCAGGATGGCATAGATTGGGACCTGAATATTGAAGGGTACATGGGAAGGACAGGAAGCTAGGAAAAGGTGGAGGGGTAGCTCTGTTAATTAATGATGGTATTCGTGCAATAGAGAGAGATGACCTAAGTTCCGGAGACCAGGATGTAGAAGCAGTTTGGGTAGAGATGAGAAATCATAAAGGCAAGAAGTCACTTGTGCGAGTGGTGTACAGGCCACCTAACAGTAACCATACTGTAGGACAGGGTATAAAGGAAGAAATAATAGCAGCTTGTCAGAAGGGTACAGTGATAATTATAAGGGATTTTAACCTACGTATAGACTGGAAAAATCAGATGGGCAGAGGTAGCCTAGATGAGGAGTACATAGAATGTTTTTGAAATAATTTCTTGGAACAATACATTCTGGAGCCAACCAGAGAGCAGGCTATACGAGACCTGTTATTGCGCAACGAGATTAATTAATGAATAAGGATTAATTAATGAACTCATAGTTAAGGCACCCCTAGGTAGCAGCAATCATAATATGATTGAATTTTACATTCAATTTGAGGGAGAGAAGAGTGGATCCAAGACTAATATTTCAAACCTAAATAAGGGCAATAATGAGGGCATGAAAGCAGAGCTAGCTAAAGTGAACTGGAAAATCAGGTTAAGGGATAGGTCAATAGAGATGCAGTGGCAGACATTTAAGGGCTATTTCAGAATACACGGAATAGATACATTTCAACGACAAAGAAAATTTCCAAGGGTGGAACCTGCCATCGGTGGTTAACTAAAACAGTTAAAGATAGTATCAAACTTAAAGAAAAAGCCTATAATTGCGCAAAGATGGGAGGCAGGTCAGAAGCTTGGACAGAATATAAAAAACAGCAAAGAATGACTAAAAGATTGATAAGGAAGGTGAAATTAAAGTACAAGAGAAAGCTAGCTAGAAATATAAAGACAGTAAGAGTTTCTAGAGATATTTAAAAAAGAAGAGTTAACAAAGTCAGCGTTAGTCCTATAGAAAGTGAGTCTGGGGAATTAATAATGGATAATAAGGAGATGGCAGATGAATTGAACAGATATTTTGCATCGGTCTTCACTATTGAGGATACAAATAACATCCCAGTATTAGTTGTAAATCAGGAAGGAAGGGAGGGAGGAACTCAAGAAAATTACAATCACCAGGTAAGTGGTACTGAACAAATTGTTGGAGCTGCGGCTGACAAGATGGACTTCATCCTAGGGTCTTAAAAGATGTGGCTAGTGAGATAGTTGATGTGTTAGTTTTAATTTTCCAAAATTCCCTAGATTCGGGGAAGATTCTGTTAGATTGGAAAATAGCCAATGTAACTCCTTTATTCAAAAAGGGAGGGAGGCGGAAAGCAGGAAACTACAGGCCAGTTAGTTTAACATCTGTCTTAGGGAAAATGTTGGAAGCTAATATTAAAGATGTTATAGCAGGGCATTTAGAAAAATTCAAGGTAATCAGGCAGAGTCAACATGGTTTTGTGAAAAGGAAATCACATTTAACCAATTTATTGGAGTTCTTTAAGGGAGTTACATGTGCTGTAGATAAAGGGGAACTGGTGGATGTATTGTACTTAGATTTCCAGAAGGCATTTGATAAGGTACCACATCAAAGGTTATTGCAGAAAATAAAAGCTCATGGTGTAGGGGGTAACATATTGGCATGGATAGAAGATTGGCTAGCCAGCAGGAAACAGAGAGTAGGCATAAATGGGTCATTTTCTGGTTGGCAAGATGTAACAAGTGGTGTGCCACAGGGATCTGTGCTGGGGCCTCAAACATTTTACAATTTATATAAATGACTTAGATGAAGGGACCGAAGGTATGGTTGCTAAATTTGCTGATGACACAAAGATAGGTAGGAAAGTAACTTGTGAGGAGGACATAAGGGATATTGATAAGTTAAGTGAGTGGGCAAAGACCTGGCAACGGGAGTATAATGTGGGAAAGTGTGAAATTGTCCACTTTGGCAGGAAAAATAAAAAAGAAGAATATTATCTAAATGGTGAGAGATTACAGAGCTCTGAGAAATCTGGGTGTCCTAGTACATGAATCGCAAAAGGTTAGTATGCAGGTACAGCAAGTAGTTAGGAAAGCTAATAGAATGTTATCGTTTATCGTGAAGGGAATTGAATGCAAAAGTCAGGAGGTTATGCTTCAGCTATACAGGGCATTGGTGAGACCACATCTGGAGTACTGTGTTCAGTACTGGTCTCCTTGTTTAAGGAAGGATGTAAATGCGTTGGAAGCAGCACAGAGAAGGTTTACTAGACTAATACCTGGAATGGGCGGGTTGTCTTATGAGGAAAGATTGGACAGGCTAGGAATTTAGAAGAATAGGTGGCGACTTGATTGAAAAATGTAAGATCCTGAGGGGTCTTGACAGGGTGGATTTGGAAAGGATGTTTCCCCTTTTGGGAGAATCTTGAACTAAGGATCACTTTTTAAAAATAAGGGGTCACCCATTTAAGACCGAGATGAGGAGAAATTTTTTCTCTGAGGGTCATGAGTCTTTGGAATTCTCTTCCTCAAAAGGCGGTGGAAGCAGAGTCTTTAAATATTTTTAAGGCAGAGATCGATAGATTCTTGATAAGCAAGGGGGTGGAAGGTTATCGGGGGTAGGTGGAAATGTGGAGTAATCAGTTCAGCCATGAACTCATTGACTGCAGAGTAGGCTTGAAGGGCCGAGTGGCCTACTCCTGCTCCTAATTGATATTTTCATATGTTCAGTTTAACCTCTCATCTGAAAGATGGCACCTCCAACAATGCAGCACTCCCTCACTACTGCACTGGAGTGTCAGACTTGATTTTTGTGTTCAATTCCTGAAGTGAGATTTAAATCCACAACCTTATGACTCAGAGGGAAGAGTGCTCACAACTGAGCCACTAAAAAGCATCGTTTTACAGTGACGAACTTGTAGTAGTCTCATGGGGATTGCTGAAACCTCCACCAACACCCTGGGAGTTACCATTGAACAGAAACTTAACTGGACCAGTTATGTATATACTGTGGCTGCAAGAGAAGGTCTGAGGCTGGCGAGTAACTCACCTCTGAATCCCAAATGCCTATCCACCATCTACAAGGCACAAGTCAGGAGTGTGATGGAATACTCTCCACTTTCCTGGATGAATGCAGCTGACAAAACTCAAGAAACTCAACACCATCCAGGACAAAGCAGCCCACTTGATCGGCACCCCATCCACCACTTCAAGCGTTCACTCTCTCCACCACTGGCGTACAGTGGCAGCAGTGTGTACCATCTACAAAGATGCACTTTAGCAACTCGCCAAGGCTCCTTCGATAGCACCTTCCAAACCCGCGACCTCTACCACCTGGAAGGTCAAGGGCAGCAGATGTATGGGAACACCACCGAATGCAAGTTTTCCTCCAAGTCACACATCATCCTCACTTGGACGTATATTGCCGTTCCTTCACTGTAGCTGGGTCAAAAAGTTGGAACTCACTCCTTAACAGCACTGTTGGTGTACCGACACCAGATGAACTGCAGTGGTTCAAGAGGGCGGCTCACTGCCACCTTCTCAAAGGCAATTAGGGATAGGCAATAAATGCTGGCCTTGTCAGTGATGCTCACAGCCCATGAATGAATGAAGTTAAAAACTATTCCATGAAAGGATTGGGAGGACATTGCAGTAACATTTAGACCACGCACCAAATACACACATGCTACACACCAGATAAAGGCACACAAACATGTGGCACCCCAGCTATGATCAGCTAAAGCAGCACAGCCAATCAGGCCTGGGATCTCCTGGAATTTATAATTGAGCTACACATTCTCTTGTCGCCAATGTCATTTACCTCATTATTTTCTTCATGTTCTTCCTGGCTCCTACCCCCTGCCAGCCGTCCCCCTCCCTCCGTCCATGAGAAGGACAGGATCCTCCTGGTGGCTGAGCTGCTAAGAAGCCCACACAGTGAGCCATATGGAGCAGAAGGATCCCAGGTTTGAGCCCTGGTTCTTGTCTGGTCTCAGTTGGGCTGGTGGTAAGGGCGCTGAAGTTGGTCTCAACACCTTTGACCAAAGAATTGGTCCAGTGTTTGTTGATATCTGGTGAAGGGCCATGCATGTGGACATCGGGCGAGGACAGACTTGGTTGTGAAGTCACCACAGTTGAATAGCTTGCTGAACTCACTTTCTCTAGAAGAATGGTTTCTTGCATGAGGTGCCGGAGAACAAATCAAGCAGGAGAATAACTCCTATCCACAAACAGCCAGAACTTTCCACTGGGCCTCTGCCAATCTGTACCCTAAGCTGATGATACTTTCACAGTCTGAGGAAGGGCCCAAGTGAGGAAGATGAGTAGCATAGCAACAACTTAACTCCATAGATTAACCTTCCTGAGACAATTACACTGGAAAACCCTTCATGGTAAAGTGGGTAAAAGGCAAACTCAAGGCAACAGTTAGACCCAGCGCCACCTTCAACTGAAGTCCATTAATACTACCTGCACCCCACATACACAGCTCCTGAGAATGTGTTACCCCACAGGGGAAAACGGTACTTAAAACAGGAATGAGGGCGCAATTTTAAAATAAATTTGTTCTTGGGGTGTGGTTTTGCTAGTAAGGATGCCATTTCTTGCCCATCCCTAGTTTCACTTGAGTAGGTGGAGATGAACCTTCTGTTGCTAAGCCACATCGGAGGGCAATTAAAATCCAACCACGCGGATATGGGACTGGAGTCACATCTGGGCCAGACCAGGTAAGACAGCAAATTTCCTGAGAGCAATTGTGAGCACGAAACAGGGTAGTGAAGTGAGAGGCCTCTTGCCCCCCAAACAATACCTTCCAAGCTTCTCCCAAACATTGACTTTTCCCTGCTGTGACCTCTGTGGTTTTACTCTAAACCAAGATTCTTGAGTTAAAACTCCCTCCATCTACTCTTGATGTTACCATCAGGCCCCTTTGAGCTCGTCCCTATCCTTCAGCTGATTTCTTGCCCATGCCCAAACTATCTCCCTTCCCCCATGTCCCCACACCTGGTTTGGTGTCATATTTTGTTCTATAATGCTCCTGTGAATGCAGAAACAAAAACAGAAGGCTGTAGTCAATTCAGGAAACTTTTTGTTCTGGTGCGGTTTTGTATTGCTAGCCTTGTAATGACCCTACTTAATCCTATAATATCCTGTGAAGATGGCTAAATATTTATCTTTCAAAATCAGCCCCAAGCGCTGACTTGTCACTTCTCATTTAGTATAATGAAATTTCCATGTTATTTTGGAAAGACTGGGTTCCAACCGAGGACCACCTCTCTCGAATGATCCCATCAGGGCTCTGAGCAGGCTTTGTAGTCAGCACCATTGCTATAGGTGCGAGATTGAAATTTGATGAGCGAGTGCTGTTGGCTTGGAGTAGACTTACAACAATTCAGAAAGAATGCCAACTCTTGACTGACATTTTGAGGCTGCTTTGATCTTTCCAATTTCTGTTCGTACCAGAATATTCAATTGATGAGTGATTTCTGGCCATGTGCTGTCTTATATAAACAAAACCATTCTGTGTCAAAAGAAAGAACTTGCATTTATAGAGCACTTTTCATGACGTCAGGTCATCGCAAAGCGCTTTACAGCCAATGAAGTACTTTTGAAGTGTAGTCACTGTTGTAATGTAGGAAATGTGGTAGTCGGTTTGTGCACAGCCAACTCCCACTAACAGTGACCAGATAATCTGTTTTTTAGTAATATTGATTGAGGGATAAATATTGACTAGGACACCAAGGACACTTTCCCACTCCTCTTCAAAATACACACCTCGTACGTCCACCTGAGAGGGCAGGTGGGACACTTGGTTTAATGTCTCATTTGAAAGTTGTTGGTGTACTGTGGTTTAAGTTGCCTCCAATAACCTTTCTAGCTCTGCTTAAATACTCACCAGTGAAGCGTGCTCAAGAGCCCCACTAATAACTTCGCTGTCCAATGTTAAACTAAGGGCATCAGCAGCTCCCAATATTTCTGTTCCATTCAGAGAAAGGAATATAGCATAAATCCCAAGGCTAGAGAGGGTACGGAATAAGCAAGTAAAGATGGGAGGGGAAAGGTTGGGAATATATTGATGCCATTTGGTCGATCCATGTGACCAGCGTAGATAAGATGCCCTGATCAATGGTTATGGGCACCCCCAGTGGATAAGTGAGTTTAGCCAGATAGGATAGCTGACACACAGCAACAACAACTTGCATTTATATCGCACCTTCAATGCAGTGAAGCATCCCAATGCGTTTCATAGGAACGTCATCACACTAAACTTAGCAGCAAACCACATTAGGAGATATTGTGATGAGTGACTAAAAGCTTGGTTAAAGAGATAGGTTAGAAGGCAGGTCTCAACGGAGGAAAGAGAGATGCGGAGAAGTTTAGGGAGGAAATTCCAGAGCTTAGGGTCGAGGCAGCTCAAGGTACGGCCACCAATTGTGGGGTGAAGGAAGTTGGGTGGGTGGTGGAATTGCACAAGGGATCAGAATTGGGGGATTGCAGACGGAGGCCTTGGTTTAATGTCTGATTCAAAAGACGGCACCTCAGACAGTGCAGCACTCCTTTAGTACTGAAGTGTTGGCTGAGATAATGTGCTTCGGTCCGTAGAGTGGCTTGAACACACAACAATCTGAATCAGAAGTGAATGTACTGCTGACTTGAGACTTGGAGAGGAGGAAAAAAATGAGCCCGAAACAAGAAACAGCTGTCTTTATGGTTTGGGTGAGTGGTGACACCTCAGGTACATGGTTTGTGAGTGAAAAATTCCACACCCAGAATTTGTGCAACACTGACAGCCCTGGGTGGAATGTTTTGACATTTTAGTATCGTTGCCACTCTCAGCTTCAGTCTCTCGCTCTGATGAGACATGCTTTAGCTATTTGAAGTAAAGAATTCAAACCAACAGATGTTTCTCATAAGCAATCTGTTACAACACGGTTGTTTTTCTTTCTGTGACGAAGGGCAGAGTCATTGTCTGAGTGATCCTGTTATGCTAGGGGAAGGCTCGGCAGATTGTACCGTCCTCCTAACCCTCCCCTCTGTTGATGTGCAACACACTTTGTGCAGCTGTCTTAATTTCTCATAACCACAAGACAGAGACGAGCTGTGGTGAGTACAAACCCAAAGGTGCTGAAGGTTTCTGGCAGTTCTGCAGCCTCAGTATCTCTTGCTTGCCTCTCTGGTGTTGATAACTGCCATATCCTCCTTGAGGACCCACAGAGTCCCAATTATACCAACTGGGGGACAAATGGAGCTGGAACCAGGAGTTTAATTGGACAGATGGACAATCGGTGTGAGGTTGGCTGACTGAGTGTGACACACAATCTGCCGCTGTTAGTGCTATCTATTCCTCCATCCTTTTACCAGTCACATATTTAAACGTATTTATAAATCATACTGGGCGTGCAGGGAGATATGATACTGCGTTTACAACAGGAATAAGTTACTCAGAAAGCTTTTGTGCAAGCAGTGATTTGTTACAGGTAAGGAATGAATGTTTCGAACCTGCACTTCCTCTGAGTCAGAAGATTGTGGGTTTAAGTCCCGCTCCAGAGAGACTTCAGCACAAAATCCAGACTGGTGTACCAAGTGCAGTAAGTGCTGAGGGAGTGCTACCAGAGGCGCAGTCTTTCGGAGGAGACCTTAAACCAAAGCCTCCGTCTAGCTGCTCCAGTGGGCATAAAAGATCCTGTGACACTGTTTTGAAGAAGTAAAGGGGAATTTTCCCCAGCGTCCTGGACAATGTCTATCCCTCAACCAACACCTAAAGACAGGTTATCTGGTCATTATCACATTGTTGTTTATGGGAGCTTGCTGTGCACAAATGGGCTGCCACGGTTTCTATATTACAACAGTGATCACACTTCAACTATGAATTAAAATAGGTTGTAAAACACTTTGGGACACCCTGAGGTCATAAAAGGCACTATATTAATGTAAGTCTTTTTCTTTTTATGAGGGATTTCATATCTTCAAGTTTTAAATCTGCTCTGTATTGATTAATCATGTTGATTTGTATTAAGGTCGAGTGCATACTAATTACAATTCATACAGTGCACTGTAGTTAAAAGGGAACAACTCATTCATGCCTGGTGTTGTATACCCCTTGATAGATTGACTTCGGTCCCTTGATGTGTGCACGGGTTGCTGATGATAGCCTACAAACCTTGAACCTGCTGGGTTTCTATCTGAAGTTAACCTGGATCCATTTGCTGGAGTTGCCCATTGCAGCATGTCCTTGGGCTACTCCCACTGAGGGAGCTCCGTGGGATCTCTTTCCCTGCATTGTATTTCTCTCCAGTTTGTAACATGGTCCCATTTGATCAGAGCTTGAGACTGTGTATTTTGCGAGGCTTCAGTGCCCATGTGTTGTAACAGAAAAAAAGAGCTGAGAATTCCAACTGGTGAGGCTGAGGTATAAATCTCACAGTTGCAAACTGTGGCTTGATTGTTAGGAATGGTTAAACTGTGTTTGGAATTAAATTCTGTGACTGATCTGGCCCAAACTGAGGAAAGACCCCAAGGGACAGTACTGTAATGATGGATGGGAGATGTCTGAACTGTGAGACGATCTAACAGAAACGTTCAAGGGCTTGACACAAGAGCTCAAGAACACAAGAAATAGAAGCAAAAGTAGACCATATGGCCCATCGAGCCTGCTCCACCATTCAATACGATTATAGCTGATCTTGGGCTTAAATTCCACTTTCCTGCCCACTCCCCATAAAATCTATCTATCCCAGCCTTGACGGGGTAGATGCTGAGAGGCTGTTTCCCCTGTTGAGAACTAGGGGTCACAGTCTCGGGATAAGGCCTTGATCGTTTAGGACTGAGATGGGGAGAAATTTCTTCAGAGGATTGTGAATCTTTGGAATTTTTAACCCAAGAGGGCTGTGGGTGCTCAATCGTTGAGTAGAGTCAAGAATGAGATTGATGGATTTTTCAACATTAAGGGAATCAAGGAAAATGGGGATAAAATGGGAAAGTGGATTTGAGGTAAAAGATTAGCCATGATCTTATTGACTGGTTAGAGAAACTTGAGAGGGCGTATGACCTATTCCTATTGCTATTTCTTATGTTCTTATGGGACCTGGGATCTTTTTGATGCCTTTTTGAATCCTACTGTTGAACGTTAGGGTCCCATTCTGTGATGTGATATGCCATACAGCCATATACATATTAATTATGTTGGAGGTAGTCTCCCTCCTGGGTCAATTCAGTTGGATATAAATAATTCCATCTATTTGAAGAAGAGTAACATCTTTGGCCAACATTTGTCCCTCAACCAGTGCCACCAAAACAGACTCAATCATCTCACTGCTGTTATTGGGATCTTGCTGTGCAGAGCTTGGCTGCCTTTTTGTTTACAAAGCAGCAGTCACTGCGTCACCAAAGTAAGTTAGTTGTAAAGCACTTTGGGGTCTCCTGAAGATGTGATGAGGTCTTATATGAATGTAAATTCCTTCTCTTCGGTGGCTAAGTGACCTGCCTACTACAGAACCACGCAGACCGGAAGGTCCCATGTTCAATCCTCATTCTGTGCTAAATTAACAGCTAGGACGAAGTAGTTGACCTCGGTGACAATGAGCTGAAAAGAGGTTTAAAAAGATGGTCAGGGTTACTACTGCTGTTTGTTGTCAGAAATTCTGCATGTGCGGTGATGGGATCGGCTGAGGTCTTATATAGACTGTCACCACTCACTGGGCTAACCTGTGAAAATGGTCAGTTGGATGAGGTGGGCTGCTGGAGGCCTTGGTACTATAACACAACATGAGTCAGGCTCTTAAGTAGGGTCGAAAATGGGAATAGTGGAATGAACAGTCCTAATCAGGAATCTTGCCTATGAGGATTTAAAACTATTGTGAAGAGTTTTGAATCCTTCTCTTCACACTGAGGGATCCCATTGTATCATGAACGATGACCCTGCTGTTAAGGAAGTTCAGGGGATTCCATGATCACCCGTCCCATTTGTCCAGCTCCAGCGGTGTCATTTCAATTCTGCAGAGATTGTAAAGTTTGATGATGATGCAAGAGATGCACCAGTGACATTCCCATTTCCCACATTGTATCTATATATGGGCTCAATTAAACTGAGGGCCATTCTATTTTCCTTTGGGAATTCCTGTTCTCTGGGAACTGGACTAAATTGCAGAAATCAATCTTTACATTAGACCCTTGAAGAGAGACGAAACTAGCAAAAGTGATTGTTCAAAGCGAGCTGCTCATAGAGACTGATGTACATTATGAAAAGAGTGTGTTTTGACATGCTTTCAAAGTGACTTAAAATAATTTTTGCGGCTTACTACTTACGGATGAAACTATTAAAGCATGTGGAAGAAGATCAGTGCAGGGAAAGAACATTGATGTGGTTCATTGATAATTATACATGTCTAAACGTGTGCATGTGCTTGCATATAATGTGGGTATCTATCCTAGTTAGAGATAGATAAACGTAATATTTAGTCTGCATATAGCAAACACTTATTGTGAAGCATTTTTATTATATTTGTGTCATAACTCCACTATTATAACTAGCATATTTTCTGACTCACTCTGAACAACACCATGAGAGCTGTACATTTTTATATCTTTAACTATACATCTATATCTATGTATCTATTATTTATAAACATGTGTCATTGGCATCCTTCCATCTATATGAGATGATGGGCATGCAGCAAATCCATTGGCGATAGGATAATTTCACATGGTGAACTTTTGCTGATGGCTGACGAGACCAATGTATGAGAGGCTGTTTCTGCCACAAGTGCTGCACATGAGGTGGTTATCAGGTGTTGTCGTGGGGTGCTGTTTCCAGCGTGTGTATATCTAGATAGTATATATATTCCGTTATGACCAGGTGAGAAAGGTGTCTAGGGGTCTTTCTCAGCCTTTACCTGGTCTTATTGTAACAGGGTTACAAAACACACTGTGTTTTGAGCTCCCCCTTGGTGAATCCTTGTTCACTGCTTTACAATTATAAGGCAAAGAAATGAGCACAAACAGGCCTTCTTTGGTTTATGGAAGAAAAGTGAAATTTATTAAAACTTAAACTCTAATTTGGTTAACACCTACAGATACACGCCACGCCCTGTGCTAGCATGCATACGCGATATGCACATGCAAATAGAGACAGAAAAGAGCAGAAGAAATAAAGTAGAGAGGCTTGAGGCAATATCAGAAGAGTTTTTTGTTACTGTACTTCGAGCTCACTGTAGTCCTTTTGTAGGTAGTTCTTGCTTGTAGATAATTCTTGCTTTTCGTTGGGGCCCAGTATTCTTCTTAAACCTTGTTCACTGTAGCAGACTTTTCTCTCTCGGGGTTCCTGTGTCTTCAATGGATTCCAAATCTGGTGAGAAAGAGATGAGCAGACAGGAGAGAGGCCTTTTCAGTCCAGGAGCAAACAGCTTTCTGAGTTTTAAAACTCTGTGGCAAGTTCAAATTCAAAAAAGTCCAACAGCCAGTCAGTCATGTGACTAAACTGGTCTGACCGCGTCTGTTTGTGTATAAGGCCATTTTAGCAGTTAACCTGGAATGCTAGCCACTCCACCTTCAACGTCTGGTATTCAAAAGTCCATTGTGGATTAAATTGGAGCAGGAAGTGGCCCCTTTGTTCTTTCCAAGTAATGTCTGTTACAATGCAACTGCTGTTCCAATCAAGGGTCTGGTGGATTTTGTCTTTGTACACAAATCACACAAAGTTAACATGCAGGTACAGCAAGCAATTAGGAAAGCAAATGGTATGTTCGCCTTTATTACAAAGGGATTGGCATATAAGAGTAAAGAAGTCTTATTACAATTATATAGATCCTTGGTGAGGTCACACCTGGAGCATTGTGCACAGTTTTGGTCTCCTTACCAAAGGAAGGATATACTTGTCTTAAAGGGTGTGCAACAAAGGTTCACTAGACTGATTCCTGGAATGAGGAGATTGTCCTAGAATGAGGGGATTGCCCTATGAGGAGAAATAGAGTAGACTAGGCCTATATTCCCTGGAGTTTAGAAGAATGAGAGGCAATCTCATTGAAACATATAAAATTCTTAAAGGGCTTGGCAGGGTAGATGCTGGGAGGATGTTTCCCCTGCCTGGAGAGTCTAGAACTAGGGGTCACAATCTCAGAATAAGAGGTTGGCCATTTAGGATTGGGATAAGTATTTTTTTTCACTCAAAGGTTGTGAATCTTTGGAATTATCTTCCCAACAAATATTTTTCACCCAGTGGGTGGTGGGGGTCTGCCCGAAAGGGTAGCTGAGGCAGAAACCCTCAAATTCATTCAAAAGGAGTCTGGATATGCACATCAAGTGCCGTAATCTGCAGGGCTACGGACCAAATGCTGGAAGTAGATTAGAACGGGTGGATTGTTTCTCGGCCGGCGCAGACACGACGGGCCAAGTGGCCTCTTTCTGTGCCTTAAACTTTCTATGATTCTATTCTATTCTATAAGAGAGCTGCGGATGCTCAGATGTCGAAGAATTGTAAAACCGAGATCAATAGATTTTTGGATACTAAAAATCGAGCAATACGGGAATAAGGCAGAAGGGTGACATTGAGGTAGAAGATCAGCCATATTGACTGATGGAGTAGGCTCGAGGGTTCATATAACTTATTCCTGTTCCTATTTCATATGTTTACATATTATGTATATACATATATATATATATATATATGCATATTTATGCACAAATATCTCTCTTTCTCAATATATATTATTTATATATATATATATGCACATGTAAAAGAAAATGCCTATGTGTATCGACACACACACACAGATGTGGAAAATGGCCGAGACATGGAATATTCATCATTGTTTTCTACTTGCATGGCTTTGTGTTCTTTGACTGTGATGAGGGTATCAATATCGTCTTGAGTTAATTGGCAATGAGTTTCTCAGTTTTGCTACTTAGCTAAGTGCAGGAAAATGTTGTGATGTAATGTGCTGCTCTCAGAGTGTTCAGCAATCCATCGTCAATCCCCACTGGGTCACAGAAGCTAATAAGTTCTTAATGATGGTTGTTGCCACCGGCATAGTACTGGCCAGGAGTAAGCAAGTGGAATGCGGGCCTTGACACGTTCAAAGAGAAGAATCTCTCGAGCTCACAACGAGGAAAATATGTTGTACTCAAATAGTTTTAGAAAGTACACTTTGGTTTCCTCCTATAAATACACTGTCCATTGTGAAATGGAACTGTTCAGTTTAAGGAAGAACCATGTTCAAGTGCCTAGCTGATGCTTCACTGTACACTGGTGACCCACAGGAAGAGGATAGAAAGAAAACCCACCTGAGTTCCTGAATGGAGGGAAGGAGGGAGAGAAAGAGAGTGTGTCTGAGATTGAGAGTAGTGGGAGAAGGCCAGGATCAGAATCAGCTGTAATGCGCCCTTTGGTGGACCAGCTAGCTGACAGTCACTGAAAACTGTTAGAAACCATTTATTTTAGTGCCTTTCCTGTCCTCGAAGCATGTCGCAGCCAATCAGCTACTTGTTTGAAGTGTACAGCACAGGAACACAGCAACCAATTTGCACACAGCAAGTTCCCAGCATTGAGCTAATGATCACTTTTTCTATTTGGTTGATGGATAAATGTTGTCCAGGACACCAGAATGCCCCTGCTTTTCTTTGAATAGTGCCATGGGATCTTTTCCATCCAGTTCAAGAGTCCTGGGCTGAAAGGCGGCACCGCTGACAGTGCAGCACTCACTTGATACTGTACTGAAGTGCTAGTCTAGATTATGTGTTTGAACCCACAACCTTCTTACTTGGAGACTACAGGCTAAAGACATCCAATGAAGAACGGCTAAATGGCCAGCATACTGGAGGGCTAGCATAAGTCAGCACCTACGGTGAGGAGAGCAAACAGGGAGAAAGGTGAAATAAATACTGAAAATGCTGGAAATACTCAGCAGGCCAGGCAGCATCTGTGAAGAAAGAAACAGTTAAAGTTTCAGGTCGATGACCTTTCATCAGAAGAAAGGTGTGCAGTTTATAGTTACAGGGTGTTCACAAGATCCGAATAATCGTGTTGAGGAAGCATACTGTTGAGATCAGCTAGCTGTCTTCAATCCATTCAAACATTTTGAACTGCATTTATATTTAGCATTAAAACAACATTGTTATTAAAAAGCAATACGAGTGAGACTCAATCTGACTGTCTTACCCTTCAGGTGACCTTCTTCCACCCCCCCCCCCCCCCCCCCCCCCTCCATCCTCAGTACTTCTCTGATCAACTTATTACTGCCTCAAATTGTACTGCCAAGGAAACAAGTACAAAAATTACAGAATTGGAAGCTAAACGTCCATCTCTGGTTGAGTTCAAAAGGAGGTGGAATTACTCCTCATGTTTGTTTGCAATTTGCAAGAATTTTTATGATGAAGTGAGGACCTCCTGGGGATTGCAGAGATTTTCTTGGCAGGGCTTCAGTGCTGGGAACGTTTGAAAGAAAATGTTGCAGAGTGGGATGGAGAGCGCTAGCGGGGGGTATTGTGGTTCAGAGGCTATTGTGACTGGAATGATCATTGTGGGTCGGGATCACCGTGAGTGGAACGGGCACTGCAAGTCAGGGGTCACTGACTGAAATGGGCACTGTGGGCCAGGGGTTATACTGACTGGAGCGGGCACTATGGGTCAGAGAGCATGCAAAAAGACATGTGCCGCTGAGCATAGGATCTCAATACACATACTCACGAAACATATGTGTGTGAACTTGAACATTTTTGTGAATTCGTACAATTGTATGACAAAAAGCAGAGTACGCGTTTTTTTAATTGCTTTGTGTGCTGTACTTCCTTGGTTTCCATGTGGTGAATGGCCTACTCCTGCTCCTATTTCTTATGTTGTTATGATGTTCTTAAACATGGTGAAGTACCTTTATCTGTATTGTGTGAATGGATGTAAGGAGCTTTCCACTAAAATTAGTGCATGTGGCTAATCTGGAGTCATGGTAGCAACATATGGCTAGTTTGTAATTTCGAAAGGGAAACACTGGCCTAGATTATGTGCTCAGATCCTGGAGTGGGACTTGAATTGCAGAGCTTCTCACTCAAGGTGAGTGCTATTACTGAACCAAGGTGAGAGTACTATTACTGAACCAAGGTGAGAGTGCTATTACTGAACCAAGGTGAGAGTACTATTACTGAACCAAGGTGAGAGTGCTATTACTGAACCAAGGTGAGAGTACTATTACTGAACCAAGGTGAGAGTACTATTACTGAACCAAGGTGAGCGTGCTATTACTGAACCAAGGTGAGAGTACTATTACTGAACCAAGGTGAGAGTACTATTACTGAACCAAGGTGATCGTGCTATTACTGAACCAAGGTGAGAGTACTATTACTGAACCAAGGTGAGAGTGCTATTACTGAACCAAGGTGAGAGTACTATTACTGAACCAAGGTGAGAGTGCTGTTACTGAACCAAGGTGAGAGTACTATTACTGAACCAAGGTGAGAGTGCTATTACTGAACCAAGGTGAGAGTGCTATTACTGAACCAAGGTGAGAGTGCTATTACTGAACCAAGGTGAGAGTACTATTACTGAAGCAAGGTGAGAGTGCTATTACTGAACCAAGGTGAGAGTACTATTACTGAACCAAGGTGAGAGTGCTATTACTGAACCAAGGTGAGAGTACTATTACTGAACCAAGGTGAGAGTGCTGTTACTGAACCAAGGTGAGAGTACTATTACTGAACCAAGGTGAGAGTGCTATTACTGAACCAAGGTGAGAGTGCTATTACTGAACCAAGGTGAGAGTACTATTACTGAACCAAGGTGAGAGTACTATTACTGAACCAAGGTGAGAGTGCTGTTACTGAACCAAGGTGAGAGTGCTGTTACTGAACCAAGGTGAGAGTACTATTACTGAACCAAGGTGAGAGTGCTACTACTGAACCAAGGTGAGAGTGCTATTACTGAACCAAGGTGAGAGTACTATTACTGAACCAAGCTAACGTATCTGTTACTTGTTACATTTTCCATCTGCTTTGTAGTATTTTTAAAAAATATTTTACAGTCTTTATCGTAAACTCCTTGTTGTATTTTTGAACCTGCAGACTCTGTTCCTCAGGTGGCTTTGCTGCCCCCATCAACTCAATACCACTCTGGAAAACATTTGGAAAGAAATTGAGTATTTAAAAAGAGGAGAGATGCTGGAGGCCAGGCTTTTTTTTAATTTGTTCATGTGATTTGGGCATCACTGGCTAGGCCAGCATTTATTGCCTATTCCTAATTGCCTTTGAGAAGGTAGTGGTGAGCTGCCTTCTTGAACCGCTGCAGTCCTTGGGGTGTAGGTGTACCCACAGTGCTGTTTGGAAGGGAGTTCCAGGATTTTGACCCAGAGACAGTGAAGGAACGGCGATATAGTTCCAAGTCAGGATGGTGTGAGGCTTGGAGAGGAACTTGCGGGTGGTGGTGTTCCCATGCATCTGCTGCCCTTGTCCTTCTAGATGGTAGAGGTCACGGGTTTGGAAGGTGCTGTCGAAGAAGCCTTGGTGAGTTGCTGCAATGCATTTTGTATATGGTACACACTGCTGCTACTGTGTGTCGGTGGTGGAGGGAATGAATGTTGAAGGTGGTGGTTGGGGTGCCAATCAAGTGGGCTGCTTTGTCTTGGATGGTGTTGAGCTTCTTGAATGTTGTTGGAGCTGCACCCATGCAGGCAAGTGGAGAGTATTCCATCATACTCCTGACTTTTAAGTGGTGGACAGGCATTGGGGAGTCAGGAGGTGAGTTATTTGCCGCAGAATTCCCAGCCTCTGACCTGGCTTTTGGTGCTCAGGCCCAGAACTCATCCTTGTGATTGATGCGATCCTGTGCGGAGGCTTTAACCGAGTCACTCTGAAGTGGAGATAGTGACCTTACCCAAGCATGAGTTCCTCATTCAGCTCAGCGTGTTCAATGTCATCTTTCCAAATGAGTGACCCTTACCCAGGCCAGTTGTATGTTGCCATTCGCACCATGTTACCAAAGCAATTTGGCAGGTTTGGCCACAGACAGCCAATTCCATCTAGCTTAAGCCCCGTAATCCATGCTGGCACTTCAGTGCAGAATGCCGCACTGTCAGAGGTGACATCATTCAGCTAAGACATTAAACTGAAGCCCAATCTGCCCTCTCAGGTGGTTGTAAGAGATCCCGTGACACTAGTTCAACAAAGAGATTGGGAGTTCTCCTCCGTGTCCTGTCCAATATTTATCCCTGAATTAACATCACTAAAACAGATTATCTGATCACTATCACATTGCTGTTTGTGGGAGCTTGCTGCGCACAAATTGGCTGCCACGTTTCTAACATTACAACAGTCACTGCACTTCAAAATTACGTCATTGGCTGTGAAGCTCTTGGGACATCCTAAGGTTACAAAAGGTGGTATATAAATGCAAGTTCTATTTCACAATTAGTCAATTGAAGGTAATAGAACTTCGAACAGTTGATTGAGATTTCGATGGCCCCAACAATGGACAGCAGCAATGCCCCAAACCCCTGTACCACGCCCATCCCCTACCCTTGGGCAGAGCACTGAGGGATAGCCAGCCAGTGTCAAGTGTGCCTCAAGTGAGGCATTGGAAAAGCCTTTCAGATTGGAGCTGCACTGCAGTTTCTTTAAGGACTGACCAGGATTAAGACGTGTTCAACATTTTTTTTTTACATATTTTCTGTACTTGTATTTATAATGAAAAGATTCATGAGATCTTTTATATGTGAGTACCTCACAGAGGTAGAAATTGCCTGAGCTGTTTTATTCCCAACAGAACCTTGCTCGCTGAAGTGAAAGTAGAGGGTTCCAGTTGTCGGGAAAGTTTGTCATTAAATGGGCATTGGTGCGATCCATTTTAAAACGGAAAAAAAAATGTGTGGAATGAAAGTAGCTGTCTCTATATTGTGCAAGTCGGATGTTTAGTGTAAATAATTAATGAAAACAAACACACAGCAATGAGTCATCCATTCTACTGCCATACATGTGTCCTACTTTCTGTCCACAGTGGTGGGGTGTGTTTTACAAGATTACTAGGCAATGCAGCATGGGTTTCTGGATGATGTCACCAGTATACTGGGAAAGATACAGCCACTGAGTGGCTGGGTTGTGTTAACAGATTGCGACATCAGTCCTCATTGAGTACTTAGTCTGTCTGACCTGGAATGGTTAAGACCATCACCATACACCAATGATGCTTATAAAAAGTACAGATGAAAGTGTGTACACCCCTTGGTGATCTGAAGGGAACTCCAAGGACACCCCCTTTGCAACAAATCACACTAGCTGGCACTATATAAAAGAACAGAAAGACTTGCATTTAGGGCCTTTCATGACCTCAGAACGTGCCATAATGCTTCACACCAATTAACGACTTTTCTTGATTTGTAGTCACTGTTGTAATCTGGCATCTGCGACATCCACTTTCTGCACAGCAAGCTCCCACAAACCACAATGTGATAATGACTAGAGCATCTGTTTTAGGTGTTGTTTGAGGGATATATGTTGGTCAGGATACCAGGGAGAGTTCCCCTGATCATCTTCAAATTAGTGCTATGGGATCTTTAACAACTACCTGTGAGGGCAGAGAAATTCAGTTTACCGTCACATCCAAAAGATGGCACCTCTGACAATGCAGCATTCCCTCTGCTGCACTGGAGTGCCAACCTAGATTTTGTGCTCAAGTCTCTGGAGTGGAACTTTAATCCACAATCCTCTACCTCAGCAAAGGTATTACCAACGGAGCCACAACTGATGTCTTGATATCTCAATCATGTGAATCAATGTGATGACACGTAGCTAGTTCTGCAGTGATATGCCATGTGACTAGTACCACAAATATGGGAACTTTTCACTCATGGGAAAATCCACAACGCATCCTGTATATATTATTGTATAGCGTTTGGCTGTGTGTTATTTTATTGATGGGTCTTAATTTGAGTGGAAACTGAAGTGCATTCCAGAGTGATGGAATCGGTGTATGTGGGTATAGCAGCATTCCGGATGGTGATCTAATAATAAGCCTGGATCTGGGACCTTTCTCCCTTATCAGTTACATTGTAAGGATCATGCCGAACCCAGGCCAATGATTGGTGTTATTGATCAGTCAAAAACACAAACAGTTGCACGTGGTCACCCTGCTCCCACTGCACGTGCAGCAACTCCATAAACTGAGTCATCCTACCCTGCATAATAAATAGCAACGCCATACAGTTGGATAGTGAAGTAACCCCCTACACTGAACAAACAGAAGCTTCATACAGTAATGATTATTCACAGATTTATAGTTCGCCCATCTCAATATTTAGGTATGAGGGAAAGAAATCGGAAAGAATTGTCACTTGATTGTGTGTGTGCAAAGTGGTATGTGTGTGCGTGTGGGTGTGTGAGTGTCTGTGTCCCTCCATGGCCTTACCCCTCCCTGTTTTTGTAAATTCCTCCAGCTCCGCAGCCCTCCGAGATATCTGTGCTTCTCTAATACTGACATCTCACGCATGACTGATTTGAATCGCTCCACCATTGGTGGCCATGCCTTCATCTTTCTGGACCCTAAACTCTGGAATTTCCTCCCTAAACCTCTCTGCCTGTCTAACTCTTTCTCTTCCTTTCAGGCATTCCTTAATATCTGTCCCAATGTCTCCTTTTGTGAGTCGGTGCTCTATTTTGTTTTATAATGACCATGTCAAGGTCCTTGGGAGGTTTAATTACATTAAAGGCACGATATAAATATAAGTTGTTGTGGTGGTGTGTGGTGTGTGTGGGTGCGTGTCTGTGTGTATGCTGTGCATGGGTATCCATGTGCAGTATGCATGGTTGTTTGGGGTGTGGGTCTGTGTGTCTGTGGTGTGAATGCGTTTATATCTGTGTGTGTAATATATGTGGGTCTGTGTCTGTGCGCGATGTGCGTGCGTGTCCTGTGAGTTGGCTCCTTGCCGGGCCAATGGAACAGAATCCCTTGATGTCCCCTTAATGTTTATGAACACTTTCTAATCTGATCATGTCTGTGTGATAACGAGGTTCTGTTTCATAAGAAAACAGTTGCCATCTCTGTGGACCTTGAATGGTTAAATTCTATTCCATTCTGTACTATGCGTCTGTAGTTGTGTGCTCAGTATACGTACCGAGGCAAATAGAAATCATTGGCTTTGGTTGCATAATCGGGGTAGATGTCTCTGAATTTATTTACCTTGTTTTGAAAATAAATTACCCCTTTCCTCTCTTTTTCTGGGATGCAGTCGCACAAGAACCCTTCCCAAAGTGGCAACTTTTTATGTGCATACTTAGAAGTTTGTCGGCAGGCTATGTAATCATACATCATATTATTACTGATCACAACCCTGCTCTCTCCTGTTGTCTACACACTTGGCCTTCCCAGTGTATATCACTGGATCAAGGGCGGCACAATGGCGCAGTGGCTAGCACTGCAGCCTCACAGCTCCAGTGACCTGGGTTCAGTTCTGGGTACTGTCTGTGTGGACTTTGCAAGTTCTCCCTGCGACTGTGTGGGTTTCCTCTGGGTGCTCTGGTTTCTTCCCACATGTCAAAGACTTGTGCGTTGATAGATAAATTGGCCATTGTAAAAATTGCCCCTAGTGTAGGTAGGTGGTAGGAGAATTGAGGGAAGGTGGGTTGTGAGAGGGAAAATTGGGATTCATGTAGGATTAGTATAAATGGGTGGTTGATGATCAACACAGACATGAAGGGCCTGTTTCGGTGCTGTATGACTCTAAAATCAGTTTCTTTTTTTCCCCTTATTCTTACCCCAAGGGTACTGAGGCTAATTATAGTACCCCCGACCCCAACTGCAACAATTAATTAGGATCTTCCAACTAATATATGGCTTTAATAGCCCACCAAGTGCTGCCTTGGCTTGCTAGGCCGGAAGTGTCAAAAATGTCAATTTTGGGGTCCTGGCAATCCAATACTTTTAGCCCAGGTGTCTATTAGTGCTTATATTTCCTATTTGCTGTTTTTTCCTGTTTGAATGTTCTAGAGGTAGAAATTGGTAATTGGGTGCAAAGCAGAGCAATTTAGCAATGGGACAATCTGCGTAGGCGTTTGTTCCACTGACAAATACATTTTTTTCAGGCTCCTCAGCGGACGTCTAAAACAGGCCTTGAATAATTAAATTCGAGGCCTAGCGCCTGCTTGAGGACCTAGTGACTGTTAAGTGGGGGAAAAAAACACCTTCTGGGGGAGCAGCAATGCTTTCTTAACTCCAGGCATTCGCAATTAACCACTCTAGTTCCCCTCATAGGACTGGGGGCTGCAGTTGTCAAGGCAAGCAGCACGAAATTGACACCATCTGTTGGGTGAACTGCCCGAGGAGCAACCTCTGTCAATCCTTCGGCCACTTGCTAGGAGTGTGTGCTACCGAGGCTGGGTCCAGGGTTGCCAATTTTGTTTGGATGCATTAATATAAAAGCAAAATACTGCGGATGCTGGAAATCTGAAATAAAAACAAGAAATGCTGGAACCACTCAGCAGGTCTGGCAGCATCTGTGAAAAGAGAAGCAGAGTTAACGTTTCGGGTCAGTGACCCTTCTTCGGAACTGACAAATATTAGAAAAGTCACATGTTATAAGCAAGTGAGGTGGGGGTGGGGCAAGAGATAACAAAGGAGGTCTAAATTGGACCAGGCCACATAGCTGACCAAAAGGTCACGGAGCAAAGGCAAACAATATGTTAATGGTGTGTTGAAAGTCAAAGCATTAGTACAGATTAGGTGTTAATACACTGAATATTGAACAGCAGCAAGTGCAAACCTGAAAAAAAACAGTGGGTAAGCAAACTGAACAAACTAAGATGAAATGAAATAAATGCAAAAAAAGGATTGTAAAAAATGTAAAAAAGAATGTTAAAAAAAAAGGAAGAAAAAATAACTAAAAATGAAAGTAAAATGGGGGGCTGTCATGCTCTGAAATTATTGAACTCAATGTTCAGTCCGGCAGGCTGTAGTGTGCCTAATCAGTAGATGAGATGCTGTTCCTCGAGCTTGTGTTGATGTTCACTGGAACACTACAGCAATCCCAGGACAGAGATGTGAGCATGAGAGCAGGGGGAAGTGTTGAAATGGCAAGCAACCGGAAGCTCAGGGTCCTGCTTGCGGACTGAGCGGAGATGTTCCGCAAAGCGGTCACCCAGTCTGTGCTTGGTCTCCCCAATGTAGAGGAGACCACACTGTGAGCAGCGAATACAGTATACTACATTGAAAGAAGTAAAAGTAAATCGCTGCTTCACCTGAAAGGAGTGTTTGGGGCCTGGGATGGTGAGGAGAGAGGAGGTAAATGGGCAGGTATTACACCTCCTGCGATTGCAGGGGAAGGTGCCATGGGACGGGGACGAGGTGGTGGGGGTAATGGAGGAGCGGACCAGGGTGTCGCGGAGGGAATGATTGTTTGGATGCATTCCTGGTTTCATCACAGGACCATCCTGCCTCCAACCACTCCGCCCCACCCTCCTGTCATTGGTCACCTGACATACCCATCCTCCGAGTGCCCCGCCTTCCCAACCCAAATCAGTTAGTCAATAGACTTTGTAATACCCAATTGGATGATTTTTGACTGCCATTCAAACAGCTTTTTTCACCCACCTCTGATAGTTTTATTACTAATAACCAAAGTGCTCAAAACATTTTTTTAAATATAATTTTTTTTAACCCTCCTATGAATTTCCTCCCCGAGTTACTTGCAGCAGGGTCCTGGAGCTTTACCTTTCATTCTTGGAGACTCCGGGGCAACCCTAGAGGGTTAACAACCTTTGTCTTGGTTGAGAAAATGGATCCCGATGAATTTTTATTCCTTAGGGTCCAGAGGTTTGGGATGGGCTGTTCTTACAGTTGTTACCTTATTGGTGGCGATAAGCCTTAAATTAAAACACCAAGATCTATTAGTATGACAGCTTTTGAGAAAAATGCACCCTAATGGGAAAATAGATTTGAATGTTAATGTGAAATGTCAGGGTGCCCATTGTGAACGGTTACATGGATCTGTGAAAACAGCAAAGCTTAGACAAGCCTCTGCTAGGCTATGGATATGGTCGTCTGGTGGACTTGTAGTCCAGTAGGCTTGGAATAATCTGGAGAATGTGTGTTCAAATCCCACCATGGCAGTTTGCAAACTTGAATTCAGTTTTTAAAACAGCTATCAGTAAAAAGTGACTCTGAAGCTATTGGATTGTTGTAAACAACAGTGTTGCTTTTATGAACCAGTCAGTCCTTTGAGTTTTGCTGCATATGGCCTAATTTAAAATCTAATCTCCTCCGAGCAGGTGAAGATGAGGTGGGATTAGTGCTAAATATTTTAACAAAGCACTTGCTCCAAATCAGCGCACAAGGAGTTAATCATCAGCAGCCGAAGGCCGACTCTTGGTAATAATTGGCTGATTGAAGTTGAGCGTGCTCAGAATGGCAGGTAGAGGAGTGTGTGAAAGAGCAGTTGGCTTGTCGTCCTGGTCTGTGTGCAGGCCATATGTGAGAGAGGTTTAAAGAAACCCACCACTGCAGTGTTTGACAAGTGTCAGCCTATAAAGGGTAAGTTGTGTTAGAAGCCACTGATCGCAGGAGGGTTTGGAGCTGCAGGGTAGGTGAGTGAAATCTCTTCTTTATTACACACACACATACCAGGTGTAACGAGAGTTACAGCTGACATGGCAGTGAAGTGTGGACTGCCTGCGCCAGTTAGAACTTGGTTGAAGCAACTTTATGTTTGATTAAGAATTACTGTAATTTTTGGGAGTTTAATGTAACGGGGAATGATGTTAAGATCTGTGTGTGGACCTGACGCATTTTACTCCGGACTCCACTCTGAGAAGCCCACTTAGTGCAACCGTGGTCTGGTTGAGATGAATGATGATCAAATGGATTTATGCTGGTATGCAAGGATAAGTAAAACACCACCTATGACAAAGACCTAAGCCCTGTGTAAAATGTTTGTTGCAGCCCTCGGTAGGGATGTGTGAATAAATAGTGAATGGTTTTGGGGACGCAGGATAGCAGAGCAGGTTAACAGGCCACCCTTTCATCTCTGGGACCTGAATAAAACCCAGGTGGTTTGGAAATGTCTCCCCCGTGCCAATGATTTGGATCTTAAATGAAATGTGGATGGCCAGTCTTCAAAACAAATAGGAGCTGTTTGCTGTTGTCCCTGAATTGACAGAAAAAGTATGGCTGCCGTATAAGCTGGAACAATTTGCACTGGTGCAGTAAAGCTTTGATCTTCTAGAGCAGCTTAGAAGGAGCATTTTCTGTGCATTTAACCTCATACCAACTGAGAGTGCTTGGCAGTGACTGGGTGCCGAAAGCTGGAAAATATTTGCTTGGCATCATTGATATCCGTTGCCTTTGAGCAGAAAAAAAAAATTACCACAAAAAACAATCTGCTGCTTTGATTCACTGCAGTAATAATGTACATTTTATTGTGCTTTAAAACAAACTCAATTGCCTGATTTAGACTGTGCATTTGTATTCCATTGTCGCCTCAGTTAAGAGTCTCTGTGAGCATTAATGGATTGTGGATTACAAAGGATGCCTCTGTTTATAAGTGACTAGGGAATGTGAGCAGCTTAGCCCAAGTTTTATTGTTACTGATTAAGGATTGCGTAGGCTGCATGTGGGCTATCATGGTGGCTGAGATCAGTGGACTCAACATGTCTTTTTGGATGTTGCTTTACATTTCACATGTTACCTGAGAGAGACGCTCCTGCACCTATTTGGTTGGCGACACTCATTGACAAGATTGGGCTTCATCCCCTGTTGTTAAATTGTAGCTTTGTTAATATCTGATGAAACCGTTTAAGTTTCACGTGAGACGCAGTCAGTCAATGGGTTTGGTGTTAGGATGATTGCTCCGTTGTTCCCATCACACGTTTACATTTAACACTATGGAGGAAGCCTAAGCCAGCAATTTTTACAGCTTCCGTTGCTTCTGCCCTTTGGTCACAGTGGAACACAAGTATCCAAACTGTGGCTCGTTATCCGTAGGTAATTCTGTCAGTCTGGCCCACGAAGCTCACATAGGTTGTTTATGTTTTCTCTTGTACTTCTTGAGTCGCTGGTTTGTCCTGTTTCACTTTACATGGGCCTGTAGGCTTGCCAAGAGCTGTTTTTGGAGCTGTTGCCTACGTGGTAGGTTAACCTCAAGTTAAAATACTACTATCTGTTGGATCAGCAAGTCAAATTGTTGTAAATGAATGGGAACCTGGATTTAAGCCTTACATGTGACCTCTCTTGCAACAGTATATGCCTATGGACCTTGAAAACACCTGCATCGAGTTCTGAAATGAACCTTTTCTTTTTTGTTTGTTCAGAAATTTGGGCAAAAAGCTAAGGCTTTAGTACAAGACCCAGCCAAGCCAGGGAAAAACAAATGAAATGAGATAATATGATTGTAAATGGTTAAGTAATGCGCCATTGGGCTGTGAGGTGTCAGCCTGGGCTCAGTTGGTAAACTCCCACCACTGGGTCGAGGTTTGTGGGTTCAAATCCCACTCCAGAGACTCGAGCACATAATCTCGGCTGACACTCCAGCGCAGAGCTGTACTGTCTGCGGTGCTGTTTTTTGGATGAGACATTAATTCAAGGCCCTCTCTCACCTTTCAATTGGGCGTTAAAAAAAAAAACTCTATGGCACCATTCAAAGAGGAGTGGAGTTCTGGTGTCCTGACCAATATTAGTCCCTCAAGTAACACCTAAAAAACAGATTATCTGGTCATCATTACAATGCTGTTTGTGGGAGCTTGCTGTGCACAAATTCACTTCAAAATGTCGCCATAGCCGGTGGTGTTACTAGAATTTCAGTACAGCATAAGCTTGATGTGTAATTTTCTTTCTACATCCACTTGGACTACTGGGGAGAAAAACAACAATCCTGCAGTAGGTTTTGACATATCAAACATGACCTGAACAGAACCTTTGAGCAGTACAACACTAGGGTGAAGTAGTGGTGCTGGTAGCAGTTTCGAGTGATGAGGCAATCGTATTGCCCTAGAAACCCAGCCTGAAACCTTTGTGTGTTGTCTGAAATGCGTATCTTCCTGCAGAATATTGGTACAAATCTAATGATGCAGGCCCAAGTGACAAAGCCAGCATCGTGGTGGGGTCTCCATCTTATGAGGTCCTAT